>NC_045612.1:67245132-67548162 GCF_009762305.2 Zalophus californianus
ATGATACAAGTGTTATTCCATTTTAATAAGTCGCTAATTTCCATAAGTCTACCTTCCATAAGTCTATCCATTAGCTTTGTTTCCCTCTTCTTTTAGCTTCATTATTTTCCATAATTTTATCTTGTGCATCACTGATTTATTCTTTGGCTTCATCCATCCTTGTATTTATGGCATCCATTCAGGTTTGCATTTCAGATATAGCATTTTTAATTCTGGCCTGACTAGATTTTAATTCTTTTATCTCTGCAGTAAGGCATTCTCTAGTGTCTTCTATGCTTTTTTCAAACCCAGCTAGTATCCTTGTAATTGTTGTCTTAAAATCTAGTTCAGGGTTCCTGGGTGGCTCAGTTGGTTAAGTGTCTTGCCCTCAGCTCAGGTCATGATCCCAGGGTCCTGAGATCAAGCCCTGCATCAGGCTCTCTGCTCAGCAGGGGAGCCAGCTTCTCCCTCTCCCTTAACCCCCCTCTCTCCCGCTCACGTGATCTCTTTCTCATTCTCTCTCAAATAAATAAATAAAATCTTTTTAAAAATTCTAGTTCAGATATCTTACTTATATCTGTATGTATTAAATCTTTGGCCATAATTTCTTCCTGTTCTTTCTTTTCAGGTGAATTCTTCCATGTTTTCATTTTGGTGGAAAATAAACAAATAAAAATAAAATAAATTAAAAATATAATAAATAAAATAAGTGAAGGAAGGTAGATCCTAGGTGTGTTTTGGTGTGCTTGTTACAAGGAGCCTCCATGGGTCATTTTTCCAGTTTGTAGATGTGAAACTTTGTTCTCTAGGACTTATGTTCAGTTTTTTGGGTGTTCAGAATGGGTTAATATTTATCTAGCTGTGTTCAAGGGAGGAGGCAAGCTTAGGGTTGCTCTATTCCTTCACCATTTTATCTCTCCATGTATTTTTGGTTTCCTCTTGATTTCTTAGTTGACCCATTCATTGTTTAGTCATGTGTTATTTAACCACCATGTATTTGTGATCTTTTAGATTTTTTCTTGTGGTTGACTTCTAATTTCATATTGTTGTTGTTTGAGAAGATGTATATTATTAATCTTTTTTAATTTGTTGTGATTTGTTTTGTGGCCTAGCATGTGATCTATTTTGAAGAATGCTCCATGTGCACTTGAAAAGAATGTGTATTCTGCTGTTTTAGGATGGAATGTTCTGAATATATCTATTAAATGTATCTGTTCCAGTGTGTCATTCAAAACCATTGTTTCTTTGATGATGTTCTGTTTAGATGCTATGTCAGTTGATGTAAGTGGGGTGTTAAAATTCCCTATTATTGTATTATTATCAGTTAATTGGTTTTTATTAACAGTTTTGGTTTTTATTAACAGTTTTATATATTTGGATACTCCCATTTGGGGTACATATATACTTACTGTTGGTATATATTCTTGTTGGATTGTCCCCTTTATTATTATACAGTGTCCTTATTGTCTCTTGTTACAGTCTTTGTTTTAATGTTCATTTTGTTTGATATCAGTATTGCTATGCTAGCTTTCTTTTCAATTCCATTTGTATGATAAATGTTTTCCCATCCCTTCACTTTCAATCTGCATGTTTCTTTAGGTCTGAAGTGAGTATTTTGTACATAGCATATAAATGTGTCTTATTTATTTATTTAAAAATCTTTCATTCAAATTTCAGTTAGCTAACATACAGTGTAATATTAGTTTCAGGTGTGCTATATCATGATTCAATAATTTCATACATTACCCTGTGCTTATCACAAGTGTACTCCCTTATCCATTAACCCATCTCCCCCACTGACCTCCCCTCTGATAACTATCAATTTTGTTCTCTATAATTAAAAGTTTGCCTCTCTCTCTCTGTTTTTTACCTGTGCTTGTTTGTTTTATTTCTTATATTCCACATATGAGTGCAATCATATGGTGTGTGTTCTTTTTGTCCAATCAGTCACTTATGTCTTTTGATTGGAGCATTTAGTCCATTTACATTCAAAGTAATTCTTGATAGATATGTACTTATTGACATACTTGTTTTTTGGTTGTTTTTGTAGTTCTCTGTTTCTTTCTCTCTTGCTATTTCCCCTGTGGTGTGATTATATTCTTTAGCGATATGCTTGGATTCCTTTATATTTTTTCCATATATATTATAGGCTTTTTATTTTTGGTTGCTCTTAGGTTGATGTACAGCATCTTATGTATACAGCAGTCTGTATTAATGTGTTGGTTGCTTATATTTGAACATATTCTGAAAGCATTAAATTTTTACTCTTTCCCCCACATTTTATGTATATGATGTCCTGTTTACATCCTTTTATTCTGTGACTCCCTTTACTGATTATTATAGATATAATAACTTTTACTGCTTTTGTGCTTTAACCTCTGTATTGATTTCATAAGTAAGTAATCTACTACGTTTATTATATTTCTCTTTAACTGATTTTTTTCCTTTCCTAATTTTCTTACTTCTTATTTTGGCCTTTTTTTCCACTCAAAGAATCTCCTTTAACATTTCTTGTAAGGCTGGTTTAGTGCTGATGAACTCCTGTAACTTTTGTTTGTCTGGGGAAATCCTTACTTCTCCTTCTATTCTGAGTGATAGTCTTGCTGAATAAAGTATTCTTGGTTGCTTTTTTTTTTTTTCCTTTCAGCACTTTGAATATATCATGCCATTCTCTTATGGCAGAGTTTCTGCTAAAAAAATCAGCTGATTGCCTTATGTGGTTTCCCTTGTATGTAACTGTTTTCTTTTCTCTTCCTGCTTTAAAAATTCTCGATCACTACATTTTTTGCCATTTTATTTATATGTCTTGGTGTGGACCTGTTTGGGGTGATCTTGGTGTGGACTCTCTGTGCCTTCTATACCTGGATATCTGTTCCTTTTCCCAGATTAGGGACATTTTCAGCTATTATTTCTTCAAATAAATTTTCTCCACCTTTTTTCTCTTCTTTTTCTGAGATTCCTATAATGGAAAGGTTATTATGCTTTATGATGTTGCTGATTTCCCTTAACCTATTGTTATTTTTTCTTTTTTCTTTTTGTTGTTCAGCTTCGTTATTTTCCAGCACTGTTTTCCAGCTCACTGTTTCATTCTTGTGTTTCCTTTAATCTACTAATGATTCCCTCCAGAATATTTTTAATTTCATCTATTGAGTTCATCATCTTTGATTGGTTCTTTTTTATATTTTCTATCTCTTTTTTGAAGTTTTCATTGAGATTCTCCACTCTTTTCTCAAGTCCAGTAAGTATATTGTGACCAGGAGTTTGAATTCTCTATTGGTCGTAGTCCTTATCTCTGTTTCATTTAGCTATTTTGCTGTGATTATTTTCTGTTCCCTCATTTAAGACGTATTTCTCTGTGTCCCCATTTTGTCTAACTCTCTGTGTTTGTTTCTATGTATTAAGTAATTGAGCTACAACTCCTGCTTTTGAAAGTGGTTGCCTTCTTGTGATGAGCACTAGCACTGGGTGTTACACGTAAGTGGATGAATCACTAAATTTTACACCTGAAACCAATGTTACCATATATGTTAACTAACTAGAATTTAAATAAAAACTTGAAGTCAAAATAAAACCTTTGACTTATAATTCAAAAATAATAAATAATAAAAAATAAAAAAAGAAAGTGGTTGCCTTATGAAGAAAAGATCCTAAAATGCTCTATAGAATAATATCCCCTGTTCTCCAGAACCAGGTGCTGCAGGGGTGTCCTGTATATGGGTTGTGTGCATTCTACTGTTGTTGCTGAACCATGTTTCTTTTCAGTCCAGTCAGCTTCAGTGGTCCACTTTGCCTGTTGTTGGCAGGGTTTGATCTGTTAAGGCACCAGTTTGGGGCCACTTTGGGCTTGTATTTTGGTCAGACCAGATGCCTGCCCTCAGCCTATGTGCTGGGGCTGTGGTGACACCAAACTATAGGGTGCTCTCCCTGCATTGTTCCTGAGAGGGTTTTGTTGGTGAGCATGGCCTGCAGTCAGACCAGGGGTCTGTCCCTTACCCCATTTGTCTGTTGGAGTTGCAGTGACCCTAACTATAGGTCTCTCTATTTCTGCTTCCCCTGGTGAGGTTTTTGTTGTTGGGTGGGGATAGCAGTCAGATCAAATGTTTTCCCCTAACCCAGTGTTGGGGCTGCAGTTGACTTTGTGTGTATAGTTATTTCCCCCTCTTCCCTGGGCTAGAGTCACTTTGGAGTAGCAATGGTCACTGTTGTGGCTATTTGCAGAATGAGACATATCAAGAACCACTTCAGATGGACTACTGCTAAGTAGGGTGGAGTGGATTGGTAGAATCCACAGGAAAATGCAGTGTGCAGGGTATGTGGTATCAGCAAGCTAGGTGGAAAATATTCATGCTAGTTCCCACAAGTGTCTGGCCATCTAGGATGGGGTTGGGGAGGGAAAGTTTCCCTCCCAGCTCTTTTGTTTTGGAAAAGTCTCCTAAAGATTCCTGCCCCTCCAGTGCACACTCTGAGATTAGTACATATCTCATATACCCTGGTGCTTTTCAAACTACTGATTCTATGCTGTATTTTGAGAGGTTATTTATTATGCTGTCTTTTTAAAGGCATGTACTAAGTTTCCTATTGTGCCTGATGTGGGGTCTGTTCCTTTCCCTTTTCAAAGCTTGTGGTATCCCTCCTGTTTGTGTTTAGCTCACCAGGGGTTTGGTTCCCAACAGTGTCTCCACCCCTCCTACCCTTTTTGATGTGGCCTCTCTACAATTAACTGTGGAGAGTCTGTTCTGCCAGTTTTAGGGTCATTTTCTGCGTTACTTTGATGTGGCTGTTATCTAGGTGTATCCAATGGGACAAGGTGAGTTAGAGCCCTCCTACTTTGCGATCTTCCCAGGCTCCTCAGCTTCAGAACCAGATTATTCTGTCTTGGTTTCCTCTCTTATTTTAGTGGAGTTCATCTCTTAGTAGCTTCCTGAGAAAGGGCACATTGGAAAATGTTTGTGTAATTATTTTCATTCTTTAATATCTTCAGGTCTCAACCAATACCAAAAGATTGAGATTATTCCCTGCATATTTTCAAACCACAATGCTTTGAAACTGGAACTCAATCACAAGAAAAAATTGGAAGGAATTCAAACACTTGGAAGCTAAAGACCATCATGCTTAAGAATTTTTGGGTCAACAAGGAAATCAAAGAAGAACTTAAACAATTCATGGAAACCAATGAGAATAAAAACACATTGGTCCAAAACCTATGGGATACTGTGAAGGCGGTCCTAAGGGGGAAATACATAGCCATCCAAGCCTCACTCAGGAAAATCCCTAATTCACCAACTAATTTTACAACTTAAGATTTTATTTATTTATTTGACAGAGAGAGACACGGTGAGAGAGGGAACACAAGCAAGGGGAGTGGGAGAGGGAGAAGCAGGCTTCCCGCAGAGCAGGGAGCCCAATGCGGGGCTCGATCTCAAGACCCTGGGATCATGACCTGAGCTAAAGGCAGATGCTTAATGACTGAGCCACCCAGGCACCCCTAACTTAAAGAACTGGAGAAAAGAAACAACAAATGATGCCTAAACCACGCATTAGAAGAGAAATAATTAAGATTAGAGCAGAGATCAATGAATTAGAAACCAGAAATACAGTAGAGCAGATCAATGAAACTAGAAGCTGGTTCTTTGAAAGAATTAATAAGATCAAGAAACCACTGGCCAGACTTATCCAAAAGAAAAGAGAAAGGACCCAAATTAATAAAATTATGAATGAAAGGGGAGAGATCATGACTAACACCAAGGAAATAGAAACAGTTATTAGAAATTATTATCAACAACTATATGCCAATAAATTAGGCAACCTGGAAGAAATGGATGCCTTCCGGGAAACCTATAAACTCCCAAGACTGAAACAGGAAAAATTTGACAATCTGAATAGACCAATAACCAGTAACGAAATTGAAGCAGTCATAAAAAAACCTCCCAAAAAACAGGAGTCCAGGACCCGATGGGTTCCCTGAGGAATTCTACCAAACATTCAAAGAAGAAATAATACCTATTCTCCTGAAGCTGTTTCAAAAAATAAGAACAGAAGGAAAACTTCCAGACTCATTCTATGAGGCCAACATTACCTTGATCCCAAACCAGGCAAAGACCCCATCAAAAAGGAGAATTTCAGACCAATATCCCTGATGAATATGGATTCCAAAATCCTCAACAAAATCCTAGTTAATAGGATCCAACAATTCATTAAAAGGATCATCTACCACGACCAAGTGGGATTTATCCCCGGGATGCAAGGGTGGTTCAACATTCGCAAATCAATCAATGTGATAGAACACATTAATAAGAGGAGGGAGAAGAACCACATGGTCCTCTCAATTGATGCAGAAAAAGCATTTGACAAAATACAGCATCCTTTCCTGAGGAAAAAATTTTAAATTCTGCATTTATGCTTAATTAGGTGTTTATCTGGAGATAGAGTTTCAAGTTGGATATAATTGTCCCTCAGAATTTTTAAGGCATTGCTTAATGTTTTTCAGCCTTCAATGTTGTTATTGATGGGTTCATTACCATACTGATTCTAGATAAAGCTCTTTTTTCCCCTCTGTAAAAGTTTGTGGTCTCTTTGTTCCCAGTGTTATGGAATTTCATGGTGATATGCCTATGTGGGTATATTTTTACCCATTTTACCAGGAATTTGTGGGCCCCTTCAATTTAGTAATTCATATTCTTTAGTTCTGGAAAAATTTATAAATTTCACTGGTTATTTAATCCCCCTTTTTCTCTCTTATTTTTCTGTAAGTCATACTATGTGGATATTGGACTTCCATAAGTCCTCGAATTTTCTTATCCTTTTTTGTCCTATTTTCCTTTTCTTTTTTTCTCTAGCATCTGGAAGATTTCCTAGATTTTATCATCTAACCATTTTGTTGAACTTTTAATTTCTGTCTTCTTAGTTTTAGTTACCAAGAGTCTTTTAAAATTTTCTTTTTTGTAGCAGACTGTTCATGTTTGATGGATTCAAAATCTTATCATTTCTTTGAGAACATTTATTGCAGTTTTTAATTGATGCTCTATTCTCTCTGCATTACCTCTGTTTTTTACAAGTTGATTTTTCCTGTTTATTTTATTCTTTGCTTATTTATTAGAGGCTTTTATTAACTATCCAGCAATCTATGGATTTCTGCACACATTTAAGAGCGAGACATTAAAAATTTTTTTAGATATTTTGTGCAGGTGGTTATGGCTTGAAATCTGTAGGTTTAAACATAAAATAACTTGAGGTGTTTAGTTGGGAAATTCCCAATGTCAATATCTGAAATAATTCTTTATGGATGAGTCATATTCTCCAGGTAAAGCTCTTACAATCTTTTGCCCTATGAAAAATATCCCATACTGTTGTTTAAGTGGGTTTTTGAAAGGAGGAAAAGATAAATGTATGTGTTCAATCCTCCATTTTTACTCAGAAGTGGGAGAATACGGGTCATATCATTGGCATATTCATAAGGGTGTTTATGGCAATGTATCATCCTCCTTAGCATCAAGCACATTCTGAAAATATCAACACTTCCAGGGAAAAGGTATACGAATTCCTCTGAAATGGTCAATGATCATGTCCAGGGGTAGGGTTAGGAAATTTTGTGCACCTCAGGTGATAATAGCTGAATGTGAAGGCTAACTAGTAATATAGTTTAAAAATGGGAGTTATCCTTATTTAGATGGTCTGAAGGGTTGTACAGGTGGGTAAAATTTTTTAGGGAGAAAGTGTGGATGGAAAAGAGAGATGTTAGAGAGAGACTAGAACCTGTGTCTCTAAACAGAGGGGGACTGATGACAAAAGCAAGGAATGAGTGAAGTCTACAGGATTGCCTTCTCTTTGTATCTTCTCAATATTTTCAAACCTCACACTTGGTGCAGTGTTGAGCCTAAGACAAACAATTGTTCTGAATTAAAACTTGGCTAACCTAACTTAGACTGGGATTAATTCTGAAAATATTTATTGCATTCCTACTATTTATTTACTCAACAAATAGTTATTGAGTACTTATTATACATCAGGCAGTCTTCTAAGCCATGAAGATATAGTGATAAACATACCAAAATCCTGCCTTCATGGAGCTTATTAAGTGCTAGATGCTGTTCTAGTGGAAGAGAAGACAGTGTTGAACATGATTAGCAAAGTCCCTATTCTTTTTTTTTAATTTTTTATTGTGATGTTAATCACCATACATTACATCATTAGTTTTTGATGTAGTGTTCCATGATTCATTGTTTGTGCATAACACCCAATCCTCCAAGCAGACTGTGCCCTCTTTAATAACCATCACCAGGCTAACCCATCCCCCCACCCCCCACCAATCCAGCAACACTCAGTTTGTTTCCTGAGATTAAGAATTCCTCATATCAGTGAGGTCATATGATACATGTCTTTTTTTTAAATAATTTTTTATTGTTATGTTAATCACCATACATTACATCATTAGTTTTTGATGTAGTGTTCCATGATTCATTGTTTGTGCATAACACCCAGTGGTCCACGCAGAATGTGCCCTCTTTAATACCCATCACCAGGCTAACCCATCACCCCACCCCCTTCCCCTCTAGAACCCTCAGTTTGTTTTTCAGAGTCCATCGTCTCTCATGGTTCGTCTCCCCCTCCGATTTACTCCCCTTCATTCTTCCCCTCCTGCTATCTTCTTCTTTTTTTTTCTTAACATATATTGCATTATTTGTTTTAAAAGTACAGATCCGTGATTCATCAGTCTTGTACAATTCACAGTGCTCACCATAGCACATGCCCTCCCCAATGTCTATCATCCAGCCACCCCATCCCTCCCACCACCCCCACCACTCCAGCAACCTTCAGTTTGTTTCCTGAGATTAAGAATTCCTCATATCAGTGAGGTCATATGATACATGTCTTTCTCTGATTGACTTATTTCACTCAGCATAACACCCTCCAGTTCCATCCACGTCGTTGCAAATGGCAAGATCTCATTCCTTTTGATGGCTGCATAATATTCCATTGTGTATATATACCACTTCTTCTTTATCCATTCATCTGTCGATGGACATCTTGGCTCTTTCCACAGTTTGGCTATGGTGGACATTGCTGCTATAAACATTGGGGTACACGTACCCCTTCGGGTCCCTACATTTGTATCTTTGTGGTAAATACCCAGTAGTGCAATTGCTGGATCGAACGGTAGCTCTAATTTCAACTGTTTGAGGAACCTCCACACTGTTTTCCAGAGGGGTTGCACCAGCTTGCATTCCCACCAACAGTGTAGGAGGGTTCCCCTTTCTCCACATCCCCGCCAACATCTGTCGTTCCCTGACTTGTTAATTTTAGCCATTCTGACGGGTGTGAGGTGGTATCTCATTGAGGTTTTGATTTGGATTTCCCTGATGCCGAGCGATGTTGAGCACTTTTTCATGTGCCTGTTGGCCATTTGGATGTCTTCTTTGGAGAAATGTCTGTTCATGTCTTCTGCCCATTTCTTGATTGGATTATTTGTTCTTTGGGTGTTGAGTTTGATAAGTTCTTTATAGATTTTGGATACTAGCCCTTTATCTGATATGTCATTTGCAAATATTTTCTCCCATTCTGTCAGTTGTCTTTTGGTTTTGTGGACTGTTTCTTTTGCTGTGCAAAAGCTTTTTATCTTGATGAAATCCCAATAGTTCATTTTTGCCCTGGCTTCCCGTGCCTTTGGCGATGTTTCTAGGAAGAAGTTGCTGCGGCTAAGGTCGAAAAGGTTGCTACCTGTGTTCTCCTTTAGGATTTGGATGGACTCCTGTCTCACGTTTAGGTCTTTCAACCATTTGGAGTCCATTTTTGTGTGTGGTGTAAGGAAATGGTCCAGTTTCATTCTTCTGCATGTGGCTGTCCAATTTTCCCAACACCATTTGTTGAAGAGACTGTCTTTTTTCCATTGGACATTCTTTCCTGCTTTGTCAAAGATAAGTTGACCATAGAGTTGAGGGTCCATTTCTGGGCTCTCGATTCTGTTCCATTGAATTATGTGTCTGTTTTTGTGCCAGTACCATACTGTCTTGATGACAGCTTTGTAATAGAGCTGGAAGTCCGGAATTGTGATGCCGCCAGCTTTGCTTTTCTTTTTCAGTATTCCTCTGGCTATTCTGGGTCTCTTCTGGTTCCATACAAATTTTAGGATTATTTGTTCCATTTCTTTGAAAAAAGTGGATGGTATTTTGATGGGGATTGCATTGAATGTGTAGATTGCTCTAGGTAGCATTGACATCTTCACAATGTTGATTCTCCCAATCCATGAGCATGGAATGTTTTTCCATTTCTTTGTGTCTTCTTCAATTTCTTTCATGAGTATTTTATAGTTTTCTGAGTACAGATCCTTTGCCTCTTTGGTTAGATTTATTCTTAGGTATCTAATCGTTTTGGGTGCAATTGTAAATGGGATCGACTCCTTGATTTGTCTCTCTTCTGTCTTGTTGTTGGTGTATAGGAATGCCACTGATTTCTGTGCATTGATTTTATATCCTGCTACTTTACTGAATTCCTGTATGAGTTCTAGCAGTTTTGAGGTGGAGTCTTTTGGGTTTTCCACATACAGTATCATATCATCTGCAAAGAGTGAGAGTTTGACTTCCTCTTTGCCGATTTGGATGCCTTTGATTTCTTTTTGTTGTCTGATTGCTGTGGCTAGGACTTCTAATACTATGTTGAATAGCAGTGGTGAGAGTGGACATCCCTGCCGCGTTCCTGACCTTAGGGGAAAAGCTCTCAGCCTTTCCCCATTGAGAATGATATTCGCTGTAGGTTTTTCATAGATGGCTTTTATGATATTGAGGTATGTACCCTCTATCCCTATACTCTGAAGAGTTTTGATCAAGAAAGGATGTTGTACTTTGTCAAATGCTTTTTCTGCATCTATTGAGAGGATCATATGATTCTTGCTCTTTCTTTTGTTAATGTATTGTATCACGTTCATTGATTTGCGGATGTTGAACTAGCCTTGCAGCCCAGGAATAAATCCCACTTGGTCCTGGTGAATAATCCTTTTAATGTACTGTTGGATCCTACTGGCTAGTATTTTGGTGAGAATTTTTGCATCCATGTTCATCAAGGATATTGGTCTGTAATTCTCTTTTTTGATGGGGTCTTTGTCTGGTTTTGGGATCAAGGTAATGCTGGCCTCATAAAATGAGTTTGGAAGTTTCCCTTCCATTTCTATTTTTTGGAACAGTTTCAGGAGAATAGGTATTAATTCTTCTTGAAATGTCTGATAGAATTCCCCTGGGAAGCCATCTGGCCCTGGGCTTTTGTTTCTTGGGAGATTTTTGATGACTGTTTCAATTTCCTTAGTGGTTATAGGTCTGTTCAGGTTTTCTATTTCTTCCTGGTTCAATTTTGGTAGTTGATACATCTCTAGGAATGCACCCATTTCTTCCAGGTTATCTAATTTGCTGGCATAGAGTTGCTCATAATATGTTCTTATAATTGTTTGTATTTCTTTGGTGTTGGTTGTGATCTCTCCTCTTTCATTCATGATTTTGTTGATTTGGGTCATTTCTCTTTTCTTTTTGATCAGTCTGGCCAGGGGTTTATCAATCTTGTTAATTCTTTCAAAGAACCAGCTCCTAGTTTCGTTGATCTGTTCTACTGTTCTTTTGGTTTCTAGTTCATTGATTTCTGCTCTGATCTTTATGATTTCTCTTCTCCTGCTGGGTTTAGGCTTTATTTGCTGTTCTTTCTCCAACTCCTTTAGGTGTAGGGTTAGGTTGTGTATTTGAGACCTTTCTTGTTTCCTGAGAAAGGCTTGTATTGCTATATACTTTCCTCTCAGGATTGCCTTTGCTGTATCCCAAAGATTTTGAACAGTTGTGTTTTCATTTTCATTGGTTTCCAGGAATTTTTTTAATTCTTCTTTAATTTCTTGGTTGACCCATTCATTCCTTAGTAGGATGCTCTTTAGCCTCCATGTATTTGAGTTCTTTCCGACTTTCCTCTTGTGGTTGAGTTCTAGTTTCAAAGCATTGTGGTCTGAAAATATGCAGGGAATGATCCCAATCTTTTGGTACCGATTGAGACCTGATTTGTGACCTAGGATGTGATCAATTCTGGAGAAGGTTCCATGGGCACTAGAGAAGAATGTGTATTCCTTTGCTTTGGGATGGAATGTTCTGAATATGTCTGTGAAGTCCATTTGGTCCAGTGTGTCATTGAAAGTCTTTATTTCCTTGTTGATCTTTTGCTTAGATGATCTGTCCATTTCAGTCAGGGGGGTGTTAAAGTCCCCCACTATTATTGTATTCTTGTCAATGTGTTTCTTTGCTTTTGTTATTAATTGCCTTATATAATTGGCTGCTCCCATGTTCGGGGCATAGATATTTACAATTGTTAGATCTTCTTGTTGGATAGACCCTTTAAGTAGGATATAGTGTCCTTCCTCATCTCTTATTACAGTCTTTGGTTTAAAATCTAATTTGTCTGATATAAGGATTGCCACCCCAGCTTTCTTTCGGTGTCCATTAGCATGGTAAATGGTTTTCCACCCCCTCACTTTCAATCTGGGAGTGTCTTTGGGTCTAAAATGTGTCTCTTGCAGACAACATATTGATGGATTTTGTTTTTTAGTCCAATCTGATAGCCTGTGTCTTTTGATTGGGGCATTTGGCCCATTTACATTCAGGGTAACTATTGAAAGGTATGAATTTAGTGCCATTGTATTGCCTGTAAGGTGACTGTTACTGTATATTGTCTCTGTTCCTTTCTGATCTATGCTGCTTTTAGGTTCTCTCTTTGCTTAGAGGACCCCTTTCAATATTTCTTGGAGGGCTGGTTATGTTTGCAAATTCCTTTAGTTTTTGTTTGTCCTGGAAGCTTTTTATCTCTCCTTCAATTTTCAATGAGAGCTTAGTTGGATATAATATTCTTGGCTGCATATTTTTCTCGTTTAGTGCTCTGAAGATATCATGCCAGTCCTTTCTGGCATGCCAGGCCTCTATGGATAGGTCTGTTGCCAATCTGATATTCTACCATTGTAAGTTACATATCTCTTCTCCTAAGCCACTTTCAGGATTTTCTCTTTGTCTCTGAGACTCGTAAGTTTTACTATTAGATGTCGGGGTGTTTACCTATTTTTATTGATTTTGAGAGGGGTTCTCTGTGTCTCCTGGATTTTGATGCCTGTTTCCTTCCTCACATTAGGGAAGTTCTCTGCTATTATTTGCCCCAATATACCTTCTGCCCCTCTCTCTCTTTCTTCTTCTTCTGGGATTCCAATTATTCTAGTGTGGATTCATCTTATCATATCGCTTATCTCTCGAATTCTGCCCTCGCGATCCTGTAGTTGTTTATCTCTCTTTTTCTCCGCTTCTTTATTTTCCATCATTTGGTCTTCTATATCGCTGATTCTCTCTTCTGCCTCATTTATCCTAGCAGTTAGTGCCCCCATTTTTGATTGCACCTCATTAATAGCCTTTTTGATTTCAACTTGGTTAGATTTTAGTTCTTTTATTTCTCCAGAAAGTGTTTCTCTAATAACTTGCACGCTTTTTTCAAGCCTAGCTAGTATCTTTAAACTCATGATTCTGAACTCTAGGTCTGACACTGTACTAATGTCCGTACTGTGTAGGTCCCCAGCTGACAGTACTATCTCTTGTTCTTTTTGCTGAGGTGATTTTTTTCGTCTTGTCATTTTGTCCAGAGGAGAATAGATGAATGAGAGAGCAAAATGCTAACAGGTTTAGAACGTCCCCAGCAAATATACTGTATACAAATCAGAAAAGACCTGAAACCAGGGGAAAAGAAAGGGAAAGAAAGAAAAAAGAAAGAGAAAAGAAAGAAAAAAAAACAAAAAGAAAAAGATAAAAACAAAAACAGAATACAAAAAAAACACAGAATATGATCAAATATGATCAGGCTAGTGCATAGATTAGTGCCACACACTAGATTTTGGGCATATTTTGGTCTGTTAGAAAAACGTGCCTCCTAAAACTTTAAAGGAAGAAAGACTTATATATGTACAAAATAAGGGTTGATACAATGAAGGGATTGAAGATGACTGTAAAGATGAAAATTATAAAAGATTTTATAAAAGGACTTGATAAGTTGTTTGAAAAAAGAAAGAAGATTTAAGAAAAAAAAAAAGGAAAAAGGGAGAGAATGTGATCAGGCAGGAGACTAGAACAAAGCCATACACTAGTTATTTAGGGTATATTTTGATCTGTTAGAAGAAACTGTATCTCAAAATTTTAAAGAGAGAACAACTTATAAGGGTAACTACTATGAAGGGATAAAATATGACTCTAAAAATGAAAAATAAAAAATGTTTTTTTTTTTTAAAAAGGGATTGATAAGATGTTGGTTGAAAAAGGGAAAAAGAAAAATTAAAAAACAGTTAAAAAATTAACTTTGAAAAACTAATGAATCATGGTAAAAAAAGCCATGAATTCTATGTGCAGTATTCCCTTAGCGCTGGAGTTCTCCCATTCTCCTTGATCGGTAAACTTGGTCTTGGCTTGCTGGCTGTTCGTGCTGATCTTCTGGGGGAGGGGCCCGTTGCTGTGGTTCCCAAATGTCTTTGCCGGAGGCGGAATTGCCCCACCCTTTTCTGTCCGGGCTAAGCAAGCTGCTCGGGTTTGCTCTCAGGAGCTTTTGTGCTCTGCAAGCTCTGGTACAGCTTTGGAGGACCAGGGTGAAAATGGTGGCCTCCCAATCTCCACTCGGAGGAGCTGAGAACTCGGGGCCCCACTCCTCAGTGCGCCCCCAGAGAAAAGCAAGCAGTCACTCCCGTCTCCCTGGTCTCCGGCCGCACTCCGTGCTCACTTGGCCTGTGACCGAGCGTTTCTGTCTCTGGCACTCGACCCCTGTGGAGTTTCCAAACCCAGCAGATCCCTGTGGTGCGCTCCCACGCTGTACCTCCCGGGAGAGGGAGGGGAGTCTCCCCAGATCTGCCGCTTGTTGGGTCCCTGCTGGAGCATCAGTGGCCCAACTGGGCTGCAGATCACAGTTTATGGCAACCCTGAGCTGAGAGCCCGTGCCTTGGCTCCATCTCTGCAGCCGGCTTCCCCGCTCCAATACCTGGGAGCTCTGCTGCACTCAGGCACCCCAGTCTTTCTGTGACCCCGAGGGTCCTGAGACCATACTGTCCCATGAGGGGTCCACCCCCCGCTTAGCCACTGGAGCGACGTCCCTTATCGGAGCTGACTTCTAAAAGTTCTGATTTTGTGCTCCGCGGCTCTATCACTTGCCAGAAGCGGCCGACGGAGGCACCCTCCCCCGCCGTCTATCTTCCCGAATATTGCCTCGGATTCACTTCTCCGCACGTCCTACCTTCCAGTAAGTGGTCGCTTCTCTGTTCAGAGAGTTGTTGCTACTCTCTTCTTCAGTCTCCTGTTGAATTTGTAGGTGTTCAGAATGGTTTGATCCCTATTCAGCTGAATTCCTGAGACCAGACAAAATCCAGGTCTCCTACTCCTCCACCATCTTGCTCCACCTCCACAAAGTCCCTATTCTTGTATAGCTTATATTATGGTTTGATATGAGAATAGACAGATACTAAACAAGGAAGATAATGTTAGATAATGATTAGTATTAAGGTAAAAGAAAGCAAGGTGATATGATATAGAGTAGGTGATATTAAGCTGAAATTTGAATGATAAGAAGAATGCATAGGAAATCTGAGGGAAAAACCTTTATAGACAGAGGAACAACTAAGAGTGTTACATGTCAGTGGGACAGAAAGTCTAGTATAACTAAAGCATAGTGATGAAGAGGTAGTGGTATAACATGAAATGGGTAGAGACAAATCAAATAGCATCTAGTTGTTTGCATTAAAATATTTTGTTTTTTTATGATAGCAATAGAGAGCTATTGGATGTCATTAGGCAGGGTTAATTAAATGATCTAACTTATACTCGGAAAGGATGACCCTGACTGCTCTTGAAGAATGGACTATACTGGGGCAAGAATGTAAGTAGGCAGACCTGTTAGGGGGCTGTTGTGGCAATCTAGGAAAGGGAAATGATTGGAACAAACCATAGATATGGACGGAAGTGGATAGATTTGGGATATTCTTTCAAGGAAAAATTCATAGGAAAGTCTGGTAGATTGGGTGTAAGGCTATAGGAAAAGAAGAGAATCAAGGATTATTCCCTTTTTTGTTTGAGTGACTGGATGGATAGTGGTGCCATTTCATGAGATGGGAAAGGCTGGAGGAGGACCAGGCTTTGTATGTTTGTGAGATCAAGATTTCTGCTTAGATACATTAAGTTTGAGATGCCTATTGAATATACAAGTGGTGAGATAAATTAAGTAGTTTGATATACAAGTCTGGAGTTCAGGAATATAGTTAAAAGATGGGACTCATCCTCATATAGTTGTTTTGTATAAAGTTGTTCAGTTGGATAAATTTTTCTAGGGAGAAAGTGTGGATGAGTGAGGCTTAAAACACTGAGACATGCCAGCATTTAGAGATGGAACAGAGGAAGAGAAAAAAGTAAGTGAGGTAAGAGAAGAACCAGGTGAATATGGTGCCAAGAAGATAAAAGAACAAAGTATTTCAAGAACAGGAGAGAGTGATTGCTTCCTAGTGCTTGAATAAGATGAGGACAAAGTGGTTTCTCCCCATTAGTAATGTAGATGACATTTGGTGACCTTGGAAAGAATAATTTCAGTGGAATTTTAACTTTTAATTCCAATTAGAGTGACTTGAGTTTAGAAATAGAGATAAGGTAGTGGAGACAGTGACTTTAGATGACAGTTTAAACAAGTCTTTCTGTGGTAAAGAGCAGAGAATTTGGGCAGAACAGAAAGGGAGCATTGGGGTCATGAGAGGGTTGCTTTTTTTCTTCATTTGTTTGCTGATAGGAATGATCACTAGAACAGGATAAGTTAGTAATGTAGAAGAGAGTGAGTCCAGGTTTCAGAAGATCCTGAACTAGAAAAAACTTAAGGACTTAAGAGAAACCATGGACATATGAAAAACCCACAGCTAACATCCTACTCAATGGCAAAAAAAATGAGAGCTTTTCCTTTAATATCAGGAACAAGACAAAGATGTCCACTCCAGCAGGTTTTATTCAACATAGTACTGAAAGTCTTAGCCACAGAAATCATACACAAAAAAGAAATAAGAGTCACCTATATTGTTAAAGAAGAAGTTAAACTGTCATTATTTGCAGATGACATTACATTATTCATAGAAAATCCTGGAATCCACCAAAAAATTACTAGAAGTAATAAATGAATTCAATAAAGTGCAAGATACAAAATGAATACCCAGAAATCCATAGTGTTTCTATTAACTTTTTTAATTTTTTTATTGTTATGTTAATCACCATACATTACATCATTAGTTTTTGATGTAGTGTCATAGTGTTTCTATACACTAATAATGAAATAGCAGAAAGAAAAATTAAGAAAACAACTTTATTTATAATTGCCCCAAAGAATAAAATACCTAGAAATAAACAAACAAAAATGTGAAAGACCTGTACTCTAAAATCTATAAAACATTGATGAAACAAATTGAAGATAACACAAACAAATGGAAAGATATTCCATGTTTATGGGTTAGAGGAATTAATATCATTAAAATGTCCACAGTACCCAAAGCAATCCACACATTTAATGAAATCCCTATTGGTTCACTCTCTTTCTGCTGCCACCTTGGTGCTGCCTTCCCTGCACAAAATGCATGGTGAAGCCACAGAAACTATCCCTACTACAGAGTAAGAGTTGCCACAACTCCAGGCCAAGACAGGGTCTGGAACAGAATACGGCAGTGATGAATCAGTACCAGAACTCAAGGAACAGGATTCCACACAGGCAACAACATAACAAGTCCACCTGGCAGCTGCAGCTGAAATTGATGAAGAACCAGTCAGAAAAGCAAAAACAGAGCTGGAATGAGAAGAAGGCATGTCCAAACTGGGTCTTCAACAGGTTATGAGAGTCACTATGTAAAAATCTAATAATATCCTCTTTGTCATCATGAAACCAGATGTCTACAAGACCCCAGCTTCTGATACCTACATAGTTTTGGGGGAAGCCAAGATAGAGGACTTATCTCAGCAGGCACAACTAGCAGCTGCTGAGAAATTCAAAGTTCAAGGTGGAGCTCTCAAACATTTAAGAAAACACACGGACTCTTTCTTCAGTCATATTATTAGCTATAGAAATGCTGATTTCTGTGCATTGATTTTGTATCCTGCCATGTTGCTGAATTGCTGTATGAGTTCTAGCAGTTTTGGAGTGGAGTCTTTGGGTTTTCCACATAAAGTATCATGTCATCTGCAAAGAGTGAGAGTTTGACTTCTTTGCCAGTTTGAGTGTCTTTTACTTCTTTTCTGTACACTAACAATGTCACTAAAGAAAGAGAAATTAAGGAATTGGTCCATTTACAATTGCACCAAAACCCATAAGATACCTAGGAATAAACCTAACCAAAGAGGTAAAGGATTGCTACTCTAGAAACTACAGAAGACTTATGAAAGAAATTGAGGAAGACACAAAGAGATGGAAAAACATTCCATGCTCATGGATTGGAAGAATAAACATTGTTAAAGTGTCTATGCTACCCAGAGCAATCTACACATTCAATGCAATCCTTATCAAAATACCATCGACATTTTTCACAGAGCTGGAACAAACAATCCCAAAATTTGTGTGGAACCAGAAAAGAACGTGAATTGTCAGGAAAATGTTGAAAAAGAAAACCAAAGTTGGGGGCATCACAATGCCTGACTTCAAGCTATATTACAAAGCTGTAATCATCAAGACAGCATGGTACTGACACAAAAACAGACACATAGAACCACCCTTGCATCCCAAGAATAATAGAGCTACACTATGACCCAGCAATTGCACTACTAGGTATTTACCCCAAAGATACAGATGTTGTGAAAAGAAGGGGCATATGCACCCCAATGTTCATAGCAGCAATGTCCACAATAGTCAAACTGTGGAAGGAACAGAGATGCCCTTCAACAGATGAATGGATAAAGAAGAGGTGGTCCATATATACAATGGAATATTACTCAGTCATCAGAAAGGATGAATACCCACCATTTGCATCGACATGGATGAAACTGGAGGGGATTACACT
This sequence comes from Zalophus californianus, assembly GCF_009762305.2. Classification (NCBI taxonomy): domain Eukaryota; kingdom Metazoa; phylum Chordata; class Mammalia; order Carnivora; family Otariidae; genus Zalophus; species Zalophus californianus. The sequence goes on from NC_045612.1 coordinate 67,264,151, forward strand.
AAGTGAAATAAGTCAAGCAGAGAAAGACAATTATCATATGGTTTCACTTATATGCGGAACATAAGGAATAGTGCAGAGGACCATAGGGGAAGGGAGGGAAAACTGAATGGGAAGAAATCAGAGAGGGAGACTAACCATGAGAGACTATGGACTCTGGGAAACAAACTGAGGGTTTCAGAGGGGAGGGGATGGGGGAATAGGGTAGCTGGGCTATGGGGGTTAAGGAGGGCATGTGTTGTGATGAACACTGGATGTTATATGTAACTAATGAATCACTGAACACTACATCAAAAACTAATGATGTACTATACAGTGTTTAACTGAACATAATAAAAAATAACACCATATACAAACATAAACTCAAAATGGATTAAAGACCTAAATGTGAGATCTGGAAACATAAAAGTCCTAGAATAAAACATAAGCAGTGATTTCTCTGACATCAGCAGTAGCAAAATTTTTCTAGATATGTCTTCTCTGGCAAGGGAAATGAAAGCAAAAATAAACTACTGGGGATACATCAAAATAAAAAGTTTCTGTGCAGTGAAGGAAACCACCAACAAAACAGAAAGGAAACCTACCAAACTGGTGAAGACAATTGCAAATGATATATCTAATAAGAAGTTAATATCCAAAATATATAAAGAACTTATACAACTCAGCAAAACAGTTTGATTTAAAAATGGGCAAAGTACCTGAATAGACATTTTCCCCAGGAAGATATACAGATGGCCAGCAGACATACGAAAAGATGCTCAAGATCACTAATCATCAGGGTAATGCAAATCAAAACCATAAGGATATATTACCCTACACCTGTAAGAATGGCTAAAATAAAAAAGAAAAGAAATAACAAGTGTTGACAAGGAAGTGGACAAAAAGGAACCCTCATATACAAAACAGTATGGTACTGTTGGTGGAAATGTCAATTAGTACAACCACTGTGGAAAACAATATGGAGGTTCCTCAAAAAATTAAAATAGAAATACCATATGATCTAATAATTCGACTACAGTTTTTACCAAAGTAAAACCCAAAGTAAACAAAAGCACTCATTAAAAAAGAGTTAATGTTAATAAAGCATTTAAAAAAATAAAAAAGATATATGCACCACTATGCTTATTGCAGCATTATTTACAATAACCAAGATCTGACAGCAACTAAGTGTCCATCAATAGATGAATGGAGGGGTGCCTGGGTGGCTCAGTCAGTTAAGCATCCGACTTTTGACCTCAGCTCAGGTCTTGATCTCAGGGTTTCGAGTTCATATCCCATGTTCGGATCCATGCTGGGCATGGAGCCTACTTAAAAAAAATAGATGAATGGATAAGGAAGATATATATATATATATATCAGCCATAAAACAGGTTGAGATAATGCTATTTGACACACATGGATGGACCTAGAGGGTATTATGCTAAGTGAAATAAGTCAGACTGAGAAAGACAAATACCATATGATTTTACTCATAAGAAGAATCTTAAAACAAACAAATGAATAAACAAGAAGCAGAAGAATCACCTTATACTTCTTTAACATGGATAACAGCTTCATCAAAGTTCTGTAGAAAATACATGGTCTGGGATAGGGGCAGAGCAACAACAGAGAGCAACAACTCTCTGAACAGAAAAGTGACCACTTTCCGGAAGGTAGGATGTGCGGAGAAGTGAATCTGAGGCAATATAGGGAGGATAGACGGCAGGGGAGGGGGCCTCCATCGGCCACTTCTGGCAAGTGATAGAGCTGCAGAGCACAAAATCGGAACTTTTAGAAGTTGGCTCCGCTGAGGGACGTCACTCCAGTGGCTAAGTGGGGGGTGGAACCCTCGCTGGGACAGTGTGGTCTCCAGACCCTTGGGGTCGCAGAAAGACCAGGGTTGCCTGAGTGTGGCAGAGCTCCCAGATATTGGAGCAGGGAAGCCGGCTGCAAAGACGGAGCCGAGGAGTGGGCTCTCAGCTTGGGGTTGCCATAAACCATGATCTGCGGCACAGTGGGGCCACTGCTGGGTTTGGAGACTCCACATGCGGTTGTGTGCCAGAGATAGAAATGCTCAGTCACAGGCCGGGTGAGCATGGAGTGCAGCTGGAGACCAGGGAGACGGGAGTGACTGACTGCTTTTCTCTGAGGGCTCACTGAGGAGTGGGGCCCCGAGTTCTCAGCTCCTCCCAGGCGGAGAGTGGGAGGTCGCCATTTTCACTCTCGTCCTCCAAAGCTGTACGGAAAGCTTGCAGGGAACAAAAGCTCCCGAGAGCAAACCAGAGCAGATTACTTACCCCGGACCCAGAAAGGGAGGGGCAATTCTGCCTCAGGCAAAGACATTTGGGAACCACGGCAAAAGGTCCCTCCCCCAGAAGATCAGAAAGAACAGCCAGCCAAGACCAAGTTTACCGATCAATGAGAACGGCAGAACTCCAGCGCTAGGGGAATACTGCACATAGAATTCATGGCTTTCTTACCATGATTCTTTAGTCTTTCAAAGTTAATTTTTTTAACTGCCTTTTTTTTTGAATTTTTCTTTTTCCCCTTTTCAACCAACATCTTATCAATCCCTTTTTTAAAAAAATCTTTTTTATTTTTTCATTTTTAGAGTCACATTCTATCCCTTCATTGTAGTTAACCTTATTTTTGGTATATATATAAGTTGTTCCCTCTTTAAAATTTTGGGATACCGTTTCTTCTAACAGATCAAAATATACCCTAAATCCCTAGTGTATGGCTTTGTTCTAGTCTTCTGCCTGATCACATTCTCTCCCTTGTTTTTTTCTTTTTTAATTTCTCTTCTTTCTTTTTTCAACCAACTTCCTCTTATCAATTCCTTTAATAAAATCTTTTATAATTTTCATCTTTACAGTCATATTCCATCCCTTCATTGTATTAACCCTTATTTTTGTACATATATAAGTTTTTCTTTCTTTAAAATTTTGGGAGGCACTTTCTTTTAACGGACCAAAATTGCCCTAAATCTAGTGTGTGGCACTGATCTATGCACCAGCCTGATCATATTTGATCATATTCTGTTTTGTTTTGTTTTTGTTTGTTTTTATCTTTTTTTTTCTTTTCTATTTTTTTCCTTTTCTTTTTTCTTTCTTTCCCTTTCTATTCCCCTTGTTTCAGGTCTTTTCTGATTTGTTTAGTGTATATTTTCTGGGGACGTTGTTAACCTGTTAGCATTTTGTTCTCTCATCCATCTATTCTCCTCTGGACAAAATGAAAAGATGGAAAAGATCACCTCAACAAAAATAACATGTGACAGTACCGACTGCCAGGGACCTAATCAATATGGACATTAGTACGATGTCAGAACTAGAGTTCAGAATGATGATTTTAAAGATACTAGCTGGGCTTGAAAAAAGCATGGAAGTTATTAGAGAAACCCTTCTGGAGAAATAAAAGAACTAAAATCTAACCAAGTTGAAATCAAAAAGGCTATTAATGAGGTCCAATAAAAAATGGAGGCAATAACTGCTAGGATAAATGAGGCAGAAGAGACAGTGACATAGAAGACCAAATGATGGAAAATAAAGAAGCTGAGAAAAAGAGAGATAAACAACCACTGGATCATGAGGGCAGAATTTGAGAGATAAGTGATACCATAAGATGAAACAATATTAGAATAATTGGAATCCCAGAAGAAGAAGAAAGAGAGAGAGGGGCAGAAGGTATATTGGAGCAAATTATAGCAGAGAACTTCCCTAATTTGGGGAAGGAAACAGGCATCAAAATCCAGGAGGCACAGAGAACCCCTTTTAAAATCAATACAAATAGGTCAACACCCTGACATCTAATAGTAAAACTTACAAGTCTCAGAGACGAAGAGAAAATCCTGAAAGCAGCTCGATAGAAGAGATCTGTAACCTACAATGGTAGAAACATTAGATTGGCAACAGACCTATCCACAGAGACCTGGCAGGCCAGAAACTACTCACATGATATATTCAGAGCAATAAATGAGAAAAATATGCAGCCTAGAATACTATATCCAGCTAGGCTATCATTGAAAATAGAAGGAGAGATAAAAAGCTTCTGGGACAAACAAAAACTGAAGGAATTTGCAACCACAAAACCAGCCCTACAAGAAATATTGAAAGGGGTCCTCTAAGCAAAGAGAGAGCCTAAAAGTAACATAGACCAGAAAGGAACAGAGACAATATACAGTAACAGTCACCTTGCAGGCAATAAAATGGGACTAAATTCATATCTTTCAATAGTTACCCTGAATGTAAATGGGCTAAATGCCCCAATGAAAAGAAACAGGCTATCAGATTGGATAAAAAAACAAAACCAATCGATATGTTGTCTGCAAGAGACTCATTTTAGACCCAAAGACACCCCCAGATTGATAGTGAAGGGGTGGAAAACCATTTACCATGCACACCAAAAGAAAGCTGGGGTGGCAATCCTTATATCAGACAAATTAGATTTTAAACCAAAGATGATAATAAGAGATAAGGAAGGGCACTATATCCTACGTAAAGGGTCTATCCAACAAGAAGATCTAACAATTGTAAACATCTATGCCCCTAACATGGGAGCAGCCAATTATATAAGGCAATTAATAACAAAATCAAAGAAACACATCACAACAATACAATAATAGTGGAGGATTTTAACACCCCTCTCACTGAAATGGACAGATCATCTAAGCAAAAGATCAACAAGGAAATAAAGACTTTCAATGACACACTGGACCAAATGGACTTCACAGATATATTCAGAACATTACATCCCAAAACAACAGAATACACATTCTTCTCTAGTGCCCATGGAACATTCTCCAGAGTAGATCACATCCTGGGTCACAGATCAGGTCTCAACTGGTACCAAAAGATTGGAATCATTCCCTGCATATTTTCAGACCACAGTGCTTCGAAACTAGAACTCAATCACAAGAGGAAAGTTGGAAAGAACTCAAATACATGGAGGCTAAAGAGCATCCTACTAAAGAATGAATGGGTCAACCAGGAAATTAAGAATTAAAAACAATCATAGAAACCAATGAAAATGAAAACACAACTGTTCTAAATCTTTGGGATACAGCAAAGGCAGTCCTAAGAGGAAAGTATATAGCAATACAAGCCTTTCTCAAGAAACAAGAAAGGTCTCAAATACACAACCTAACCCTACACCTAAAGGAGTTGGAGAAAGAACAGCAAATAAAGCCTAAACCCAGCAGGAGAAGAGAAATAATAAAGCTCAGAGCAGAAATCAATGAACCAGAAACCAAAAGAACAGTAGAACAGATCAACGAAACTAGGAGCTGGTTCTTTGAAAGAATTAACAAGATTGATAAACCCCTGGCCAGACTTATCAAAAAGAAAAGAGAAATGACCCAAATCAACAAAATCATGAATGAAAGAGGAGAGATCACAACCAACACCAAAGAAATACAAACAATTATAAAAACATATTATGAGCAACTATATGCCAGCAAATTAGATGATCTGGGAGAAATGGATGCATTCCTATAAATGTACAAACAACCAAAACTGAACCAGGAAGAAATATAAAACCTGAACAGACCTATAACCACTAAAGAAATTGAAGCAGTCATCAAAAATCTCCCAACAAACAAGAACCCAGGGCCAGATGGCTTTCCAGGGGAATTCTACCAAACATTTAAAGAAGAATTAATACCTATTCTCCTGAAACTGTTCCAAAAATAGAAATGGAGGGAAAACTTCCAATCTTGTTTTATGAGACCACCATTACCTTCATCCCCAAACCAGACAAAGACCCTATCAAAAAGGAGACTTACAGACCAATATCCTTGATGAACATGGATGCAAAAATTCTCACCAAAATACTAGCCAATAGGATCCAACAATACGTTAAAAGGATTATTCACCACGACCAAGTAGGATTTATCCCTGGGCTGCACGGTTGGTTCAACATCCACAAATCAATCAATGTGATACAATACATTAATAAGAGAAAGAACAAGAACCATATGATCCCCTCAAGAGATGCAGAAAAAGCATTTGACAAAGTACAGCATCCTTTCTTGATCAAAACTCTTCAGAGTATAGGGATAGAGGGTACATACCTCAATATCATAAAAGCCATCTCTGAAAAACCCACAGCGAATATCAATCTCAATGGGGAAAAACTGAGAGCCTTCCCCGTAAGGTCAGGAACACGACAGGGATGTCCACTATCACCACTGTTATTCAACATAGTATTAAAAGTCCTAGCCACAGCAATCAGACAACAAAAAGAAATAAAAGGCATCCAAATTGGCAGAGAAGAAGTCAAACTCTCACTCTTTGCAGATGATATGATATTTTAATGTGGAAAACCCAAAAGACTCCACCTCAAAACTGCTAACACTCATACAGTAATTCAGTAAAGTGGCAGTATATAAAATCAATGCACAGAAATCAGTGGCATTCCTATACACCAACAACAAGACAGAAGAAAGAGAAATTAAGGAGTTGATCCCATTTACAATTGAACCCAAAACCATAAGATACCTAGGAATAAATCTAACCAAAGAGGCAAAGGATCTGTACTCAGAAAACTATAAAATACTCATGAAAGAAATTGAGGAAGACACAAAGAAATGGAAAAACATTCCATGCTCATGGATTGGAAGAATAAATATTGTGAAGATGTCAATGCTACCTAGAGTAATCTACACATTTGATGCAATCTTTATGAAAATACGATCCACTTTTTTCAAAGAAATGGAACAAATAATCCTAAAATTTGTATGGAACCAGAAAAGACTCCGAATAACCAGAGGAATGTTGAAAAAAAAAAGCAAAGCTGGCGGCATCACAATTCCAGACTTCCAGCTCTATTACAAAGCTGTCATCATCAAGACAGTATGGTACTGGCACAAAACAGACACATAGATCAATGGAACAGAATAGAGAGCCCAGAAATGGACCCTCACCTGTATGGTCAACTAATCTTCGACAAAGCAGGAAAGAATGTCCAATGGAAAAAAGACAGTCTCTTCAACAAATGGTGTTGGGAAAATTGGACAGCCACATGCAGAAGAATGAAACTGGACCATTTCCTTACACCACACACAAAAATAGACTCAAAATGGTTGAAAGACCTCAATGTGAGATAGGAGTCCATCAAAATCCTAAAGGAGAACACAGACAGCAACCTCTTCGACCTCAGCCACAGCAACGTCTTCCTAGAAACATCACCAAAGGCAAGGGAAGCAAGGGCAAGAATGAACTATGGGGACCTCATCAAGATAAAAAGCTTTTACACAGCAAAAGAAACAGTCCACAAAACCAAAAGACAAATGACAGAATGGGAGAAGATATTTGCAAATGACATATCAGATAAAGGGCTAGTATCCAAAATCTATACAGAACTTATGAAACTCAACACCCAAAGAACAAATGATCCAATCAAGAAATGGACAGAAGACATGAACAGACATTTTTCCAAAGAAGACTTCCAAATGGCCACAGACACCTGAAAAGTGCTCAATATCACTCGGCATCAGGGAAATCCAAATCAAAACCTCAATGATATATCACCTCACACCAGTCAGAATGGCTAAAATTAATAAGTCAGGAAAAGACAGATGTTGACGGGGATGTGGAGAAAGGCTATCCCTCCCACACTGTTGGTGGGAATGCAAGCTGGTGCAGCCACTCTGGAAAACAGTATGGAGTTTCCTCAAAATGTTGAAAATAGAACTACCATACGATCCCGCAATTGCACAAGTGGGTATTTACCCCAAAGATACAAAGGTAGGGATCCAAGGGGTACGTGCACCCCGATGTTTATAGCAGCAATGTCCACAGTAGCCAAACTGTGAAAAGAGATAAGATGTCCATTGACAGACGAATGGATAAAGAAGATGTGGTATATATCTACAATGGAATATTATGTAGCCATCAAAAAGAATGAAATCTTGCCATTTGCAATGACGTGGATGGAACTGGAGGGTATTATGCTGAGTGAAATAAGTCAATCAGAGAAAGACATTTATCATATGACCTCACTGATATAAAGAATTCTTAATCTTATGAAACAAATTGAGGGTTGCTAGAGTGGTGGGGAGTAGGAGGGTTGGGGTGCCTGGGTGATAGACATTGGGGAGGGTATGTGCTATGGCGAGCACTGTGAGTTGTGTAAACTGTTGAATCACAGACCTGTACCTCTGAAACAAATAATACATTATATGTTAAAAAAAAAAAAGAAGATAGCAGGAGGGGAAGCATGAAGGGGGGGAAATTGGAGGGGGAGATGAACCATGAGAGACTATGGACTCTGAAAAACAAACTGAGGGTTCTAGAGAGGAGGGGGGTGGGGGGTGTGTTAGCCTGGTGATGGGTATTAAGGAGGACACGTTCTGCATGGAGCACTGGGTGTTATACGCAAACAATGAATCATGGAACACTACATCAAAATCTAATGATGTAATGTATGGTGATTAAAATAATATAATATAATAAATAAATAAATAAATAAATAAATAAATGAAAATACATGGTCTTTTAGGTTGTCTCTTGATTCCCAGGATTCTGAAGAACTGGCCCCAGCTTAATTTTACCTGTTTTTGGCTTTGAGTCTATCAGTGATGTAAACACTTAGCTGGCATTTCTTGGCTCTCTGACTCCTGAATGCAGATGCATGTGTTCTTAAGTAAAAATTCACTCCAGTCTTATACCACAGAGACTTCTATTTTGGCATCTGTGTTGCCACCCCCTGGAATAAGGAAGCTCTCTCTCAGCTAGGTAACTAGTTGAACATAACCAGCAGCTTGAGGGCAAAATAATTTTAGAAACGTAGAAGGCTATTTACATAATGTATGGACCTGTAAGTAGCCCATTCTATTCTAGGTAAATCAGAAAACTCCCCTCACCTGAGTAGACAGAAACATTTTTGGGCTTTAGTTCTCTTTATAGCCCCAGGAATAAAGTTCACACTGAGAGGCCGTTGCCCATGATACAATTAGACCTGAGCTATGTAGCTGGGTGGTGTCTCTGAGGCTGTATCATACTAGGAAGGCTGATGAGGCAAGTGGTTGGTGGAGAGAAAACAAAGAGAACAGTCCAGGTAGTGAAGGAGTAAGTCATTCATCATTTCCAGAGTTTAGATGAATGCTGTGGCTCAAGAAGAAAGGCAGATTGAGTAAGGAGATGAGAATGAGGGGATAGAGGCTGTGGGCAAATACTGAACCATGGATATTGCTTTTCCCTTATTGTTAGACTTTAGGGTGACCTCTGGGTGAGTCTGACAAAAATGGGCCAGTCAGAAAGCTGGGCTTCCCTGATGTTTCTGTCCTCCTTCTTTTGCCTTGGTTGGTTCTGTTCTCAGTCACCATGGGCTGGATGACCTCCAGTCCCTTGCCCTCAGGCTTGAGAGTCTTTGGGCAGACCAAATGGAACATTCATGTGCAAAGTTGGTGAAATAAATCAAGTAGGGAAAAAATCCATTTTGGTGTGGTCATTGTGTCAACTTTTATTATTTCAGTTCTGCATGGCTGCATATATAAATCTCCTGTGAGGAACCAGAAAAGGGATACGTGAAATAACATTTCTAAGAGGCATGAATGTAAAATAACATTTCTAAGAGGCATGGTCACTTGCTTCTAATAATAATTACTACTTGAAAAGCCTGGAAGTGCTTAAGATGTTCATATTTTTTGAACGATTGACTGGTTCCCTTATTTATACATATAAGAAAAAAAGGCAAGTAGGGAGAGGAAATTGTCTGTTGCTGCAGAAACGTGAAAGTCACATTTTTGGCACTGTTCCCTGGTTGATGTCATTCTGGGGAATGTGCTAAAGGCCATGATTTTCCAGAGGGAAAATTTTTTTTCCATAGCAGGCTGTTTGTGGGCACTTCTTTCCCCCTCTGAAGTCAGGCCAAAACCAAACTAGGCCTTTTTCTGCCTTGTTTGGCAGTACCAAGTCAAGCCCACCTAAAACAGGAGTCCAAAATTTTTGTTGGTCATTATGCCCAGCCATTCCCTGAACACTCTTATACTTTCTGAATCTTCTCTTTAGGGGTTTCTCAGCTGCTTGACCTTTGCACAGGCTGCTGGGAAGGTTGGTTTTCCCCTGCTGTGTGGAAGCTCTAAGGGCTGCCAGGGGTGTGTGTGTATAAGGGCCATCCCTGAGCTGACTCCTGAGATAGACCGCAGTACAGTGTGGATTGAGGCTTGGACTCAGCTCTTCTTATTCCTTCTTACCTCCTAAACGGTCCCAAAGCAAAATGGGATATAAACCCCACTGTCATCTGATCATAGTCCTATCCTTACCCCTGATTCCCTTGCCCAGCCTGATCTTCATGCTCTTATATGAAGCTGCTTTGAGACCCTTTAAAAACCACTTGTCATGGTTTAGAGGACTTTATTTGGGTCCATCTAGCATAAAAGAAAGAGATCTTTGCATCATGAAATTGGCCAGTAGTTTAGTGTGACAAAAAGTCAGGTCTGGGTTCTCACTATTTCCCCCACCCCCTCACCACACAGGCAGACACTTGAACTTTAAGATCATTCCCACTTCCACACATTTATTCTCACCTTAATGAATACCTATTTCACCATGTGCCTTCCACAAAACTACTCTCATCACTGGCTCACCATTGTACCTTCATCTGGTTCAGGCCTCTGCTTAGCTTTTAAATCCTCTAACTCTTAACTCCAGCTTTGATATCCTATTCCCCAACATTCATTCTTTATCATATTTATAGCCATTTCATTAATTTCATAAATGAAAGCCTCAGTAAGAAAGATTAATGCTCTAATGGAGGCACTTATACAAAGCATGGTAATGGCCCCAAATAAGCTGTGAGTAATTCTGCTTTGGGGACTCAGAGAAGGCCTTGCAGATGGGATGATGCTTAAAGCTGGGTCTTGAAGGTTCAGAATGAGTCCACCAGGAAAATATGTGAGAAGGAGAAGATGATACCTAGAGACACCTCCAGGTGTCTATAGGGTCTTTTTATCTTCATATCCTGCTATAAGTTTCCTTGGGAGCAACCAAATCAGGAGCTCAAGCTCAGAGAAAGCTCAGTTCAGAATCATATCTCACAGAGTATCAACAGTAAGGAATAGATCCTTAGATAATGTCTACTTCAATTCATTTATTTTACTGATAAGAAATCTGAAATCCTAAAAGGTGAAGGGACCTACCCAAGACCAGACAGCTAGTTAGTTGCAGAGGTAGAAGTAGAGGTAGAAGGATTCCTGAATTCCCATTCCCAGACTAATTCCACGTTGCTTAGTGGCCTTACCATGTCCCAGTTGCCCCTTTGATCTTTTCCTATGAGAGCTCCCATCAACCACCCTTCACTTACAGATGGTTCCCTTTCAAGTCTGGGTAGCAGTGTTAGTTGCCACTAGCTCCCTATGTGACTTTAGAAAAACTACATTTCTTCTCTTGGCCTTAGTTTCTTGTTTCCCCATCTAAAAATGGGTGAGGGTTAACTAATAAGTTTCTATATCTAAACCATATGGAGAGGGGCACACAGCTAGTAGTTTGTACAGGAGCTTCACTTTTTTGTATATTTGCTGGAGTGGAGTACAGAGATCTGAATGGGTTGAGTGAAAGTAGTAAAAAAAATGTAGTGTCAACTGAGACCCTGAAGAATTCCTACAGGTTTGGAAGAAGATATATTACTTCAAGTGTAGTCCTCTTATTTTTAATGATATAACTGAGGCCCAAGTATGGGGTTGTGTGAGTTCTAATAGATGGTTAGTGGGGATCTGGGCCTCAAACCCAGATCTTCTGATTTGAAGTCAAGTACTTTCTAAAAACCCATACTACCTCATTGAGCTGGTTATGTCCTGTACAGGGCAGTGCTAAAAAGACTAAGTTCAGGAGTCTGTTACAAATAGAGTTCAGTTGCATTGTGGGCCAGAGTATTTGCAGCTGGCCATTATGAAGGGAGGGAGTTCAGAGCTTTGAGAGCAGGGGAGGGCACAGTTGCTTCCTCAGACCCCATTTGGGAATTTTGGAGATTTCCTTGGGCCTAAGCCTCAAGATGTAGGGGGGTTAAGGTTTTGGTTATCCCTACTTTCCTCTCTTCTAATTGCTTCTTGTTCATATTGTCTTTCCTCTTACCTCCATATGACTAGCCCACCTTCTTCTAGTCATAAACAGAGATGATCAAACTCTGGGTTACCTTACTTCCATTTTTCCACTACCCCTCACAGTAACTTTCAGAGGAGCAAAACATGTCACAAACTACTTTTGCATTTTCATTTGCTTTTAATTTCATGCTGTTTGAGATTGTTTTTGTGTTCTAGAATGCTCTGGTAGAAAAAAAAGAGATAGTCAAAGTCCAACTTCTTCCTCTTTGGAAAATAACTTGGCTTATACCATATAGGCAGTGTCTCACTCATTACTATACTTTATAATACTTTTTATTCTTTGGGTTGGTTCAAGTGGTATCTAAGCCATTGGTACTTCTTTCCTGTGGGTGGGGCAGGTGCTCTTTTTGGAAGATGGGGGAGATGAGTTTAGTTCTGTACATGTCAGCATGTTCAGACGTTTATTCTACATCCAAATGGAGATGTTGAATAGGAAATTGGATATCTAAGTCTGGAATTTGAGAAACACTTTTGGCTGGAGATATAATTTGGGAGTTGTCAACAAACAGATACCATTTTAAGGCATCAGAACTGATGAGATAAATTAGGGACTAGGTGCAAAGAGAAAAGAGGTTCCAAGAAAGTTCTCAGGCCACAGTTTATTAATGAGCTGGGAAGCTGTGGAAACTCATCACCTGGGAGGAGGCAGCTTTGTTCTTTTTTCCAGATTGGTATTGGATTTCTAAGTGTGGTGCAGTAGAAGAAGTGATGCCACTAGTTTATTGATACCTTGGGTAATTTATCAACATGTTCTGGATCTTGGTTTTCTCACCTGTATAATGAGAGGGTTGGATGAGATGATGTGATGTTCTAGAATGGTTTATCACTTCTACTAATGGAATCAACAAAGTCCTGCTAATGTGTTATCTGTTGGGGTGACAAGCATGTGAAGGTACTTTGTAAAGTGACAAATCCTATGTAAATGATAATTGCCATGGTTATGGTCATGTTCTGCTTTATTTGTGGGATGTAGATGTGTAAAGATTATTGACCTGGGGAGTCAAGCACACCTAGGTTTCTCTTCTGGCTCTGAGTTATTATGTGAATATGTCCCTTTGAATATGACCCTTTCCTTCTCTGGTTCTGTGTTCACATCTGTAAAATGAGGGACTTTGGTTTATGCCAGTGATTTTCAATATTTTTAAAAGCAGAGAATCTCATTTTAAAAATGAAATCAGTGTACGGGAACCTGGGTGCCTCAGTTGGTTAAGCATCTGACTCTTGATTTTGGCTCAGGTCATGATCTCAGGGTCGTGGGATCGAGCCCCACCTTGGGCTCTGTACTCAGCCTGGAGTCTGCTTGAGATTCTCTCTCTCCCTCTGCCACCCTCCCCCTGCCCCGCTCACACTCTTTTCCTCTAAAAAAAATGAAAAATGATATCAGTGTAGCCTCTATGGTTGAAAAAGCAGGTTGAATAGGGGCTACAGGCTCTGGTGACCTTAGAGGCATACCTTGAGCTATTTTTAGAGCCCCAGGTCACCCAGGAATGCAGTCTTATCCTCAACTAACTGAGCTCACAAGGCCCTTTCAATTTTGACATTCTGTAGTTTGAGGGTTCCTTGGTATCATATAAAGTTCAGAGGTCAGCAAAATTTTTCTGTACGGGGTCAGATTGTAAGTATTTTAGGCTTTGTGGACCACTATGGTCTCTGCCTTCTCTTTTTCCTCCCTTCCCCTCCTTGTCCCTCCTTCCCCTTCCTTCCTCCTCCTCCTTTTTCTCTTCCACTCCTCCTCCTCCTCCTTCTCCTCCCAGGACCTGTGTATGGCCTGCAATTTCCAGACGGCTCTTGGCTGGGCCTTGGAAGAGTGAGAGAAGGTACAAGTCACAGGTGGAATGTAAGCCTTAGGCTCATTTGGAACCCTGCTTGAAGCAGACCATCTCACCTCCCCCATAGTCCCCTTGGTTGAGCTAGGACATTCCATGTGCACATAGCCTCAGAGAAAGCACAGCTAGTAACAGTGGCCCAAGGTAGCTCTGGACCAAAAAGTGGGGCTATTTGTTGCAGACACAGCTGGGAGGGGGTGGGGGAAAACGGGATCATTCAAACATGAGTCCAGGCAGAGAGGAGGAGAGGCCTAATTGGGATCAGATGTCTCTGCAGAGCAATAACACTGCCACCTGGTTATGAGCATCTTAGCTTTGCAGAATCCAAAGGGCTTTTCCAGACAGCATTTAATTCATCTTCACTGCACCCTTGGGAAGGAGAAAAGAAGGGGAGGAGGTGTAGCTGTGGTGGTAAAGAAAGAGTTATGACTTAGGAGTCAGGAGCCACAGCTTGGTCACTGACTTGTGAGGTAACCTTGGACAAGTCTCTTCTGCTCTCATTTGTAAAGTGGTAGCATTGGATCATATCAGTGGTTATCCCCAGACCAGAGCAGGAATATCACCTGGGAATTTTTTAGAAATTCCATTTTTAAAGCTTCATCCCAGACCTAGTGACTCAGACACTGGAGTTGGGGCCCAGAAACGCATGTTTTAACAAGACTTCCAGGCATGGACTAGAATAATCTAAGGCCTTTCCAACTTTGATTCTCTGATTATATGAGATAATGGATGTAAAAATATATTTTAAACTGTTCCTTACACATTTCAGGGATGATGACGGTGACAATGATAATGGTGATGATAATGATGATGTTCCTGTTGACTTTAAGCCATACTTTGGCAGCCAGTTTCATTCCCTAAGCCAGGAACTTGCTACCCCACCCCTATGGAGTTTCTCCCAAGGCCTATAAGACAGAGATATGCCCTCAGAAGCTTATATACTATGAGAGTAGGTAAGTTAGGTAAGGCAATCTGTTCCAGATAGTTGACAGAAAAGAAATCACAGGACAACTATTTTGAAGATCCAGAGAATAGGCAAAGTCAGTATTAAAGATTGGTGTGTGTGTGTGTGTGTGTGTGTGTGTGTGTGTATGTGAGAGAGAGAGAGAGAGAGAGAGGGCGCTCACTGTGGGCTGGTGGGTTGTGGCATTGGAAAGAACTCCCAGTATTAGTGGTAGTAAGGTCTTGAAGGATGGAGAGGATTTAAACATTTTCCAATAAGGTGGGAGGCCATTATAAGGTATGAATGTGAAGGAGAGGCACAAATTAAAAATAAAAGCATATTATTTCAGCTTGTTATAGCATTAAGACTAGAAAGATCCTTATATTTATCTAGGGTTCTGGGTGATTTCCTGGGTGTTTGCTGTAACACCAGTCATTTCTTTCCTATTCTGGAAAACATATTGGAAAAAAAAAGTGAATATGGACCACAGTATGTGGAGGACCTAAACTCTGTTCTATAATATAGAAATTAAGTCATTCACAAACATTTAGACTTCAGTAACAAATTTATTTTAGCACACTTTCATGTGATCTCAATATTCCATACATTCTGGTTGAATAAATGACTTCTCCAAGGTCATCCAGAAAGTTAATGGGACTGGAACCTGGTGCTCCTGACTTCTAGTCTGGTGTGTTTCCTTTGTAATCTGTATTTGCTCAGAGGCTTCTGGAATGGGGAAGTTTGACCAAGATAAAGTTTAAAAGGCATGCTTTTGAGGTACAGCTGGAAGGAGGCTAGGACACAACTATACAGAACTTGGAATGCCAGGCTGAAGCTTTTGAATTTTCTCCTGTAGGTAATGGGAAACTGCTAGATGTTCGGGAACAGTGGTATGGCATCATTTGCAATTTAGGAAGGTTACTCAAATGGTTTGGTGCAGTACTACCTGGTAGATTGGAGGGGGAGAGAGCTTGGAGGGAGCAAAACAACTAAGAAGTAACCCCAAATGTAGGCTGGAAATACCATAGACATGCCCACTCTTCATGCCATGAGTACATCTGTATTTTTAACAGAAGAAACAATATAAGTGCAAAACATAGGTTCTTCTCCTGGGGTTTCAACCACTAGTAATAGGGATATTTGGAAGCTGGAGGCTTCCTGGCCCTGGAACATAATACTGTGGAGATCTCCTCCCTGGACTGCGCTCAGACAAGCCCTTGCTAAAGCTCAGTGCTGCTGTCTGCTCTCTGGTTTCATTTTGCACTCAGATTTCTATGTATTATGAGCCAGGGCCCAGAGTTTAGGGGGTATTTCACTGTTCCTTTCACAAAGCCCCAGGCTCAGGAAAGTTACTTATACATGTTACTATGCCAGTTGCATCACCCAATCCCTTCCAGATACCCTGGCTACAAACTTCATAGTTTGCAGCTTCTAAAGCTCATTCATACACATTATCTCATTTTGTTCTCATTAGAGCCTTGTGAGGTGGGCAGACTTATTATAATTTAATGGGATGAAACTAAAGACCAGAGTGGAGAAAGTAACTTGTCATTCAACCAGCATGTGGTACAGCTTACTTATTCTGCCTTCTGGGCAATATTCCATGCTTTCACTTGCATTGTTGGGGTTCTGGTGGTCATTTTTATGAGTGTACTAAAAAGCCTCTCAGATCTCAGACAGGACCCAGGCTGGGGCAGAGAAGAAAACAGAAGATCGGGAAACCAAATTTCTCCTCATTTCTAGTCCAGGGCCCCTCTCTCAATACCATTCTTCTCCCTTGAGTGTACTGACAGACCTCAGTAGGAAAATCCTTGGCTCTGCCTGCTCATAGCACTGTACCCTCTGCCTGTCTGATGCCAGTGATACTCTGCATGACAATATGTCACCTTTGCCTGAAGCCTGCCACGTTTCCTTTTTGCCATTCTCTTTCTGCACCCTGGCAGCTGGAATAAAGATGCAACCTGGGGACTCTTTTTCCCTGGGCCATCCCAAGTGGTGAGGCTCACAGCACCAGATCTTCCTTGGACAGTACAAAAAGCCAATCATTGAGAGACCAGGTTACCACTACACATAGACAGCCTTTAAAATATAGATGTCACAGGGTCTTTAGCTGAGGCTGCTTTGGCCAGACCTTTCCAGGACTCTGACTGGGCCTTCAGTGTGAGCCAAAGGCAACACCAACCAGAGTAGCATTAGCCCAGCTTTCAGAGTTCATACAATGTCATGCTGTCTAGATTTTCATCATGAATGTTCCCGAGACTCAAACGCAAAGGGAATTGGGTTGATTTCAACTGGAAAATATTTTTGTCATCTCAGTGTTCTCTGGAATAACCTGCTTGCAGCTGTCATGGGGCGGCCCCCTCCCTGTAATGTGTGGCTTTTCCAAGGCTCAAGCTCCAGGGATCTGTAGGGGAAGAGGAGGGGACCAGGATTATGTACGCACCACCCCCCCAGCCTGGCCAGTGCTTGCATTTTTCAGGCCTGAAATTGGGTCTCTGGGGTTGGGGTTGGGGGTGAGGTAGAAGGGTTCATAGAACAGGTCCCTGCTGGGTGGATCCCTGCTTGCAGCCGGTTACATTTCTTTGACTGGCTTCCAACAGGAAGAATTCATCTCCTGATGAAGAAGCATATTACCCTGGATAGAGAATCTAATTGGCTGGGAGGCAGGAGATCTGGGTTTATGTCCTAGCTCTGTCATTAGCTTGCATTGTGGCTTTAAGCAAGTCAGTCATCATCTCTCTGTCTCAACTTCTTCCACTTAAAGTGGAGCTACTAATACCTGCTGCTCATATATATGGAGTAAGAACAAGGTGTAGGGGACATTGTTGAATGTTCTAGGGGAAATGAAGGGATGGTAAGACTTTATTCTTACCTCCCTCAGGCTGAGGGAATGAAACTAATTGCTCTTATTTCCTTTCCCCTTGTCCTATGATGTTGGTAAAATGTCAGGGTATGAGAAAGTCTCCAAGGATTTAGATAGTCATGGGGCAAAAGGAAGAATGGTGGTATAAGCAGTAGCATAACCTAATATACAAGTGGGTATATCCTAAAACCTTCTTAAGGAGATGTTGACAGCAAGCTGGAAGCAAAGTCCTGTGATAATGGGAAATAAGATGTTGGGATCAGGGGTGACACATAAGGTGCCAGGAAGGAGGAGAGTGCCAAAGACAAATTTTATTGCCTCTTACCATTATGTCTTGGACTGTGCTAATCCTATCCAGAAACTGCCTTCATTGGCTGCCTGGACTGTCAGAGCCCTGGCCTAGCTTTGGTATCTCCAAGCCACTTTTCCCCTTTGGACCAGGGCTGTATTTGGGCTGCATACTTGGAAGGGGGTATCAGAGAATACAGAGAACAAACAGCCTCTGTCCTGGCATCAGAGATCACTTTGGTCTTACCTGTGCTCTGGCACTCCTATCACTGATTTGCTGTCCTCTTGAGATCTAGACATGTGTTGTCCAGTATGGTAGCCTCTAGCCAGATGAACAGCAACTGCATTGCTCATGAGAAGTCCTGGATAACAGTGTGGTTTCTTTGGCAGCAGCCCAGCAATGCTGTGAGACCTCAGGGCTCATATCCTCCTGAGAATAGAGTGAGATGCTTTTTTTTTTTTTTTTTTTTTTTTTTTTTTAAAAAGGCTCTTGTATGAGGCATTTTAAATAAAACAAAAAGAAAAAAAAGAAAATCTGGGAAAGTAATTGGACTAGGAATTTTATTACCTGTTGATCATATACTTGCATTTGCAGTGAGCCTAAACCCATAAGTTTTCTTCAGGCCTCCTGTTTCATAGCTCTTTGTAGCCTGGAAAGAGTATTCACAACATTTATTTCATTTGACTCTCCCTAATAAGGTGGAGGCGAGTACACCAGGAGTTAGAATATTCATCTGATACACAAAGAAACTGAGGCTCAGCAGACTGAAGTGATAACCAGAGGCCTCTAGTTATTGATAGTGCCAGGTTGAGAATGGAAAAACCTTGGGTAGCATTCTTGACTCCTTTCTTTCTATTTCCAGTCAACTGCCAATTCTGGATCATTTTCTTCTTTACCTCATCTTTGATCAGTCCATTTTCTCTCCATTGGCACTGTCACCACTGTAGCCTAAGCCCTCCAGTCCATTTTCCAGATAACAGTCAGAGTGATCTTTCTAATGTGTTAAGCTGATCATGACACTCTCTTGTATAAAACCCTTTCTAATTGCTCTTAAGATAAAGAACATGCTCTTGAATCTGGCCTGTATAATGCCATATGGTCTCTGTCACTTAGCAGTCCATTATCTCTCTCTTTTCCCATTCCTTCTTTGCATTCTATTCTTCAATAACTTTGAAAATTTTCAGGTCTTTGAAAATTCTGCTTCCAGTCTGTGCACATGCTATTTCCTCTGCCTGCCATACCCAATTACCCCACTCCTCTTCACTTGGTAAACTCCTGCTTATTTTTCAAAGCCTTACCTCTGATACTGCCTTCTCTAGGAACCCTCCCCCCACCTCTCTCCATACTCAGCATGGGTTAAGTGCTTCTTCTCTGAACTCCCATGGCACCCCTGACTTGCCTGTTAATATAGCTGTTATTATGCTATGTTGTAATTATCTGTTTACTTGTCTGTCTCTTTTGGTAGATTTTGAGTGCCATAAGATCAAGAACTATGCCAATTTTAACTCTCCACTATGTCCCTAGCATGTAGAAGAGGGCATGGCACATAATGGATGCTTATAGATATTTCTTGATTAATTGAATGAATGACAGTAAGAATAAATGAATGATGGATCCCAGGTAATCCATCCTGCAATACAGTGTTCTTTCTACTTGGAAGTAACATATTTTAATACAGAGATGGTCATTTAAATTTCAGACCACCATTTTCAGTGAATATTGAAGACATGTTTACTAGTCATAGGACCTTAATATTGGAGGAAGGGGCTTGGCATATGCAGTGTGCCAAACACACTGCTAAATGATCTATATTTAATGCATACATTCATTAATTTATCAGCTGGAAAGAGGGATAAACAAATATGATAAGTAAGAAAAATATATACTATATTAGATGGTATTAAATGCCAAGGAGAAAAGTAAAACAAGGATGGGGGATAGGTTATGGGTGTAAAGATTATAATTTTAGATAGGGTTTGAGAATCAGAGTGACATGATAAAAACAGGAAAAATTGAGGGGATAAAGGATAAGGGAGAGGCAGAAAAAAACTCCAGTGTTTTGAGCCTGGCAAAATAGTGATTGATAGAGAAAGGTAGAGTAACTTTCTGTCTCAGATGAAGTTTCCCAGCATGGAAACATTCCTTAAAAAGTATCCAAGTTGAAATATGGTGGGAGAGTCCAACTGCTGTCTTTGAATTGTGGGCATATCTAGGACTCATAGGTGCAAATGATGGTCATCTGAGAAAAGTGAATGTGCAAACCTAGATGAAACAAGGCAACTTCATGTTAGCAGAAAGGGCCTGGGACAGAGAGTTAGGAAACCTGGGTTTAGGCTACCTCTGCTGTGAACTCAGTTTGTGACTGGACATTTTTCCTTTCTCTGGGCCCTAGTACCATCTATGATGAGGATATGTGGTTGAGTAGATGAGTGGCTTTTAAGCTCTGCACTATGGTACACCAAGGGTGTGGAGAGCCCTATCAGGACTCATTTAAGTGGAGATGGAGTGGATAAAAACAGTCAGGGGTATTGGTCATCTTTCTGCTTCAGCAGAGTCAATCACTAGACTAGATGGTATCTGAGGTACCTGCTAGATCAGATACTCTGTGACTCTGCTTGCCTGGCAACATCACTGGAAACCTTTGCTCACCTGTCCTTACAGCTTATTCAAGAATTTGTGGAGGTTTCCTGAGTAATGTGGGTATTACGGGGATGAGGAAGGAGCAAAGGGAAAGAGCTGTATGTGATGTATGGCACTGACAGTTTTCTTTCAGTGATATCACAGAACAGGAAAGAGGAATTCTCAGGCTTAGGGGTTGGAGCAGCTTCTGTGGTGCTGGTTATCAAACACTGGACCTTTCCAACTGGGCCAACCTTGACTATTGATAATATTTTCCACTAATGCAGCCTTGGCTCCCAGACTCAAATACTGTAGAACTGCTGGGCTTTCTTAACAAGACAGGGCTTCCCTACTAATGGGAATAGGGTAACTCATAAAGACTACCATATATGCACATCTTTTGAGTTGATGGTCAATTTCTTAGTGGAATTTGTGTATTCCTGGCTGTGTGAAATTACACAGTTATCAGTCCCCTTTCTCTGGTTACTCATGAGAAGTAGGGGATAGTCAGGTCAGGGAGCAGGGATAATAATTCTTTACCTCTGTAGGCTACATCTTATTTTACATACTTCTCTCCAGTCAAGGCCCTCCGTTGGGTTTTATATGAATTCTGTGGGGTTGATAGTGCTTAGATTCATATTCTCATTTGATAGATTCCACCTTTTCATCTTTTAAGACCTCGCTTGAACTTTACCTCCTCTATAGTAATTCCATTCTCACATTGTCCCTCCACTGCCCATCCACCATAGTACTTAAACTCTATATTCATTTCTGTGTAGTCATTTTATTGTTCTTGTTTAAGTCTCTGGTTATTTCATGTGTAGATGTTTATGTTCCTCCAACAAGACATTATCACTTATAACAAAGCCTTCTGACTTGTCCCTGCTTCAACTTTTACTACCTTCCTTATAGTCCACTCTCCATATAGAAACTAGAATGTTCCTTTTAAGATACTAGTCAGATCATAACAGTTCCTATAATGAAAACCTTGCAGTGGTTCCCAATCTCACTCAGAGTAAAATCCAAAGTCTTAACAATGGCCCACAAGGTCCTTCCATGCCCTTCACCTCTCTGACTTCCTCTTTTATTATTCTCCCTTTGCTTGCTCTGCTTCAGCCACATGAGTTTCCTTGCAGTTCCTCGCATGCATCCAGTACATTTTTTTCTCAGAGAAAAATGTATTTTTCTGTTCTGTATTTTCTGTTCTCTATGCCTGGAATTATCTTCCCCCAGATACATGGTTGGGTCCTTCACTTCCTTCATGTCTCTAAACAAATGTTACTCTATAAAAGAGGCCTTTCTTTATTATCCTATGTGAACTATTACTGATGTACCCTTGCACCTTCCTTCTTGCTCTGCTTTATGTTTTATTGCATTCATTGACATATTATGATTTTGCTTACTTGATAATGATCTATCTCTCCTCACTAGGATATTAGTTGCTTGAGAACAAGGATTTCTGTTCTGTCCAATGTTATATTTCCAGTCTCTAGAACAGTGCTTAGCACATAGTAGATATTTTTTTAAATTCTGCTGGATTTTTAAAAAGATGTTATTTATTTATTTGAGAGAGAGAGAGAGAGAGAAGGAGCAGGGGGAGGAACAGTGAGAGAAGGAGAAGCAGACTGCTCACTGAGCAGGGAGCCCGACGTGGGAGGCTTGATCCCGGGACTCCAGGAGCATGATTTGAGCCAAAGGCAGACACTTAACTGACTGAGCCACCCAGGCACCCCCAAAATTCAGTTGGATTAAGGAATAAATAAAACCTAAAAGGTCTAAGGGCAGATACTTTTCAATTCCCTCATTCATGTTCCTCATTGTAAACACAGTTGTCTTAATAGAACAATGGAAGTTAGAGCAGAAAAGGCATTTAGAGACCTGCTTGTTTATCTCCCTCATTTAATAGATGGTAAGACTGATGGGAGGAATCTTGCCCAGGGCCATACAACAACTTATTGACAGAGTCTGAAGAAGAGTTCAAGACATCTAAACCTAGATCCACAACTTTCCTACTATATACCATTCTAGGCACAAAAATTAGTCTTATTTTCCAACTACAGGGCAAAGGTAAGGCATTGTCAGTATGGAGAAGCAAGCTCTGGGCAGATTAATGTGGAGGTAAAAAATTTGGTTTTTACATGAATAGGAGTTTCCCTGAACATTTTCCTTTCTGGTTTTGGAGGGCAATAACAACTGGGCCAAGTATTACATAAATACCTGACTTATTAAACCACAAATAACAGTCATTCAATAAATCAAGTAGCAAGCCTTTTTTGAATGTGTAACATGTGCCTAGACTTGTGCTGGAGATATGAAAACATTCAGCCTTGATTCCTGCTTTCTAGGAGTAGTCTAGCAGTAAAGGCAAGACCCACCTGTCTGAGACAAGCAGATAACAAATTGTTAGATATGACAATAAGCACTGTAGAGAATAGCAGGAGACCACTGAGGGCTAAATTAGCCCAAGAAGGCATTATGGAGGAAAGGAGACATCGTTGCACCTATTTCATGTTGCATTCCTGTCAGTGCTTTATCTTCCTTCATTTAGAAGTGTTTACTTGCACCCATGGACCCGACCCTATACTCTTCAGGGAAGGATGATGCATTTGATGTAGTTACCAGGTCTTTTGCTTCCTCCTCTTCTCACTCCTCCCAAATAGAACCTGCTTTAGTTTAATACATGTTTACTGAGAACCCTGTGGGTACCAGGTACTGAGCCAGGGGCTTGGAATAAAAAGATAAATAATCTATGATCATTTACCTGTAGTAGGCCAAAGTCTAATAGGTCAGATAGATATGCACAGAGGTTTATGAAATAATTCAATATTGAAAAAATTAGTTTATTTATATTCTCCTTCATTAAAAAAAGGGATTTGAGATGACAAACATGGTAAGTTCTGCTTGTGAACAAATTGTAATGAGAGCCCAGATGAGAGAAGAAATGATGTAAAAGTGAATCAGCTAAAGTTTCCCAGACTAGGTGATATTTGAATTGAACTCAGACAATGATTAGTTTTCTAAGGAATCAGGAATGGGAGGTGTAGGTAGGGGACACATTCTAGACAAATGGAATATTACATAAAGATGGGAATTGCCGGGGCGCCTGGGTGGCTCAGTTGGTTAAGCGACTGCCTTCGGCTCAGGTCATGATCCTGGAGTCCCGGGATCGAGTCCCGCATCGGGCTCCCTGCTCGGCAAGGGGCCTGCTTCTCCCTCTGACTCTCTTTCCCTCTCGTGCTTTCTATCTCTCATTCTCTCTCTCTCTCAAATAAATAAATAAAATCTTTAAAAAAAATAAAGATGGGCATTGCCTGGCTTGTTGCTCTGTGTGTCTACAGCAAGTATGGTAAGTGTCTGGCATGATCATCACTATCAACTCCTCCCATGCCCATGGCAGAAATTTTTAATCAGACGTAATGTTCTTTCCCAGAAATCCTGGGTAAGGCTTAGAATCCTTCTGAACACAGTATTCCAAATGGCCACTTGCAGTCAATTTGAATTGATTTATGAGATGAAACATATTTGCCATCCTTGGCTGACTTCAATGCCTTTAAAGTTACAGATTTTCAGGAAACAGAATCTCATTGGGAAGCTAAACTTTTAACAATCTACTCCCCCTCCCCTCCCCCCTGCCATGATTCTGATGTAATGAGTTCATGGATTTGAATTTAGTACCTATTATGTTACATTATGTTACTAAATATGGATTTCTCTCCTACCATCAGAAAATTTAAATCAGAAAAAAATGAAATTTTAAATCAGAGAAGTGGTCTATATTTCGGAAACCTGCCTTTGGTAGTAGCATATAGACTGAAGGAAAAACCAGGGGCAAGGAGACTGCTTACTATGCAACTGTAATATTTCAGGCAAGAGATGATGAATGCAGTGCCTAGGAGGAGAGGATTAATTAGATACTAACTGAGACATAATAGAGAAGCAATAAGTGTCAGAAGCCAGGTGCTTTGGGGAAATATAAAAGAGGGAGAAACAATTTGCAGGTGAAAGGAGGAAGTGGTATATGGGGAAAGATTCATAAAAATAAGATTTGAGCCAGGCCTTGAAGGATAGTTATCACTTGATATTGAGAAAGGGGTGGAAGTAGGCCATTTCAGACCTCTGTAGCACAGGAGTAAAGACACAAAGGTAGAAAAATCACAAGGCATGTATGAGAAGCAATATTTATTTCAATTTGGCAGGCTTTAGTTTGGCATTCAGAGCCGACATTATCTCCATCACCATCCCTGTTTTTAGATGGCTTCTCTTACCATCCAGCCCGCAGGTGCTCAGAAAACATAAATTAGTGTTAATATTAACTAAAGTGTGCTTGAATGTGGAAGCCGTCTCATCTGCAAGAATATCATTCTAATGCTGATTCTAAGAGCCAGATCTGGGTTGTCCCCACTACCATTTGTCAGCCTTGAACACCACTGAGGAAGGATGGCTAAGGAAGGATGAAAGCTGTTTATTATCTAATGGGGAGTGGGGAGAAGAGGCCTATAACCATGAAAGGATACTCAGGACACATCCAGCACACATAGTGGAAATAAAACACTCTGAAGGAACCCCATCTGTACCTAGGCAAAAAAGAATTATGAAAAATATCCTTTTTAAATTAAATTACATTGTATAAGAACTCAAATTTTTCACAAGATATCACATTCACAAAATGCTGCCTCAGATAGTATATTTTCTCTTTACTATAACCTTGTAAGGCATGTTTAAGATTGTCCTAATTGTGAGGGTAAAAAAAAAACTAAGGTTCAGAGAGTTTACAGGACTTGAACAAGGATATAGGGATATAGGATATAAGGATATAGGGTTAGTAATTGGCCACACCAGGCTCCAATCCATGTCTTCTGTTACCATCTTCAATTCCTAAACTTTTCCACTGCACAAGGAGGTATCAAGGATCAAAACGGCATCAAATATAACCCATTCTTTTGAGAGAATAATAATAATAAATAATAATAATTCATTTCAACCAATACTTTGTGAGCACCTACTCTGTTTTTAGGCACTATGCTACGTCCATGGAATGCAGTCTGAGAAAACACAGTTTTCACCCTCATGGAGCTCACAGTTTAGTGGGAAAAACAAACAGATATACAGATAATCACAAAATAATAAGTGAAGTGATACTGGAAGAATGTGTAAAGCACCCTGGGAGTTCAGAAAAGGGTGAACTACTGTACAGAGAGGAATTGGCAGTTGAAAAAAGCCAAAGTTCCCAGTCAACACAATTAAATTCCTATGTAAAATTGCTTGGAGATGGGACAGAGAAGAGAGAATTAAATGAATATATTTTTGAGGCCTTCCTGAAAATGCCTTTGTGCTGCCCTGCTTGAAAAGTTGGTTGCATTTGGGTGGCCATTATTGTGCTGCTAATGTCTGGGCTGGGTTCAGTGGGCCCATGGCTTATCCCAGCAACCTCTTAATTGACTTCTGCCAGGTTTGGTGCAAGGTGTTGGGTGCTGGGACATCAGACTAAGTATTGCTATTTGTAGTTCTGCTTGTGTCCAGAACTGGAGTGGGTCAGGTTCATGAGTCCTCAGAGTTTACAGTAAGAATAAGGTCTGTCAGGCATCATTCTGCCTACCAGAGGAAAAATAATTGAACTAACATTGACTGAATGCTTAATGTTTAATTTCAGTTCAGATCAAAACATGCTTATGGAGTATCTCCCATGTGCTTGGCATTTTATAAGGCATCACAGATTCATCTTACAGTAGAAGAGACAATAGATAAAGAAGTAACTGTAAATAAATAATCCAAGGTGATATGTTATATAATAAAGTTCTGTATAGTGAGCTATGAGTTTACAAAGGAAAGAACAATAAATTCTGTTTGGAGGTTCAGAACAAGCTTCATTGAGGAACTGACATTGTTCTGAGCTCTCATGGATGAATGTACTAAGCACTGTACTTGGTGCTTTAGGAGAGTAATTATTACACAGGATGATTTTGGTTACAAAGTACAGAAAACCCAACTTAAACTGGCTGAAACAAACCAGGGTCTTATTGGCTTATGTAACGGGAAAGTATAGAGGTAGGACAGGCTTTAAGCATGGTTTAGTCATGACTTTGCTTCTTTTCTTTATGAATCTCTTGACTCTGCCCTCTTCTGTATGTTGGCTTTGTCCTCAGGCTGGTTTCCCTTACCGTTACAAAAGGGAAACCAGTGGCAATGAGGGCTGATGCTTCTTCTTTTATAATGAGCTTTGTTTCTCACACTATAACACAAAAGTGAACCTTAGTGGTTCAGGACAGGTAAAATTTAGGGTAAGATCATAGTAAGCACGGGAGGTCTCCCAAAAATTAGTTAAAAGCAGTTGAACAGTTCTTTTTTGTTTAATTCTTGCTTTTTAAATGATGTCCCTTGGGGAGCTTAGGTGGCTCAGTCGGTTGAGCATCCGACTTTTTTTTTATTATGTTATATTAATCACCATACATTATATCATTAGTTTTTGATGTAGTGTTCCATGATTCATTGTTTGCGTATAACACCCAGTGCTCCATTCAGTACGTGCCCTCTTTAATACCCATCACCAGGCTAACCCATCCTCCCACCCCCTCCCCTCTAGAACCCTCAGTTTGTTTCTCAGAGTCCATAGTCTCTCATGGTTCATCTCCCCCTCCGATTCTCCCCCCTTCATTTTTCCCTTCCCGCTATCTTCTTCTTCTTCTTCTTCTTCTTTTTAACATATAATGTATTATTTTTTTCAGAGGTACAGGTTTGTTATTCAACAGTCTTACACAATTCACAGCGCTCACCATAGCACATACCCTATCCAATGTCATCCGACTCTTGATTTCAGATCAAGTTCATGATCTCAGGGTTGTGAGACTGAGCCCTGCGTTAGGCTCTGCTCTGGATGTGGAGCCTGTTTAAGATTCTTTCTCTCTCTCCCTCTGCCCCTCCCCCTGACTTGTGCATGCACACATGCACATGCGTGCTCTCTCTCTTTCTCTCTTTGAAAAAAAGAAAAATCTTAAAAAAATAAATAAATGACATCCCTTTTCCTATGCCTCTTATGTGTCTTGATTTACAGACTACATTCCGGACTTCAGAATAGTAATACTATTTCTATAACACAAAGGTCACTTGTCCTATCAAGGCATTCTTCACAGCCTGCATATGCAATGAGAGTAGTGGACAAAGTTAATTATGGGAAGGAAGTGTTGCAAATGGTTTCTGAGCAATCTCTGAAGTCTGCCATATATGGGTTCTCAACTCTGCTTTGCCATCACTTAGCTGGGTGCCTTGCACAAATTAATTCATCTCTTGGAGCCTTAGTTTCTTTATCTATAAAATGGAAACAATATTAAGACCTACCTCATAAGGTTTGAAATAATCCATGTAACGTATATAGCAGAAGTTCTCCAAGTTTCTTGGTTCACTGTGCCTTTCCTGTGTCAGTAACTATTTTCACAGCATCCCCAAGCCAAAAGAAGTATTTAACACTTCTGTTTATTAAGTAATTAAGTACAAAAAACTTAATAGTAGTAGTTCATGCTCTGCCCGACAGATGTCGCTGTGTTTCCCTCAAAAAAGTAAAATACAGTACCTCTGTGAATTGGCTATGGTACCCTGGTGTGCCTTGGTGCATAGTTTGGGAATAGAACATTGCCAGGCACACAGTTGGTGCTAAGTACATGGTATTTATTATTATTTTAAAATATCTGCGATTGTTATTAGAAGGGGCTTGGGTTCCAAAGAGGATGCTGACCTAGTAGTTTGACTCAGATGTTGAATATCCCTGAAGAAGGATGCTTCCCTTTTTGGCAGTAATCTCTTCTAGTCTCAGGTTTTTTCTAAGTCAGCACCAAGTCACCCTAGCTTGAGAGGGGAGAGTAATTTCTATGTGCATAGAGAAGAAAACTTCATTCTCAAGGGAAGTGCCTTTCCTAGCTTCTAGTGATTTCTAGTAAAAAAATCACCATTTCTGTATGTTAGATTAAAAAAAATACTTTCCTATGTTTCTGCCTGGCCTCTCCCACTCTCCTTTTCCTTTTCTTTCTCCTCTACCTCTCTTCATATTCCTTTCAGCCAGTGTCTGAGACTTGGTCCCATCCCTATCATGATGAGGGGAGGCTGGATACTTAGTTCAGGAAAAAATGATTGGTTGAACTCTGTTTTGAATCTCTGCTTGGCCTGTGAGCCAGTAAGAATAGTGGGTACTGATAATTCATTCTTGTATACCTCTTTCCTTTCCCCTGAGGGAGCATAGGAAAACAATTTAAACAGAGAGACTCCAGAAGGTGGCCTGTGGGCTTGGACACCCTTGAGAAGCTGAGGGGAGTAAATAAAGGTAAGGGCTATGCTGAATTTCCAACTCTTAGCAATTGAGGCCCAAGAGGGATCTTTGACATTTTCCTAGAGGCTAGAGCTGACTTTAGTTCTATTTGGTTGTTTAGATTCACTGAAGGGAATCTGATGTCGGAGGTATAAGAAGGAATAGAATAGCAGACCTGTCCATGTACTGTTGACTCTGGGCCTCCTTGGGGCTGGCCAGCAGAGGTCGGGAGCGGCTGGCTGGCTTTTAGCCCCGGCCAGCCGGCGGCGTTTGCTTTGGCCTTTGGGGGAAAGAGCACTTTGTGGAAAGCCAGCCTTCCCAGCCAAGGACCTATTTTCGTCTTGAATCTGTTGAGTCCAGCCTGAAATCTAGGTCCAGGATCAACAGAGGCCATGGAAAATGGGACTGGATGCTTGGCAGCCAGAACTGTGGGCTTTGTCTTCCTGACCAGGGCATTCTGCCCTGAGCCTATGAAGGTAGGAATGATGGGGACTGGGGTCCTTGTGGTATCAGGACCAGAAAGAGCTTACTGCTCTCTGCATGGTCACTGAAGCCCAGGATTGGCTATAATATATCACTAGGCCTCATCCCTTCCCAGGTCATCCAGTCTAGGAAGGTGGAGGTGTGACTAGAGCTGACATAGCTCTCAAAGTGCCTGAGCTCCCCTAAATGGGGGCCTCCACACACTGAGGGACCACTAGACAACTGGATCAATATCCTTACCAACCAACAATATACCATGGGAACACAGAGACACAGAGAATCAGTTAGGTTCCCTTCTTTCTGAGATCTCAAGGTCTTTCTGGGGAAACAAACCATTTTCACAAAAAGGTACTTTTAGTACTAGACAGGGTAGAGTGAGGCTCATATGAGTAGCACAAAGAAGTGCTAAAAGAGTTCAGAGGAGGGCAAGAGTGCTAGGAGAGATATGGGTTTATTTGGGTCCTGAAAAGTAAGTAAGAATGAGATAAAGAGTTTTCTTATGCTCTGAAGGCAGAAATCCTTTGAAACTGGACTTAAAATATATCTTTGATTTACTGTAGAATCCTGGTCTCCAACCAGATTATATTCAGACTAGGATACCTGTACTGAGATGGTTCTGAACCTGCATGACCAAAATGATGTGAACTTCTCAGACACTACAAGTTGTTTAGAGCTGGAAGAAAATTAGAGTGATGTCTGGAGGCATGAATCATATTTCTCAAGTTCTTCCTTTATCCCGCTGCTCAACTGTTTCCCAACCTGAAACCCAATACTAGCTCTCCCATTGCTTTCAGGATGGCCAAGCAACTGTATTTGGCATTCAAGGCCTTTCACACTCTGATCCTAACCTTCCCTTCTAGCTGTTCTCTCACTCTTTTTGGAGACTCTCAGCAATTTCATATAGGCTAAATCACCTTCTTATCCCTGGAAGCCCATGAGAAGTGGATTAAAGTTATCTGTGGCTCAGAAGACTTTGGTACCAGTCCCCATCATCTCTTTGAGAATTTGGGATTCTTTGTGAGGTCTCTTCATTCTCTTTCATATCTAACATTATCATTACATTATTACTTAATCAGAGTCCTATTAAAAATTGATTCTTTGTTGCTGCAGATCAGGAGTCAGCACACTTATTCTGTAAAAGGCCAGATAATAAATATTTTAGGCTCTGAGAGCCATAGTGTCTTGGATGCAGCTACTCAACTCTGCCATGGTAACAGGAAAGCAGCCATAGATAATATGTAAATAAATGAACAGGGCTATGTTCCAATAAAACTTTATTTATTGTATTAAATTTGAATTTCATCTAATTTTTCACATGTCACAAAATATTTTTCTTTTGATTTTTTCAACCATTTAAAAATGTAGAAACCATTCTTAGCTCACACTCTTCACAAAATAGGTGATGGTTGGATGGTTGGATATCCTAATTTGGATAATTAGCAAGCCCTAATTTGCTAACCTCCACTCTAGAAGACAGAACTTAGAATACTGGGTGTATTTTATGGGGGAGTGAGTTTGGCTCAAAAATTTAAAAAAGGATCAGAATTACAGGAACATGTAATAAATTCCCTAGGAAGTTAAACTTACTCATTTTCCACCAAAGATATTAAAGCACCACTGGCTAAGGTTGTCATAGGAAGACTCAAAGATTTTGTGGGGGCTTGGACTCGATGTTTTCTAAGTCTACAGGACTGTGCTTTTGTGAGTTTTTCTTCCTCCACATAACCATCATTTCCCAACTACTTGCTGTCTTCCTTTAATTTTTGAAAGTCTGTGTGGTTGTCTCCCACTTTTCCCCACCTAGCATTTGATGATACTGTTTTAATTTGCTCCCCATCTTTTTCATATGTGTGCATATTTTTTCCCTTCCAGAAACCCAGGAGTTAATGTCAAGAGGGCAGAATTCATTAGGCAGCAGCTGTACTGTTGCCTAGAAACCATCAAGGGCAGCTGCAAGTTACTGCAGGGGCCTTTTGGGGAAGGAGGTCTGACCCAACCATCAGGGCAGAGTAAAGAGTAAAAGAGATAATACATGTAAATGCCCTTTATTTACTATAAAAACAGAGTCTGATTCTGTTTTACAGAATATCGTATCCTTTTTTACTTTACTAAAAGGAATCTAAACTTTCTTCAAGAAATTTCAGCTTCTTTTTTGCTCCCCTCCCATCCACAGTGGTTTGATCCTGCTTCTTAGAACAACATCCCCTTTCTGCTACTTCACAGTAGTCTGATCCTGTCTCACAGACTACTAGGCCCTTTATATTCTTACTTTCCCTTCTCCTTTTTTCTATCCCTATCCCGGAGTGGTTTGATAAAACCCTCTAAAAAAGCATCCCTGTTTTGCTCCCTATAGATCTCAGTGGTTTGATCCTGTCTGGAGAACATCAGCATCTTTTCTTCTGTCTTACACCAATAATTTGATCCTACGTCGTTGAGCATCAGTTTCTTTTAGCTCCTCCCCCGGGGTCTACAGTGGTTTGATCCTACCTCACAGACTATTAGGTCCTCTCTGATTCCCCCTCTAGCATCACCACCACAAATGGTATGGTCCTTAGCATCAGGTCTTTTTTGTATCCCACACTGGTCTTCGAAGCAGATTGAAGCTGCTTTATCTCATTCCTGATTCAAGTTGATCCCTTCAGTGGCTCGTTCTTGCATTAGCAACGTAAAACTGGCCCAAATGGGTTTAAAGTGGTTAGAACTTGCTCATGACCAGTTCAAATCTTTTCTCGTAAGGAAAAATCAGTTCTGACCAGTTCAAATCTATTTTGACCAGTTTAAACTAACTCTGCAGAGCTGGAGCCTGAGGTCGGTAAACTCAGGAAGATGGCTGAAGACGATGCTGATTCGAGCCAAAGCAAGGAATCAGGTACTTACAGAAGTTGAAACTGGGCTGAGAACTAGGAAAGAAAATAGATCAAATGAGAGAGGAAAATATAGGAGCAAGGGTTGGTTGAGGAAAGCTCAAAAGAGATTAGTTGCACCCAAACCTATTTTTTTTGAAAGGTGAGAGGCCATTTTGAGGAGGTAATGCAGGATTTGGGGCTCTGCCTTTGTATGTCTGGGAAGCAGTATGGAAGCTTATACCATCTAGCAGCCCCATCCAGCTGGACCTGAGACTGGGTTATATGTGTCCCCAGTGATACCTGGTTCTGCTATTCTTTGTGTTTGGCCTCATCTCAAGTTGCAATTATTGGGGTCCCAAACCACAAATGACAACATTCCCACCCCTTTAACTGCGGATGGTCATGATACTTTTTAGCTGTTTAGGGATGTTATTTAGGTTAGAAGAAGGGATTGGTAAACCTTGAAGAAAAAAGCAATTAAATGAATAACTCAGTTAATTAGAATTGAGGACTATACCTTGCAATTTTTGAGAGAGATGTGTAAGAGAAGATGGTAGATTGAGAACAGTATCTAATCTTTTGCCTGTGGGACTGGTTATCTATCTCCTTACTGCTGACTGAAGTAAAAATTGGCCTGCATTTTCTGGATTTCTCCCAGGTGGTTGTCCTGTCCTTTGCGAGGACTGTAGTAGGTATTGAAAGAAATGGAGGCTGGAAAATCAAATCAAATTTTTATAGAGAGTAGAATTTCTAATTTGTGCAAAATTTCTGGAGTGGGACAGTGGGCAGAGGCCAGATGTTTGATGATGAGTGACAGAATGCTGCAAGATTGAGGGTGGGGCTGGGGCTCTGGTTTGGTGCAGGATGTCTCAACATCTTTTTTGCAGATGGACGAGGCTTTATGGTTGTTTACCTGTAAGGTAAAAAAAGGAATGATTCTTGGAATGGCATAGTAACTTAGCTGACTGGGAGGGAAATTGATCCTTTTGTGAAAGAATTTGGCTTTCTGAAAGATGTCTTTTAGGAAGATGGATTCAATTAGCCACTGCCTGTTTTTTTGACATGGAAGAAAGGAGGCCATTTTAGTCAAGGCAGTTGAATGGCACTTCCAAATGTCAAGGTAGAAAAAAAAATCAAAAGATTTGGAGTCAGATAACCTAGGCTTTAAATCCTGTTTCTGCTATTTGCTATATGGGCCTTGAGCTAATTCTTTAACCTCCCAAAGACTTACTTTCCTCATTTGTGAAATAAAGTTAATATCATCTGTCCTAAAAGAAAAGGAACCTTAGAGTTTAATGCCTTTTGGAGCAAAGTAGCTGCCATTCAACATTTTTGTATGGTTAAACTAAATTGTATAATGGGTTATTTTTATCTATGCGTGGGGAAATAAAACATAATTTAGCTTGATAAAGACAGTTTTTAAAAAATCTTTCAACAATTTTAAACCCAAATGAAGCTAAACTACAAAGTACAACATAGATGTCAGAAATTATTATTTTTATAATAATATGTTGATGATCATTAAAGTGACACTCAGAAAATCCACAGTGTAAAATGGCTTCCAGTGTTTCAGACTCATAGATATCTCTGGATCCAGATTCAGTTCCTACTTCATCCTGGACTTGTGGCCACTAGAAACCCTGAGATGTGGTATGCACCATCATCATAAACTGTGATGACACAGGTGGGGGATAAGAGATGGAGGAATCATGTCAGAGATATAGGTGATAGGTTTGACCTGATATAAAAAGGTGGTGTGTAACAAACTGTCCTTTAGCCACAAACATCTTGAAATTATTTATTGCAAGGCAAACCCGGATTACTTCACCTGGATTCTGTCACCATCGCTGAAAACAGCAGGATCAGTCAAAGGAACAATAGGAAGGACAATAATGTGGACTTTCATGAATGTGGAAATCCTGATTCTGCCATTCATAGGTGATGGGGATGGGAGCCAGATCAGGCATTAGAGCTTGTGCTGGAAAAAATATTAAATTTCAATATATTTTTGGCCATAATGGCTCCATTAGGGAGCTCTGTCCTGTATTCAGATTTGTGGGCTAGAAATGTGGCCTTTTTTGATAAGGTCGTTTGACTAGTAGATGCCAGTACGTGATAGTTACAGTCAGTGTACCTGTATTACTGCAAGGTGCATGATAAAGATTTTTATTTTTATGACATCCTGATTAACAAGACGGAGAAAACATGAGCTGTAACATTGTTCCTTTCATTGGAATCTGAAAGTTTTTTTAAGTATACTATTTACTGAGCACTTACTATATACCAAGCATTTTGCTGAGTATTTTATGCATTAATCATTTAATCCTGACAACAGCCTTGTGATCTATGTGTAATTAGCTCTATCATACAGATGGGAAAACCATTTACAAAGGGCACTAATAATTAATTGTATGTTTCTCTGGAGCAGAAATTCTTGAGAAGAGTGTGTGGAGTGAAAGGGAGGATTAGGGCACATTTTCTGAGAGGTTTAGTAGAATCACCTGGATGAAAGTTTTTCCAAACCACATAGTCCTTCCTCCCATTATAGTACTTCCCTTAGAAGTACTATAGAAGGCCTGCCCCTCCTTGGGTATTTCAGATGTTTTGTGAGTTACTATGATTAATGTGAATGGGTGATAGGAAAGGCCCTAAGGTGTGTTGAAGGCAGGAAAAAGGTTGAGCTTCAATATTGCGAAGAGAGATCCGTGGTGGTAAGCTGTAGGGCTTTGTACCTGGTTCTGTCTTGGTTTCAGCATTTTAATTAATGACTGGATAAAGATGTCGAAAAGTATGTTCATCAAATTTTAAGAGAGAACTGGAGTGGGAGGGGAAGTATATATACTGAATACCAGAACCAGGAATCCAAGAAAAATTTACTAGACTGTAAAGATGGTTCAAAAACAACAAAATTAATCTGATAGGAATAAATGTGACATCTTGCATAAATTTAATAAAAATAAAAAGAATAGTAATTCTATAGGATGGGTATATGTTTAATATGGTTGCCAGGAAAGTTAATGCAAACTCAGTCTACATTAATAGTAGTAGAGAGTCTACAATGAAAGAGGTAATTATTCCACTCTTTTTTAGGTTTGTATGAACTACACCTCAAGTATTGTGCTTAGTAATGGTGGCTATCTTTTAAAGAGGGACAAAGACAAAATAGAGGTTAAGAAAAGAAGCTTGAAGGGTGAAGCGGGACATGATTGCTGTCTTTCAGTATCTGCAAGGCTGTCATAAGAAAGAGGATTTTATCTGTACAATGTGACCCCAAGGGACAGAATTAGGATTGTTAGGTGAAAGTTATGGCCGAGCTGACTGAAGATGAAATGGGCTGTGCTGGAAGGGCATGAGTTCCCTATCATAGGGAATGTTTAAGCTGAGACTAGCTGACTACTTGTTAGGGATTTAAGTTTTGTTATAAAACCTCAAATGCAGCCTTATTGCTACAGTTCAGTAGATTCAGAGAATTGCCATGAGCATTTCTTGAATGTTGTCTGGTTGATGGAGGGGGTGGTGATCAGAAAGGAGAGGTATAGGATAACCCTGATAATAACCATTTAATCCAAGGAAACCCTGGGGTTAGCTGGTGTGGCTCAGCTAAGGATGATACAGAAGGAATAAAAAGTACTTACTAATACCGTGTACATGCCTGGTGCTTTTACACACATTATTTCTTAATTTTCACAACAATCAGGTGAATTGTATATAATTAGCATTTCTTTTACAAATGAGAAAAAGGAGGCTCAGAAAGGTTAAGTGACTTGCCCAAGTTCATGCAGCTAGTAAGTGACTTTGGGGGAGCATATAAGAACCCTGTGCAGGGAAAGATGTGACAGAATTTCTACTTGTTACCTGATCACTTCTCCAGTTGAGTAAAGAGTTGGTGTTGCCAGAGGCAAGTCAGAACTGTGTGGACAAGTGCGTAATGCTGGGCTGGGTGCCTGGAGTAGATGAGAATATCATAAAGATATATGATCAGCCTTTAGTCCAGCAGGTCCTGGAGGATGGTGTTGGAATGCAACTGAGCTATTACACAGGCTAAATGGCATGACTGTTTATTCATGATGTCTGTACCTTATACGGAGCAGTATGGCACAGCTGTCAAAGGACATAAAGATCTTCAAAGTCCAGACAAGCCTATCTATCTATTTTGAAGAACAGAAAACTGTAGTCCAGAGAGGGGAAGGACTTTTCAAACCTGTTCCACTTAATGATTTTGTTCCTGATATTGCCAAGGAACTTATTTTTAAAAATGTAGTTTAGCAAATTTAGGATTAGAGCTTTTTAGAGCAGATTTGTTTTTCAGGAAAGACCAACTCTTCTGTGAAATGTGCTACTCTGTCTCAGAGCTACACTATAGATATGTAATGTTCTGGTTTCTACCCCCCACCCCCAGTATTATAGAAATCAGTCATAGAAGTTAAAAGAGCATAAGCTTTAGAATCAAACAGGTTGGATTTAATTCCTTTAATGGAACCCATGGGAAATTCTTTAGTTTCTTTGAGACTCAGATTCATTATATCTATGAAAATGGTAAAATAATATTTCGATTTTAACCATGTGGAGTTTGAGGTGTTTGTGAAAAATCCAGGTGGAGAGATTAAGGAATGGCTGAAGCTCAGGAGAATGACTGGATCTAGAGATACAGATTTGGGAATCAACAGCCAAAGGGAAGGTACATAAAGCCACATGCATGGATGGCATTGCTTAGCAGAGGGATTTCTTCCACTTGATGACTCTTTAGCTATTTGAAGTTGACAATCATGTAATCCCAATTATTCAATTCTCTAGGCATGACATCCCTAGATCAAAGATATTTCTGAATGTCTTGAATTCCAGCCTCTTCATCAGCCAAATTGTCCTTTTGAGGTCATATCATATTTTGGTTTTATCAGTCTTGAGATGTGGTGTTCTAAAACTAAACATAGTACTCCTGGTATGGTATGGAGTAAGAACAAGACCCTTAACTTCTTCATTTTA
The DNA here is from genome assembly GCF_009762305.2 of Zalophus californianus. Lineage (NCBI taxonomy): Eukaryota > Metazoa > Chordata > Mammalia > Carnivora > Otariidae > Zalophus > Zalophus californianus. Next base: position 67,301,369 of record NC_045612.1, read on the forward strand.
TATACTATACATTTTTGGTGACTCTGATGCAGGTTGTCCTTGACAGTACCCTGAGAAATACTGTCCTATGGTATAGAGAGAACTGCATTTGAACCATTCTAGTCCTTGGCATTGACTTGACTTCTAGCTCCCTGCCTGGTCTTGCCTCACTGCAGAATGCAGGCATGAAGTGATTGTGGGATATCACCAGCCCCATCTCATTTCTTGATATCCAACAATTGGATTTAGTGGAAAAGGTAAAACTTCTTCCCCTTGCTTTTTCATTTTTTTTAAAGCTTCTTAGGTACTCTGGAACTGGCTTACCTGTATTTAGAAGGGCACTTCATTGGAAGCCAGAATGACAGAGGGCTCAAAAGGTAAGGTTCATTGACTGGTGATTAGTGGCTTCTTACCTACCCCCCCAGATTTGATACACCATCGACCAAACTAAATTTCAGGCATATTAAACAGTTTTATGCAAAATATTAAAGACTTAAAAAATAGAAGAAAATGTAGGTAAATAAATTATTTCCTCTTTGCATATGCTTAAAATAATATATGATGTCATGAAGGAAGTGATTATATATTTTCATATATAAAAATGAAAACCTCTGTAAATCTAAAACATGAAAAACATTGAAATACAAATGATAAATTGGAAAATTGCAACAAATATAACAATTGCAGTTGATACTCATTTGTAGATTCTATTCATCTACTCACTAAAATTTATTTGTAATCCTGAAATCAAGACCTGTGCTTTTGTGGTCATTTGTGGATATACACAGTGGCAACATTTGAATTGCCTGATGTGCACATTCCTAGCTGAAGTCCAACAAGGTGATTCTCTTTTTGTTTTAGCTATCATACTGTAAATAAGTATACTTTTCACAGTCTATTTAGTGCCAAGTTTTTCACATTTTTGTGCTTTTTCTTGGTGATTTTTTTTCAAAGATTTTATTTATTTAAGAAAGAGAGAGAGAGATATTGAGAGAGAGCATGGTGGGGGAAGGAGAAACAGGCTCCTTGCCAAGCAGGGAGCCAGATATGGGGATGGATCCCAGGACCCTGGAATCATGACCTGAGCCGAAGGCAAATGCTTAACTGACTGAACCACCCAGGTCCCCTTTTTCTTGGTGCTTTTGCTGTTTAAATGTCCCACAAGTGTGATGCTGAAGTGCTGTATAGTGTTCTCAAGCACAAGAAGGCTGTGATGTGCTTTACAGAGAGAATACATATGTTAGATTAGCTTAGTTCAGGCATGAGTTATAGTGGTATTGGCCATGAGTTCAATGTTAATGAATCAACAATGCATGTTAAATAAAGTGTTTCTAAACAGAAACACATATAAACAATGTATGTATTGATTTATTGACAAAAACGTTGTGACCGAGTCTCACAGGAACCTAACTCTGTATTTCCCCAGGAACAATGGTTCAGGATTTACAAATTTAGTGTTTGTAGTGATTTTTATAAAACATAACTACTGTGAATAATGAGAAATGACTGCACATAATTATGATTACTATACAGCATGCTAAATATATCAAAATGAATGTAAATTGATAAAGAAAGAGCAAGATCCCAGTCCAAAAAATGGGCAAAGGAAATATGTAGGTAATTTGCAGAACAGGGAAAACAAACTATGTATATTAACATTATTGAAAAAACTCTTCCATTTTACTAGTAGTAACCAAGGAAATCAAATTGAAGCAATAATGGCATGTCACTTTTTTGTTGCCTATCAGATTAGAAAAAATAGGAAAGATAATACTCTATGCAGGTGAGAGTGCAGTGATATAGTCATTCTTGTATTCTGCCAGTGGATTAAAATGATATGTCATTTGGAGAAGTAGTCTGATGATACATTTCAACAGCTCTAAAAACCTTAATATTTTACAACTCAGAAATTAAACTTTTAAGAATTTTCCTGAGGAAATAGAGATTCAGATAAAGATTTATGTAACTTCAGTATAACATTTGTAAAAATGAGAATGGGAATGAATATCGAAATGTCCAAGAATAGGGGAATGGATATGTTGTGGATAGAAACAGGATGGAAAACTTAAAAAATTATTAAAAATATTTTTAAAGAAAAGTTAATGAAATGGCAAAGTGTTCATGGTTTAATTGATGTAAGTATATTATGAAATACATGATAAAATTAAATTATGCTGAAATTATATATACAAAAGCCAAATTAACCTTAATTATTTCATTAAGTTTATTTAAGAGTAAAGCAGATTTTATTGTATGTGTCTTCAGTTTTTAACTACAAACTAGGAATGGAGGGAGTCGGCTTACCTGCTGCCTGGTAACCATCATTTTAACCTTATTCAGTTGGGCACATTTTAGGAGGTGGGAAAATGGTTTGTTGTTGTTGTTGTTGTTAAAAAGGGAACTAGGAATCACTGGGCTGGACCAGACCAAGGAAGGACAGTAGTTGGGCTCCCTATCTCCCCCTTTCCCCATCTCCCTCCCTTCTCCTTCCTTTCCCCCTCTCCCTCTTCTCTTTCTCTCCCTCTCTTTCACTTCCTTTCCCTCCTTCTACTCCTCTCCCTCTTTCTCTCCTTCCCTCCCTCCACTTTTGGTAATGCAAAGAAAAGGAAGATTCATTCAGATTTGGGTAAAGAAGTAATGTGAGAAGGATCTTGGAAGGCTTCAAGAAGGTGACATTTGAACTGAGTAATAAAGGATATGCAGGATTTTTCTAGGCAGAAAATGCAGGTCAGATCTTGAACTTCTTAGCTTCTAAATGCCAATGATGCTACCAGAGATTGTAAAAGCAATGCCTCTGAGAGTCACTGAAGATAATTTTCTTTTGGTATAACTGAACCCAGAATTTTCTAGTGCTTTTCCTCAGATTCCAGGTGAGTTGTCATATTCTGATGCCCTGATGTTGGGATCAGTAGAGGATGGACACAGAAAAAAAATCAAGAATTCTACATCATTTTGATGAATCAGGTATGTAATGTGGAGAATGGATTAAGAATGAGGAGATATTGGGGAGAAAAGGAGAAAGGAACAGATATTTGTTGAGAACAAAAATTTGTTGTAGTGTTACAGTCCTTATTTAATTTTAATGAGTGTACTTAACCCCATAAAGTAGGCAATTATTCCAGTTTTACAAATGACAAGTAATGAAGGCCTAAAAGGGTGTAAGATAGTGGAGGTGGTGAGAAATGGATGTATGCAATTTACATTTTGGAAATAAAATTGAATGGAGCAGTAACGAGCATAGAGGAATTATTAATCAGCTTAACTATAATGTGCAGATAACTATTAGGGCTCTGCTTAGTTCACAGGGTTGTCCCAAAAAGTTAGATGAAATAAGGGCTGTGACAATGTTCTGTAAACTACAGACCATTGTACCAATGGGAGATGCTCAGAAGCTTTGAGCTTTGGGAACTTGGGGGATGGCAAGACCATTAACGGAGGTGGGGACTGAAGAAGAAGAGTATTTTGGAGAGAAGATGATATTCCCTAATTCTTCAACAACTCCTCCTGTACTTGTCAGTTCATCCATCTCATGGCAATTCTTATTGTTTTTTACCATTGTGTATAGAGACTCCATCTATGTAAATATCTGTAAATGCATAGATTATCTCTGGAATGATACACAAGAAAATGTTGACAGTCATTGCCTGCAAACAGGGGACCTGGGCAGGAGTGGGAAAAACACTTCACTTCATATCCTTTGTACCTTTTGAACTGTGTATCATATTAATGTGTTATCTGCTTAAAAAAGGAAAATTATAAAACAGATTAAAGACAAAATAGAAAAAAGTCACACTGTCCCAATACATTTACATCTCCTGTACATTAATCTCAGAGTTTTCCCTGTCTTATGGTCTTACCTGTCCATGAAGCTTTTCTCTGAGAAACTCATTCCTATTCTTTCTGCCTACTTGATGTGGAAGCCAGTGGGAAAAAGGAAGTTTAAGCTACCAAGTATTGACTACTTTTGTAAAAGATTAGTGGAGAAAGGAAGGATATTAGGTAAAGTGGGACTTTGAGTTTCTAGTTTAGGTTATTTATTTGTGGCTAGGAGTGACTTTTGTACCTGTTTATAGGTAGAAGGGGAGAAGCTTGGAGAGAAGGGAGAGAAATTGAAGATAAAGGAAAGGGAAGGTTTGTAAACAGGCTATTAGCTTACTCAAACTATCAGCAATATTGAGATAGAGTTGTAAATGAATGTGTTTCTAGGGAACTGTTTAGAAATGGCTCTTAAAAAAAAAAAACAAAAAGCTCTCTGTAAGGAACCAGATCCCAGACAGGCCCCTCTGTGGCCATTTACAATAGCAGCTCTTGGGTCTGCTGAGATCTATCAGGCATTCCTTCAACAAATGTTAAATGATTTCTCTGAGTAAGGCACAGCATATAGCAAGGGTTGTATGACTTAATTAAATGTACTGTTTTGATATTCACTAAAGGAAGAAAGTTTCTGTAAGAATAAGAATGCTTGAATATAATTCTGATGCTGGATTATGAGAGTCCAAGTGTTGTGGATTCTAACAGAACCGCTACAGTGCTTGGTTCCTAGTAGGTGTTCAGTAAGTGTTTGTGACATAATTCGTTTATTGAGCACCTCCTATCAATCAAGCACTGTGCTAGGCTCTGGGACCACATAGATAAATTAGACAAGGTCTTGTTTTTTCAGGTGCTTAGGTTTAGTAGTGGTTACAATAAAGTGACAAGTTTTATGACAGAGGTACAAACAAGGGTAGGAGGTGACCTACTCCAGAAACAACCAGATTACAGTGTGTTGAGGAGTGAATATGGACACAGGAAGTGAAGACACTGAATGAAGACTGTTCTTTTAAGAAACTTGCTTAAGAAGAAAAGGAGAGAGAGGGCAGCAAACAGAGAGACAGGGTTCAGGGACTATTTCTTAAGTAACGAGAGGTTTGAACATGTTGTATAGAGAAGAAAGAAATAGCAGAGAGGGAAGGGGTAAAGATTATGAAATAAGGGCAGTAATTGATGAAAAGAGATCACTGAGGGTATAGGAAGTGATGGGAAATAAAGCTGACCAGGAATTCTTGGAAAAATCATTGTGTGGCACTGAGAATTTTTCTGAAGCAGGAGAATTTTTGGGTGATACTAGGTCAAAATATGGTTAAGTTAAGAGTATGGAAAAAGTAGCGGATAAAATAATGGTTTTGGGGCCCACATTAGTCAGGGAAGAAAATTAGGCTGCAGGGGACAGATAAATTGGGAGGAAACAGGAGACCAAAGAATAAGAGTAGTAAGAATGAGGAAGTAAAAAGTCCTTAATGGGAAAAATGTATCTAGAGAGTGGAATACATGAATTTAAGATTTTAGAGGTGGAGCAGTTCTGAACAGTAAAAAGATCCTGGATGTGGCCATGGTTGTGGACAACTGAAATGCAGGGAAAGGTCACTGGAATTGAGCCAAGAAAGTGGTACTCTATGGTTTATCTTCATGGATGTTAAAGTCTCTCCGTGATGATACAAAGACTTACATCAGGAGCCAAACATTCAATTTATGTTTGGAAGAAACCAGAAAGTAGGCAGATGCCAGCGATGAGACTAACTAGTAGGAGAAAGCTAGTGTTTCACTTGTCACTCACCTACCCTTAAGATAAGGAGATAAGTGAGAGAAGATGTGCTAAGCATTATGAGCTTGGCTTCCCCTCCTCAAAAAGCTTCTAAGGGAATGAGATGGTAGACTCAGATGTTGGACCTGTGACTGTGGAGTCCAACCTGTCCCAGCAGCACCAGCTTCTTAAAGGTTTAGTCTGAAGAGTAAACCAGTGTAGTGTTTGTGGCTAGCCAGTCACATACAACTTATCAGAAGCAGTGAGAGGTGTAGGGATGAGGAGGAACAGAATCACATAAAGGAGATGGAAACACTATGTTCTGGGCTGAGTAATTCCCCAGAAAGTATGGTGAGCTGCCAGTTTGTCCATGCATTTCCATGGTCTTTATAAGAACAGTAGTGAACTCTAACATATAAAAGTTTATCTCCTTGATGCTGTGAAGGAAACATCAGGTAGTGAGACTAAGTTTTCCTCATGTCCAGGACAGCTTTTGAGGTATAGTTTTGTTTACCAATTGGCTCCAGAGTTCAGATCCTGGTGGGAGAGGTATCTCAGAGAAAGAATAGTAACAATATAGAGGCTCCCAACTTTGGAGGTACCTGAGAGGAAAACTCAGAGAAAATAGGGAATAGCTTCAAGAAGCCCCAAGCTATCCTCTCCAAGTAACAGTGGCAAACAACAATACAAATGATGAAGCAGCTAACACTTACATAGCACTTACTCTATACCAGGCAATGTTTTAAGCACTTTGTGTATTTTTTTCAGGAATTACAACAATCCTGTGAGATAGGTACTAATATCCTCATTTTCCTAAAAGGAGTACACATTGTTTTCCCAGGATTTATTCTCACTCTACCATTCTACTGTGGGTCCTGGGTATGTACATTAGAGACTGTTGCTTGGCTGAATCTTTGGAGACAGTTTTGGCTTTATAGTTTAGACCAGGCTGTGGAACTCAGATGTTGCTCTGAAGCAAACCTGACAAATAGAAGCCTTCACAGAAGTTTCTATAACATCAAAAATTATAATAATATGCATATATATGCTTAGAAATATATAGACTATTTCTGGAAAGCAACACAAGAACTTTGAACAGTGTTTCCCTCTAGTGAGTTTAACTGTGTGCATGTATTACTGTGTACATGTTTACCATGTGCATAAATTATCCTTTTAAAATTAAAAATAAAACAAAAAATGCAGATTGTAAAAGAGAATAACTTTCCAAATATTCTTCTGAAAATTCCATTTCCCTCTTTCCGTTTTCACCTAAATAATGCTCTAACACTGCATGATAGGACTTAAGGTAGGGGAAGTAAATTTAACAGTAGTAGAGCTTGCTGCTGTAATTTTTGCCATTTTTTTTCCTGAGAGGGCTTATTGTATCTTATAACATTCAAAATAGTTCCATAACAAACCTCAAAGGTATAATTCTATATTTTATCTTCCAAATAGAGAAAGGTGTAGATATTTGCCACCATTCTGACTTATATCTTTATTTGAATGGGGGTATAACTAGGTCTGAGGTCTACTGGGTGTTTCCTTTAATAGAAACATTCAATTTCAATTAAACTGAGAGACCTAAATTAAAAAAAACCATCATGTAGCTGTCTGGCCATTCAAAAGAGTTCTCTGCACCTTTGAAATTCATTACAAATTCTTTTTAAATATTAGACCTCAACACACTGTTGCCCCATATACACTGGCCTAGTTTTGCCTGTGCCCCTTCATTTTTCTTGGTGTTATCTTTTCTCTTCCCTTCAAGGTTGTATACCAAAACCCCTAAAATGAAAATATTTTTCTGGTTCAACCCCCCTATACAACCTAGAGCCTCTCTCTATTTCCAGTCCAGACCCTCAACCTCATTTTAATTGTTAACCTGAAGGAACTCTTTATTATAGTTAAGTTTCAAGGTGAATTAAATGATCTCTAAGATCACATCCATTCTAAGTCTTTGGTTCACTGAAAGCAAGTATTTCACATTCCAGAGGACAGTCCTCCCTCTTGGTCCCTCTTTTCCACCTTTCTTAGGATTTATGGTGTCAGAGATGGAATGTACTTTTTTTTTTTCCAGAGGCATCTCAGGGAATTCACATCATTTAAACCAAAGAAGTAAATTGTTAACATTAATAATGAAATATCTGGTCCTAAAGAGGCTGATGTTTGGGGGGAGGCCTTTCTTATGTCCCCCTTTGCCCTTGTAAACAGTGATTCTTTACCAGCTGTAGGCAAGGAAAGGACCAACAAAACAGAAAGTCCATCATGTTTCTGGAGCTTCCCTTGATACCCCTGCATCCCCCCAAACCCCAACATTACTTTTGCCCTCTTGAAGCTACCACCCAGAGCTGGTTTGCTCAATCTGGTTGCTATGTAGATTACAGCCACATTATTGAAAAGGCTCCAACATACATACCACTTAAAGCCACTGTGTTCTGGAACTAGTAGATTCTTCTGGCTCCAGGTCCTGGGTTAAAGGCTTCACCTCATGTATTGCCCTCAAACTAGTTGCTGCTGACCTCAGAATCAGGTTGAGAATTCTGGTAAAAGCAAACCCTTATACTTTACCTTAAAGCAAAACTGTCCTTGTTACCTTAAGTGCCTGATTTTTATTAGTCATTTTCTTTTTTTTTTCTAGGGAAAATTAATACCATATTTAAGGAAGATAAAGTCACATGGTCTCAAGTCCAAAAGCCAATATCAGATTTTGGCTGTGTATAGTGAAAGTAAAAGACAGGAAGAGCAGCTCTCTGACACTGTGGAATGGATGTCTACTAGTCAGCAAACTGCTCTAGGTTAAGGCCCTAGACCGGGAACACCATTCCAAATCAGGCTGGGTTGGAAGGAATCCCTTGCTAGGAAGGATGTGACATGATTTTTAATGAAATTGCTTCTGGCTTCTCTTCTGAATAGATGGCATGATAATGAACGGGAACAGTAGAAGGCTTTGGTAGGATCTATAATGATGTTCTCTCCTCTCCCTAGCTCCAAAAGTGATCCAGCTTTAGCCTAGCTCACAGACTTGGCTTGATCCCTGGTGTCAACCTCAATTGACAGAAACTACAAAAGCCCACAGATGACTGAGTTACATCATTAGAAGGAGACTCTAAAGGTCATCCAATTCACCTCATTCTTCTCTCCCTCACCCTTAGCTCCCATGCAGGATTATACCTGAAATAAGCTCTTAACTGCTGAAATTGGCAGGACTTGTCAGGAAAGGCGGATTGTTATTTCCATTTCAACCCAGAGAAACTGGAATCAAAAAAACAACGGAATTTGGGGACCCAGCTTTACCTGCTAATTTGGCTGCACATGGATTTAGGCTTGGAATCTAAACAGAGAGGAGACAGTTACGATGAGAGCATGAAGACAGAATGGGGCCTTCAAATAGTCCACTTCTCTTCTTGGTCCTGAGTGGTGTAGCTTTCAGTGTCTTCTTGGTACCTTCTATCTACATGAATATCTCATTTCTAAAAGGTCTTGTGCCCTAAGTTCCCTAGGCTTCTGTTCACTTCTTATTCCTGGTTCCCAATAACTCCCTGAGTTTGGGGGCAGAGAGCATGGGAATACATGCATATACATATACACACTCTCCTGACACTAGGAACTAGAAGGATCTAGATAAGGACTTTGTAGAACACTTCTCTAGTCATAGCCAGCCAAAGGAATTTCAATGTGGATGTTTCTATATAAGAAAGACATTAAATGTCTGATTACTGCTTTGGTATTTCAACTAATATTTAGTTTAATGAATATGACTTTTGGAGGAATAAAATTCTCAAGGAAACTAGGAGATATTCTAGAATTACCACACAGGGTCTTCCAGTCATTCCTGTGAGGGAGCACAGAGTTTTACAGGGGTGTTGTAAACTCTAGTAGATGACCAAGGATATTAGCAGTGAGGCTGAGAGGGTGGAAATGAGGGTATATTTTTCTTTTTGCACCTTATTTTGTTTTACTAGTTACAGTGAACTCATCACAATGTAGAATGTATTTAAATTTTTTAATTAATAAAATGGTATGTAAAAGGAAAAAGGTAAAATGAATATTGGAAAGGAGAAAATTACTTTAAAAACACAAGTGGAAAAGAAAAAAGGAGGAAAGGAGAAAATATTAAAAGTTAATAGAGGAGAGAAAAGGGGAGGGAAAATGGAAGTAGAAGGACAATAGAAATGAAAAAGGAAACTGAAACAAATGTAAAAAAAAAAGGAGGAGGAAATAATTTTAGAAAGTTTAAGAAGTGAAAAAATAAAAAGAAGAAGGCATGTTAAGAAAACACACAAGAGCAATCCTGAAAGAACATTCAATAGCCAAAGCTGAAACAATTGGAACAACAAAATAAATAAGGCAATAGTTAATTCCAAATCATTTATTTGGATACCTGCCAGCCACCCCCAGGAGGTGGAGCTTAGTCTCTTCCATTCTAAATATAGACGAGGCTTAATGACTTGCTTTCAAAAAGTACAGCATGGAAGTGGGGGGGAAGTAACTTTATAGTGGAGAAACTTGGGAAACACACCTTGGCCAGGTAATCAGGATTAACATCAATAATGATAAGTCCTGTACTGCTATATACTTCCCTCTCATGACTGCATTTGCTGTATCCCAAAGGTTTTGGACTGTCATGTTTTCATTATTTGCTTCCATGTATTTTTTATTTCTTCTTTAATTTCCTGGTTGACCCATTCATTCTTTAGTAGGATATTCTTTAGCCTCCATGTATTTGTGGTCTTTCCAAATTTTGTCTTTTTTTCTTGTGACTGACTTCAAGTCTCATAGCATTGTGATTGGAAACTATGTCTGGTACGATCTCAATATTTCTGTACTTGTTGAGGCCTGAATTGTGACCAAGTATGTGATCTATTCTGGAGAATGTCACATGTGCACTCAAAAGGTATATGTTGGCTGATTGAACACAATAATAATAATAATAATGTGTATTTTGCTGCTTTATTCTTATTTTATTTTATTTTTAAGATTTTATTTATTTGAGAGAGAGAGAGAGAATGAGAGAGAGAGAGCACAAGCTGGGGAGAGAGGCAGAGGCAGAGGGAGAAGCAGATTCCCCACTGAGCAGGGAGCCTGTTGGAGGGCTCGATCCCAGGACCCTGAGATCATGACTTGAGCTGAAGGCAGACACTTAACTAGCTGAGCCACCCACGTGCCCCTGTATTTTGCTGCTTTAATATGAAATGTTCAGAATATATCTTTTAAGTCCATCTGCTCCAGTGTGTTATTCAAAGCCATTGTTTCCTTGTTGATTTTCTGCTTAGATGATGGGGTGTTAAAATCCTCTATTATTATTGTATAATTATCAGTGAGTTCCTTTATGTTTGTTATTAATTGTTTTATATATTTGGGTGCTCCCAAGTTGGGAGCATAAATATTTACAATTGTTAGATCTTCTTGTTGGATAGACCCCTTCATTAGGATATAGGATCCTTCTTCATCTCTTGTTACAGTATTTGGTTTAAAATCTTGTTTGTGTGATATAAGTATGCTTATTCCAGCTTTCTGTTGACATCCATTTACATGGTAAATATTTCTCCATTCCCTCACTTTCACTCTGCAGGTGTCTTGAGGTCCAAAATGAGTCTCTTGTAGGCTGCATATAGATGGGTCTTGTTATTTTTTTGTTTTTGTTTTTTGTTTTTTATCTATCATGACACCCTATGTCTTTTGATTGGAGCATTTAGTCCATTTACATTCAGAGTAGTTATTGATAGATATGAATTTAGTGCCATTTTATTAATTGTTTTGTTGTTGTTTCTGGAGATTTTTGGTGTTCCTTTCTAGTCTTTGTTACTTTTGATCTTTCTTTCCCACTCAAAGAGTCCCCTTTAATATTTCTTGCAGGACTGGTTTAGTTGTCATAAACTCCTTTACTTTTTGTTTGTGTGGGAGACTCTTATCTGTCTCTATTCTGAATGATAATCTTGCTGGATAGAGTATCCTTGGCTACATATTTTTTCCAATCAGGACATTGAATATATCATGCCACTTTCTTCTTGTGCACCAAGTTTTTGTGGAGAGAGCTGCTGCTAACCTTATTTGTCTCCCCTTGTAAGTTAAGGGCTTCTTTGTCTTACTGCTTTTAGGATTTTTTTCTTTAGCTCTATATTTTGCAAAATTTTAAAAAGATTTTATTTATTTGGCACAGAGAGAGAGAGAGAGAGAAAGAGCACAAGCAGGCAGAGAGAGAGGGAGAAGCAGGCTCCCTGCTGAGCAAAGAGCCAGATGTGGGGTTCAGTCCCAGGACCCTGGGATCATGACCTGAGCCAAAGACAGCCACTTAACTGACTGAGCCATCCAGGTGCCCCTATATTTTGCAAATTTAACTATGATATAACTTGGTGTTGGCCTGCTTTTGTTGGTTTTGATTGGAGTTCTCTGTGCCTCTTAGATTTGGATGTGTGTTTCTTTCCCCAGATTAGGGACGTTTTCAGCTACAGTTTCCTAAAATAAATCTGCAAGAAAAATCTCGAAGATACAACCTAACCTTACACCTAAAGGAGCTAGAAAAGGAAGAGCAAATGAAGTCTAAAACCAGCAGAAGAAAGGAAATAATGAAGAGTAGAGCAGAAATAAGTGATATAGAAACAAACAAACAAAAAACCCCAGTAAGGCAGACCAAAGAAACCAGGAGCTAGTTCATTGAAATAATTTATAAAATTGATAAACATCTAGCCAGACTTATCAAAAAGAAAACAGAAAGGACCCAAAGCGAATAAAATCACCTATGAGAGAGTATAGATTACAACCAAAACCAAAAATAAAACAAAAATAAGAGAATATGATGAAAAAATTATATGCCAATAAGTTGGACAAACTATAAGAAATGGATAAATTCTTAGAAACATATAAACTACCAAAACTGAAACAGGAAGAAATAGAAAATTTTAACAGACCCATATCCAGCAAAGAAATTGAATCAGTAATCAAAAATCTCCCAACAAACAAAACTCCAGAGCCAGATGGCTTGCTGGGGAACTCTACCAAATATTTAAAGAGGAGTTAATACCTATTATTCTCAGACTGTTTCAAAAAATAGAAATGGAAGGGAAACTCCCAAATTCATTCTATGAAGCTAACATTACCTTGATTCCAAAACCAGACAAAGACCCTACTAAAACAGAGAACTGCAGGCCAAATCTCTGATGAACCTGTATGCAAAAATTCTCATCAAAATACCAGCAAATCCAATCCAACAGTACATTAAAAGAGTCATTCACCACAATCAAGTGGGATTTATTTCTGGGTTGCAAGCGTGGTTTAATATTCACAAAACAATCAATGTGATACACCACATTAATAAAAGAAAGGATAAGAACCATATGATCCTCTTAATAGATGCAGAAAAAACATTTGAGAAAGTACAGCATCCATTCTTAAAAAACACCCAACAAAGTAGGGATAGAGGGAACATACCTCAACATCATAAAGGCCATATATGAGAAAACCACAACTAATATCAGCCTCAATGGGGAAAAAGTGAGAGCTTTTCCTCTATGGTCAGGAACACAACAGGGATCCACTCTCACCAATGTTATTTAACATAAGACAGAAAGTCCTAACCTCAGCAATCAGACAACAACAATAAAAATAAAAGACATCCAACTCAGCAAGGAAGAAGTCAAGCTCTCACTATTCACAGATAATATGATACTCTATGTAGAAAATCTAAAAGACTCCACCAAAATATTGCTAGAACTGATACACAAATTCAGTAAATCACAGGATACAAAATCAATGTACACAAATCTGTGACACTTTTATACACAATAATGAAGCAACAGAAAGAGAAATCAAGGAATTGATCTTGTTTATAATTGTACCAAAAGCCATAAGATACCTATGAATAAACCTACCCGAGGAGGTATATCTGTACTCTGAAAGCTATAGAACAGTTATGAAAGAAATCGAAGAGGACACAAAGAAATGGAAAAACATCCCATGCTCATGGATTGGGAGAACAAATATTGTTAAAATGTCTATGCTACCCAAAGCAATCAACACATTTAATGCAATTCCTATGAAAATACCACCAGCATTTTTCACAGAGCTAGAACAAACAATCCTAAAATTTGTATGGAAACACAAATGACCCCAAATAGCCAAAGCAATCTTGAAAAAGAAAAGCAAAGCTAGAAGCATCACAATTCCAGACAAGACAAAGCTGTAGTCATCAAGACAGTATGGTAATAGCATAAAAACTGACCCATAGATCAATGGACCGGAAGAGAAAACCCAGAAATGGACCCACAATGATATGGTCCATTGATCTTCAACAAACCATGAAAGAATATCCAATGGGAAAAAAGACAGTCTCTTCAACAAATGGTGTTGGGAAAATTGGACAACCACATGCGGTAGAATGAAACTGGACCACTTTCTTCCACCATACACAAAAATAAATTCAAAATGAATGAAGGACCTAAATTGTGATCAGGAAACCATCAAAATCCTAGAGGTGAACAAAAATGGTAACCTCTTTGACATTGGCCGTAGCAACTTCTTACTAGACACATTTACTGTGGAAAGGGAAACAAAAGTAAAAATAAACTCTTGGGACTTCAAGATAAAAAGCTTCTGCACAGTGAAGGAAACAGTCAATAAAAATAAAAGGCAACCTACAGAATTGGAGAAGATATTTGCAAATGGCATAGCTGATAAAGGGTTAGTATCAAAAATATATAATGAACTTATAAAACTCAACACCCCCCCCAAAGGATCCAGTTAAGAAATGGGCAGATGACATGAATGACATTTTTTCCAAAGAAGACATCCAGATGGCTAACAGACACATGAAAAATACTCAATATCACTCATCATCAGAGAAATACAAGTCATAACTACAATGAGCTATCACTTCACACCAGTCAAAATTGGCTAAAATTAACAACACAAGAAACAATAGATGTTGGTAAGGTTGTGGAGAAAGGTGTGCCCTTTTACATTGTTGGTCAGAATGCAAGCTAGTGCAGCCACTCTGGAAAACAGTATGGAGGTTCCTCAAAAAGTGAAAAATAGAACTATCTATGATCCAGCAATTGCACTAGTAGGTATTCACCCAAAGGATACAGAAATACTGATTCAAAGGCATACATGCACCCCGATGTTTATAGCAGCATTGTCAACAATAGCCAAGTTATGGAAAGAACCCAAATGTCCATTGACTGATGAATGGATAAAGAAGAAGTGGAGTATGTCTGTGTGTGTGTAAATAAATATATATAATGGAATATTATGCAGCAATAAAAAAGAATGAAATCTTGCCATTTGAAATCACATGGATGATACTAGAGAGTATTATGCTAAGTGAAATAAGTCAGTCAGAGAAAGACAAATACCACATGAATTCACTCATATGTGGAATTTAAGAAACAAAACAAATGAATAAAAAGAGGAACAAAGATACAGGCAAGCCATAAAACAGACTCTTAACTATAGAGAACAAACTGAGGCTTGTTGGAGGGAAGGTGGGCAGGGAGATGGGTTAAATAGATGATAAGTGAGGGGAGGAGCAAGATGGCAGAGGAGTAGGAGACCTAATTTCGTCTGGTCCCAGGAATTCAGCTGGATAGGGATCAAATCATTCTGAACACCTACTAACTCAACAGGAGATCAAAGAAAAGAATAGCAGCAACTTTATGAACAGAAAAGTGACCACTTTCTGGAAGGTAGGACATGCAGAGAAGTGAATCCAAGGCGATATTCAGGAAGATAGACCTTGGGGGGAGGGAGCCTCCTCAGCTGGCTACCAGTAAGTGATAGAGCAGCAGACTACAAAATCAGAACTTTTAGACGTCTGCTCTGCTGAGGGACATTGCTACAGTGGCTAAGCGGGAGGTGGAACCCTCACTGAGACAGTGTGGTCTCAGGACACTCAAGGTCACAGAAAGACTGGGGGTGCCTGAGTGTGGCAGAGCTCCCAGGTATCAGAGCTGGGAAGCCGTCTACAAAGACAGAGCCGAGGAGTGGGCTCTCAGCCCTGGGTTGCCATAAACTGTGATCCTTGGCACGGTCGGGCCACTAATCTTTGAGCCAGGACCCAACAAGCAGCAGATCCAGGGATACTCCCCTATCTCCCCTGAGAGGGGTGGCGTGGGAACCGCAGGAATGTGTGGGGTTTGGAGACTCCAAACGGGGTCCTATGCCAGAGATAAAATGTTCGGTCACAGGCCCAGTGAGCACGGAATGCGGCTTGAGACCAGGAAGACAGGAGTGATTGACTGCTTTTCTCTGAGGGCTCACTGAGGAGTGGGGCCCCGAGTTCTCTGCTCCTCCGGGACCAGAGATTGGGAGGCCGCCATTTTCATTTTCATCCTCCAAAGCTGTATTGAAAGCTTTCAGGGAACAAAAGCTACCGAGAGCAAACCCGAGCAGATTATTTAGCCTGGCCCCTGGTGAGGGAGGTGCAATTCCACCTTGGGCAAAGACATTTGAGGACCACTGCAACAGGCCCCTCCCCTAGAAGATTAGCAAGAACATCCAGCCAAGACCAAGTTTACCAGTCAATGAGAACTGCAAAACCCCAGTGCTAGGGGAATACAACACATAGAATTCATGTTTTTTTTCCCATGATTCTTCAGTTTTTCAAAGTTAATTTTTAAAATTTTCTTTATTTTTCTCTTTTTCTATTTTTTAGTTGAATTTTTTTCTTTCCCTTTTCAACCAACATCTTATCAATTCCTTTTTAAAAGATTTTCTTTTTATTTATTTGTTAGAGAGGGAGAGCACAAGCAAGGGGAGCATCAGCAGGGAGCCTGATGCAGGACTCGATATCAGGATCCTGGGATCATGCCCTGAGCCGAAGGCAACTGCTTAATCAACTGAGCCACCCAGGCGTCCCTCAATTCCTTTTTTAAAATCTTTTCAAATTTTTCATTTTTACAATCATATTCTATCTCTTCATTGTACTTAACCATATATATATGGTTATATATATATTCTATATATATATATATTCTATATATATATTCTATATATATATTCTATATATATATATTCTATATATATATATATAACCATATATATATATATATATATATATATATATTCTTCCCCCTGCCCTGGTTTTGGGTCTCTTCTGATTTGTTTAGTGAATATTTTTCTGGGGTCTGTGTTACACTTTTAGCATTTTTTTTTAGCATTTTGTTCTCTTATTCATCTATTCTCCTCTGGACAAAATGACAAGATGGAAAAACTCACCTCAATAAAAAGAACAAGAAGCAGTACTGACTGCCAGGGACCTAATCAATACAGACATTAGTAAGATGTCAGAAATAGACCTCAGAATGGTTATTATAAAGATACTAGCTGGGCTGGAGAAAAGTATAGAAGATACTAGAGAATCCCTTTATGGAGAAATGAAAATTAAAATCTAACCAAGTAGAAATCAAAAAGCTATTAAAGAGGTGCAATCAAAAATGGAGGCTCTAACTGCTAGGGTAAATGAGGCAGAAGAAAGAATTAGTGATGGAGAATGAAGAAGCTGAGAAAAAGAGAGATAACTACTGGATCATGAGGGGAGAATTCAAGAGATAAGTGATATCATAAAGTGAAACAACTTTAGAATAATTGGGATCCCAGAAGAAGAAGAAAGAGAGAGGGGCAGAAGGTATATTGGAGCAAATTATAGCAGAGAACTTCCCTAATTTGGGGAAGGAAACAGGCATCAAAATCCAGGAGGCACAGAGAAGCCCCTCAAAATCAATAAAAATAGGTCAACACCCCGACATCTAATAGTAAAACTTATGAGTCTCAGAGACAAAGAGAAAATCCTGAAAGCAGCTTGGGACAAGAGGTTGGTAACCTACAACAGTAGAAACATTAGATTGGCAGCAGACCTATCCACAGAGACCTGGCAGACCAGAAAGGACTGGCATGATATATTCAGAGCACTAAATGAGAAAAATCTGTGGCCAAGAATACTATATCCAGCTAGGCTGTCATTGAAAATAGAAGGAGAGATAAAAAGCTTCCAGGACAAACAAAAACTAAAGGAATTTGCAAACACGAAACCAGCCCTATAAGAAATATTGAAAGGGGTCCTCTAAGCAAAGAGAGAACCTAAAAGTAACATAGACCAGAAAGGAAGAGAGACAATGTACAGTAACATTCACCTTACAGACAATAAAATGGGACTAAATTCATATCTTTCAATAGTTACCCTGAATGTAAATGGGCTAAATGCCCCCAATCAAAGACACAGGGTATCAGATTGGATTAAAAAAAAAAAAAGCACCCATTGATATGCTGTCTGCAAGAGACTCATTTTAGATGCAAAGATGCCTCCAGATTGAAAGTGAGGAGGTGGAAAACAATTTACCATGCTAATGGACACCAAAAGAAAGCTGGGGTGACAATCCTTATATCAGACAAATTAGATTATAAACCAAAGAGTATAATAAGAGATGAGGAAGGACACTACATCATACTTAAAGCATATATCCAACAAGAAGATCTAACAATTGTAAATATCTATGTCCCTAACATGGGAGCAGCCAATTATATAAGGCAGTTAATAACAAAAACAAAGAAACATATTGACAACAATACAATAATAGCGGGGAACTTTAACACCCCCCTCACTGAAATGGACAGATCATCTAAGCAAAAGATCAACAAGGAAATAAAGACTTTCAATGACACACTGGACCAAATGGACTTCACAGATATATTCAGAACATCCCATCCCAAAACAACAGAATACACATTCTTCTCTAGTGCCTATGGAACATTCTCCAGAATAGATCACATCCTGGGTCACAGATCAGGTCTCAACTGGTACCAAAAGTTTGGGATCATTCCCTGCATATTTTCAGACCACAATGCTTTGAAACTAGAACTCAATCACATGGGGAAAGTTGGAATGAACTCACATACATGGAGGCTAAAGAGCATCCTACTAAAGAATGAATGGGTCAACCAGGAAATTAAAGAAGAATTTAAAAAATTCATGGAAACAAATGAAAATGAAAACACAATTGCTCCAAATCCTTGGGTTGCAGCAAAGGCGATCCTAAGAGGAAAGTACATAACAAAACAAGTCTTTCTCAAGAAACAAGAAAGTTCTCAAATACATAACCTAACCCTCCACCTAAAGGAGCTGAAGAAAGAACAGCAAATAAATTCTAAAGCCAGCAGGAGAAGAGAAATAATAAAGATCAGAGCAGAAATCAATGACCTAGAAACCAAAAGAACAGTAGAACAGATCAACGAAACTAGGAGCTGGTTCTTTGAAAGAATTAATAAGGTTGATAAACCCCTGGCCAGACTTATCAAAAAGAAAAGAGAAAGGACCTAAATAACTAAAATCATGAATGAAAGAGGAGAGATCACAACCAACACCAATTAATTCAATTAATACAAACAATTAAAAGAACATATTATGAGCAAGCATATGCTAACAAATTAGATAATCTGGAAGAAATGGATGCATTCCTAGAGACATATAAACTAACAAAACTGAACCAGGAAGAAATAGAAAACCTGAATAAATCTATAACCACTAAGGAAATTGAAGTAGTACTCAAAAATCTCCTAACAAACAAGCGCCCAGGACCAAATGGCTCCCCAGGGGAATTCTACCAAACATTTAAAGAAAAATTAATACCTATTCTTCTGAAGTTGTTTCAAAGAATAGAAATGGAAAGAAAACTTCCAAACTAATTTTATGAGACCAGCCTTACATTGATCCCAAAACCAGACAAAGACCCCATCAAAAAGGAGAATTACAGACCAATATCCCTGATGAACATGGATGCAAAAATTCTCACCAAAATCTGAATAAAGTATGGACTTGAGTTAACAATAACATTTTATAATTGGTTCACTAATTGTAACAAATGCACTATACTAATGAAAGATGTTAATATAGGGAAAACTGGGTAAGTATATAGGAACTCTTTGTATTATCTTTACAGGTTTTCTGTAAATCTAAAATGATTCCAAAGTAAAAATATTACTAAAAGGTTAAAAAAATCAAGAGATAAAAACTAAAAAAAAAAATACACTTAAAGAAGAAAGGAGTTAATTTTTTAAAATTAATGAAACAAAAAAGTGAAAACTTTAATGAAAAAGAAAAATCCTAAATTCTAAAAAAAAATTTTATAAGCTCCAAAATATAAAGAGAAACATAACAAAACCCAAAACCCAAAGAAAGGGAAAAAAGCATAGAAAAGAAAAATACAAAAAAGAAAAAAATCCCAAGCAAACAACAATAAAAAAAATACAAAACACCCAGGAAAAAAGTTAAAACCCCAAACAACAAAGAGGCAAATAAACCAGAGGAAAAAACCCATAAAACAACATAGTAAGCAAAACAAAACAAAAACCCCATAAAACAGAAATCTGAAAACACATAAAAGTAAAATAAATCCCTCCAAACAGAGAAAGATATTCCCCAAATCGCAACAACAACAACAAAGAGAAAAACAATGGGAAAGAGAAGGAAAGGACAGAGAACATCATCAGCAACAGCAGCAACAAAAGCAACAAAGGGAAATAAAATGCCCAAGCACAAAAAAGGATAAAAAGAAAAAAATCCCAAAGGACAAAAATCACAAAAGAAAGAAAAAACGTAAAGGAAAGGGGAAACCCCAACAACTATAAAATCAAGTTTGAGAGAGACAGAAGTGATTTGCTTTCTGTGGGTACGTGTGTGGAGTGGAAGAAGTACCCACAAAATGCAGCTGTCCACAGCACCCTTTGGGAGCCATTGGAAGGAATGAAAAGGGCATGTTATTGTAACATATGCAGACAGGCATTTAAGTGGCTCATTACCACCATATTAACTTTTTTCCCAAGTGAGTCTGGGAACCTGACTGCTTTCCCAAAGCCCCTGAGCCCTGTTTTATTTTACCAGGGTCTAAGAGATAAACATTTATTGATGGACCAGGTCTGAGATCTGTATTGGGAGTGTGCCTGTCCAGACAGAGATACTGGTTTCTCTTTTAAGAGTTATTTATTATTATTGAAGGCAGTTAATGGCTGGGCCACATCTATGTACTATGTAGTTCCTCTTGATACTCTGCTGAGTCAGGGCCCTGGAAGTTGCTAACTACTAACCTAACCAGGAGCCAGAAGGCAGTCTTGTTTTAAAAAACATGTGATTCCAGCCCATGTAAATGGGTGCAGAGATAGGGATTATTCTAAACAGCTGGAATCCCAAATAGCAGCAATCCCAAACAGTGACCTTGGGTTTGGCTTTGGAGTGTGTTATGTGGTAGTTTTGGTTAGTATTATCTTTTTTTTAAAGATTTTATTTATTTATTTGAGAGAGAGAGAATGAGAGATAGAGAGCACGAGAAGGAAGAGGGTCAGAGGGAGAAGCAGACCCCCCGCTAAGCAGGGAGCCTGATGTGGGACTCGATCCCGGGACTCCAGGAGCATGACCTGAGCCGAAGGCAGTCGCTTAACCAACTGAGCCACCCAGGCGCCCTCTGCTCTACCTTTAAAATTCTGTGTGGTGACTAATATAACATAATAAAAAAAATAAAATTCTGTGTGGCTTAAATTGATGTTAAAATCTGTTTGGATTATCAGATTGGGTCTTGATTGAGTGGTGGAAGGTAATAGCGAGAATGAAACATTGAATTTAGGTAATTCGTAAGTCAAGTTATTTCAATGAGAATCATTGAAAATTTGATAATAACGATAATGATGATGATGCTTGTGTGTGTATTTTGATACACCAGTTCTCTCCTCTGGCTTTTATCTGGCTAGAAGTGGTAGCAACAGGTGGCTACGGTGATAGGGCTGTTGGGCCACCTATATCTCACAAATCATACCAGTGAGTAGCCAGGAGCCAGAGGCCTTTATATTCCCAGTAATCTTGTCATCTTTCTGGGTCCTGGAGTCTGGTGCTACTTGGGCCTGGCACCTAGAGTAGTGATGGTGGGCACTCTGGGGACAGATCATGCATACCACAATGTCATTGGCCAGCTGAAGGGTCATACCTAAAAACTGAGTTAAGATGTACAATGGATAGAAACGTAGATAAGAGGAAGGATTATGAGATCTAGAATGAAGTTCTAGGCTTTAGTCCTGACTCAATCCCTTGTGAACCAATTTGTCTTGGGCAAGTCACTTAACCTCTCTTAGCTTCTTCTGTACAATATGCCAGCCTCATACAAATTGAATGTCTGTGTCTTTTTTTCCTCATGATGAAAATTTGAATTGATCACAAATGAAAAATATAAATATGTAGTGAAAAAGCTATTACCTATTAAATCAGGGTAGTATGGTAACTTGAAGTTGCCATAACAAAAAAAACCAGGATGATGCACTGATTACAAACCAGTTTCTCCATGTTCTGCCATGTGCATTTTTTCCTCCTTTGTCTTCCACCCCACATCCCAGTCAAACCAGTCTCTTTCTGACACTTTGTTCAGTATATGACACTTCAGTGGCCTATTCAGTGGGTACAAAACCTTTTGGGGTCAGAAGAGACCTTGGATTAAGTGATGATATCCTGCCTAACACCAGGGGATTGGACTAGGGTATTAGTAGAAGACTTATAGTTTTCACACACCAAATATTTTCCAAAAAATGTTGAGGCTTCACATGAGGCTGATAATTTATTATTTTTGTCAATTAAGGACATAAATTTAACAAGTATTCTCTGTGTTTATCATTTCATAAAAGAAGGGATATTTTAACATCAAAAAACAATGGATTTATAATCTCAAAATAAAAAATAGTTTAAAAAGTTTAACTTTATAAAACAATCACTACATAGTTACTGTATATTTCCCTTGGACCAGTAATGTTTATTATCAACTGATATTTAGGAACTACCCCGCTAGATCTTGGTTCTAGTTTTGACTAATTTATTGTGTAACATTTGGCCAAGTTTTTTCTCCATTTTCCTCAGTTTCCTCATTCCTAGAATGGAGATAGTTTAGATGAGATCCAAGTTCCTTTCTAATTCTAATGTTCAGTATACTGTAATTTGTAGAGGTTCTTTCTAGTCCTTGGAATCTGAGTTTGTGCTGAAAAAAAAAAAAAAAGAAGACTTATAATTACAGAACCCCAAACCAAGTAGCAAGCAATTCACATTCCTGGCATGCACAGAACAGAACATTTGTACCAGCCATGATGCAAGACATCAGGCCTTTCCCTTTTCTTATTTTTTATATTTGCTGGAGGGGAAGGTTATTTCTTTGATATCAAACTGTTGCTTCTCTAACATTTCCTACAATCACTGCATTCTCCTGTTTTGCTTCACTTTTTCCTCAAAATAATAGAAACTCAAAGCCTCCAGGCCCTCTCCTTTGGTATGCATTTCTGTTTGGCGTTGGTTGATAAATAAAGATTTTTTTTTTTACCTCATCTCTTTTTTCTCCCTTCTGCTCCTATCCCTTAATATGTACTTTCCATGAATCCTTCCATATTTATTTTTTATTTCTTTTTTCCTCTTTAGACAGAAAGCATGACCTCAACTGTTGGCATGGTCTATAAATGGCATTATCTAAATTCTTGGCCAAATCCCAGTTGAAGAATATTGGGCTACAGTTGGTTCTAGGTAGCTAGAGGAACTATAAAATTAATTAGCAACATAATTTTGAGCTTTACCTGCCTTGTAAAAGTGTACTAGTGTTTGTACTAGAAAGCAATTTCTGGCCCAAATCCTACTCTGCTGTTTTAAGAATACTTGGATTTTAAATGAAACATTTTGAGCAAAGTGGTCATCTTATTGGCAACCTCAACTTCACTAGTCCTGGGCAAGAAATACAAGAACAAACTCAGGACTTCAAGACTACTACTGTCTTGGAGTTTAAGGAGAGCTCAGTCTGCACTTGTCTTAAGAGATCCTAGCTCTCCAAAGATGAAATTCTGTTTTATTGCCCCCACTCCAGCCTCCAGTGCCTCTTTTCATAGTATGTTTTCTTGGCATTTATTTGTGTGACATCTGAAGGGTGGGTCACTGAAAAAAAAAACACGGCATTCAAGAGGCAGCCCAAATTATAGTGGTTTCTTTTTATCAAATTTGTTTAAAAATAAGCCAAAATTATATAATCCAAAATTCAATTTGGATTCAATTTCTTTAGTTACTCACTACTGGGAGTGATGCATTATTTTGTCTCTGGGAAGGCCTGAATTGAGGCCATTTCTCTGTGATCCACAACCTGCACAGCCCCTGCATCATCCCTGCCCCTGCGTTCCCACCCCAGCCTTATTTGCCCTAGAGCTGGGCCTTCACAGCCTGGGTTAGTGGGATAGTGACACAGTGCACTTCTGGATTCTTCCAGCTGTACTCTCACTGGGGAAAATCAACTTTGAAGTGACGCTGGGGGCCTGCCAGGAAACTGAAAAGGGGTTATTAAAAATGGTATTTTTCAAACCACAAGTGATGTTTTGCTAACAGAGGGTAACAGGTTACTTGGAATCTGCACTGCTTTGGGTTTTGGATTAAATTGCAAAGTTGGCTGAGATTTCAGACCCCCAGGGTCTTGAGGGATGAAGACACAATTGAAAGCATATTAAATGCTGGCTGCATCTACACAATATCAACCAACTAGTTAAAAAGGGAGAATTCACTAAAATCTGTTTATTTAGTGTCATAAACACAGAAACATAAGTTTGAATTTAGGCCGGTTCTTTTTTTGACTTAGTTTTATTTTAGATTTACTTATTTAGTTTTATTTTAATAAATTCAGATTTAAATAGTTTGAATATGGAAATAGCCTGTATTTCTACTATGAGCATCATATTGTTTAGAATTCCACTATATTCTCCTTCACATTCCTACCCCCAACAGCTTTCAGTTGTGACAATTCTATCTTAAGAACAAAAAAAGTTCTATGGGATTCTTTACATCACTATCCCATTCCACTCTCTGAACTGTCTTCCCTAACAAACTATGACAATATCTGAAATTTGATTATTAGCTTTAAATTTTTGTTCATTTAGGTCCTTAAAGGAGTTTTAGTTTCCAAGAGTCCTCATTTCAGTATTTGTCTGTGGCTCATCCAGGCCTTTGGCATCATCTCCTCTGGGACATAGTTGATAACCACTGCAACATGAAAGGGCTTTCTGTCCTTTTGTCCTTCTGTTGGATTCTTAGAGGTATTCCCTTCTGCAGTTCTGTCCCCCAAAACTTTCCCAGCCTCATGTTCTCTGATTTCCCTTCACTGGACCACTTGTTCTTCCTTTAACATTATTGGGATGTATTAGCTGCCGCCTCCATGTGAGCCTTGGCTATGGCAGTTTTGAGCCATATTCTCCAGGGTACCCCTCAGTCACCCGACAAGCTTTGCTTGGTAAAATTCTTAGGGAAAAGTTGCTATTACCTTATCAGCTCATAAACTGGTATTTCTGGCCTGAGCTACTCTGAGCTACTCTTACTTTGAGCATGGCCACCTGGAATTTTGTTGTGGACCTGGCCTTGCTTTGCCTACTCTTGCTCCCCATTCTTAGGCCCAGTAGGCCCCCCCCAAAATAATAGCTTGAAGAACTATGGCCAAAACCGATTGAAGTTGGTGGAGGTTGTGGATGGGGTCGACAATAATTTCCAAGTGTCTAATCCCACTTGGATGTTTTCCAAATCAGGATCCCAGAAGTAACTTAAACTATTAGGGTTGAAGAGGCCCTAAGAGATCTTTTAGTGCAACCTCCTCATTTTTATGATGAGGTGACCAGGGTTGGTGTGGGGATTTAGCCAACATCACAGAGCTAGTCAGTGGGAAAATTGGGATGAGAACCTTGGTCTGTAAAATAAGTTGTCTAATGTTACAGTTAGTAAATATTGATGCTGAGATTCAGTCTGTAGCCATTTCAATTCCTAAGTAACTCTTTCCAGTTTTCCTCCCAGTCTACTTAATAAGAGAAAATAGAAGTAACAAAATAGTAAGTACACAGAAAATACTAAATCAAATGTTAGAACGTTTTAGGCCTTGATGTCCCAGCTATCATCTTAGGTCCTGTCCTGACCCCCACAGCCGCCCCTCTCCATGGAATATCTGAGGTGGAAGTTCTTTTGGTTTCTGACAGACCATGGAAGGAAGGTAAGGGAAGTTTTCTGCCTCTACAGAAGGCCACTGTTGGCCTGAGGCCAACTTTCCTGTTTCTCCCAGGCAGATTCCACAGTAAATGGGGGTAGGAAGAGGCACAATTGGCCCAGACTGTTTTTATTTGGTCTGCTGTGTGGGAGATCAGACGTTCTGAAGAGAATTGAAAACACTTCTTTCTTTGGATTCCTGGGGCTGTGTAGGGGGAGATTGGGCCCCACTTGGCACAGAGTTGATTACAACATTCAAAAAAGCTCCAATATTGTTGCCCAAGGCTAAATGGAAAGTTTTCCTTCCAGTCAGGGCTGACTCCTAAACCCCACACCTTAAGCCTTTGATTAAAAGACACCTGCCGCCTAGGAGACCAGCAAACAATAAAGCTGTGAGGGGCTTCTCAGAAAAACCCTGAGGGTGGATCAGCAGTAGTGGAGGCTGGATGGGAGGAATACAATGATTTGGCACCTCTTCTGGGTCCCTAAAGACCCAAAACCCAGCTTTTTTCCCTGAGATTTTAAAAAACTTTGTATCTTCTGGAAGTACAGTTTTTCTGTCTTTAACTCATTTATATGTACTGACCTTACCAAAAACAAACACTTTGTTGAATGTCACTGTGTCCAAAGAGTTAACCTATCTCCTTTATTTTTCATTTGAGGTAAGAATGCCAACCACTTCACCTTTTATCATCTCTTCTTATTCAAAACGTTTTAAAAAGAAGAGACTAGAGACTGAAGATTGATAAATTACTGATGACCACTTCAGGGGAATTTGTGGCTTAGAAGAAGGTGTTAGAAGAAAGTTATAATTAATGCAAAGGAAAAAAAATGTCTCACAAATAGAAGAACTTCAGACTTACTGGGGAGGAGAGGGCTTTTCTAGATCTCTTGAATGAACCTGCCTTCATGTGAGACTATTTCTGGAAATAGCCTCCTGTTAATCAGCATAAAGAATTATTTTTAAATGTTAATGATTATTTATACCCCATGTACTTTCAAAAAAATATTTTCAATTGCTAGGAGTAAGGATTATGATCTGATGGGAAGTCATTGCAAAAAGACTCCCGCAACTGGCCCTGATGAAGTATTTATCCAGAGCAAAGCATATTGGCCTAGTTGTCTTGGTGATAGACAGCTTGGCAGCAAGAGCTGTCTGCAGAGCTCTGAGGTGGGGTTGAACTGTCTGTAAAGTCTCCATTCAAGTTTGGCTAATTGAAATTAGGAAGAAAATTAATGTAGAAAGAAGGCAAAAAAATTATACCTCCAGTCAGGTTTTGCATGTCTGTCAATGTACTGGGTAAAAAAAGGTTTGGGGAGTTCCTGTTTTGTTATTTTTACTATGTTATTGTTATGCATGAACTGGCACGTTAGCTTATAAGACAGGGTTACCAGTGTTGGCAACATGCATTTTCTGAGGACCCAAGTGAAGCTGAGCTGTGTCACTATCCACATTCCATCATAGTACCTGAGGCACAGAGGGAGCAAGGAATATGTCACTGGAAAGTGACCTCACTAGCATCCAGGAAAAATGACATATCTTTTGCCAGGAAAGGAAGAACTGTGCTCAAGGCCAAAAAACCCCAAGAGAGATGCCTTTAACCTCAAGTCTATGAAACTCCAGAAGTTGTACACAAAAAAATTCATGTTTATATGCATATGTGCATTTTTCTGGAGTTTTTACCTTTGATCAGATTCTCTAAGGATCTGAAATCCTCCAAAAGTTAAGAACTACTGCTACATAGATACAGATTTACAGGCTTGGTCCATAGTTAATTTCTTTTCCTGGTATTTAGGTATTGGGTGGCAGGGGAATGGTAGAATCTTACGTGTTCACCATGTAGACCCACCAGCTAGACATGCTCTAGTTCAGAATAGTTGGGTGTGGCAATCATTTAGCATATTATTCTTTGGGTAAAATAAAAGTATATTAATCTTTATGTTTCCTTAGATATGCCATAATTCATAATGTAGATTAAGGTTTACAGAAATACAAACACAACTATACAAATTAAAAACTTCCTTATCTGTTTTTGTGTCATTTAATTTCATCCTACCTTCACTGCTTTAAGTATTTCTCACTTCCATGGAGTATTGAAACACCCCTACTTCTTCATTTTATAAAGTCACTATACATCTCTCTGTATGATGTTGGCATTAGTAGAGTCTCATTTGGTGACAGTTTTCCTTACCCTGGTAAATGTTCTGGTGTCAAAATGGTTGAATAAAAGTCTGAATTGATGCTCAGCTGAAGTGCTGCCTCTTTCGGAGGGCTTCTCACAGTGACGCTGAAAACTCTGAATCAATATGTCAAGGTGTGAATAATACATCTAAAAATGTTTTCACATTTATGGAATGGTCTATTAAGGATACAACTGATAAAATTCTTTCTCACAGTGACTGAAAACTCTGAACCAATATTTTAAGGTGTAAATAATACATCTAAAAATGTTCCTTCCATTCTATCTTGAGTATATAATATTAACAATAAGCTATTACTTGTAGTTTTATTTTCCTACAAATTATCCCTCAGTTCAGGGTTTCTATGTTTGCTATGGCTAAGCACATTTAATACATACCAGGAAAGAGAGCATCCTCTTACTTTGGATGTGGGAATTTTTAGGACCTCTGTGCCCAACTCTGTGCAACTCTCTCCATTACCTCACTCCTAAGCATTTCTGTCTATTCTTTTCAACTTATCAAGTGGGGTGAATAGAATCTGTTAAATCTGGTTGTTTGATATGTTGAATAAATTGATTGACAGAACTGATGAATGGTTATACTGAATTAATTAATTGTGAGGCAGAACTGACTTATTGTTAGACAGTTACTTATTTGACTGAAGTAATTGTTTATTTGAATTGACTGGCAGAATGTTTCTTTGACCACACTGACAATTTTTTTTAAGATTGACTTGAAAAATGGACTTGACTGTTCGTAGGACTGAATCAACTCTTTCCTTGTTAGAGACAACTAACTAATAATCTCTTAAGACAAAATGATTAATTTGATAGCACCATGTTGATTATAAACAAAGTTAGAAATGAGTTACAGAGTTGGACATTTTTGTCTACTTGGAGTTCAAAAGGAATAACTCTGAGACTCTGATTGAGAATATTTGGGCTAGACATCATGTGTCTACTATTTAGAATTTAGGCCTATTAACTACCCAGAGATGGTCATTGGGCTAATGAATTGCAGGCTCGTGCTGCATTTGTCTTTTGGGAGAGTGCAGTTTTCCAAGAGCAACACCAGCTCTCTGCTAGGCATTGGCTTATTCTTGGAATCAGAAGAAAGTTAAAATTAGTTATTGGGAATTTTGTGTGATCTGCAGAAGCAACTGAAATAGTCATTTCAAAAGTAATATCAGAAATAAGTACATTGGAGGAAGGTAGAGAAAAATACACATGTTAAAAATACACTTAGACTGAAGGTTGCTGGAGTGGTGGGGGGTGGGAGGGATGAGGTGGCTGGGTGATAGACAATGAGGAGGGTATGTGCTATGGTGAGCACTGTGAATTGTGTAAGACTGTTGAATCACAGACCTGTACCTTTGAAACAAATAATAAATTATATGTTAAAAAAAATAAAGAAGAAGATAGATGGAAGGGAAAAATGAAGGGGGGAATCAGAGGGGGAGACGAACCATGAGAGACTATGGACTCTGAGAAACAAACTGAGGGTTCTAGAGAGGATGGGGGTGGGGGGATGGGTTAGCCTGGTGATGGGTATTAAAGAGGGAATGTACTGAATGGAGCACTGGGTGTTACACGCAAACAATGAATCATGGAACACTACATCAAAAACTAATGATGTAATGTATGGTGATTAACATAACAATAAAAATGATTTGCATTAAAAAACTAATGATGTAATAAATGGTGATTAACATAACATAATAAAAAAACCCACAAAACCTAATACTGGAGATCTTAGATAACATAAAACAAGAAAAAAATATTAGAATTAGAAGGGAAGAGGCAAAGCTATCATCATCTACAAAGGCTAATGTAGTGTTTATTAGCCTTATGTTCTTATTAGGCTTATTAGCTATTATCGAGTTTATGTAAAATTTTAAATAAGTATTTAAATTTAATACATTAAATTTAATGTATTAATATTAATTAATATTAATTAATTAATTAAAATTAATTAATATTAATACAAATTAAATTTAATACAATAAACTCACATATTATTTATAAACAAATAAATATATAGTAAAATTTTAAAACTTGGCATAGGGATGATATACAACTTTTCCATAAAGAGAAGTGGAAAAATTATTTGGGTTAGTGCATTAATTTCCTTGAAAAATCTGATACAGTGCTGAGCACCTGGTGTCACATGGAAGTGTTGAATCATTATATTGTACACCTGAAACTCATATTATACTGTATGTTAACAAACTGGAATTTAAATTAGAACTTAAAAAATGAATAAATACTCTTTAAATAGAAAAAATAAATAAAAATAAAAATCTTATACAATAATAAAAAAATACACTTAGAATTCATTGCAAGCATCATAAATTCAACTTTAACAGAATTATGGAAACCAAAATAATACTACCCTGTCTTCTGGTAGATGAGTGGCTGGGATAGAGATGAGGCAATCAGAATTAGGCCAACATAGTGAATTCCTATCTTTATATTTCATCTTTAGATCAGTTTTTCTAGAGGAAGCCATTTGATGAACTCTTTTCCTCTTCCTTCCCAGGTCCATTCTACACCTGAAACTAATATTGCACTATAGGACTCAAGTCTCTTTGTCTTTTCAAAATTACCCCTAGCTTCTACCCTCCATTCAAATTGTATTTTTCAAATTCTGTTTTGTTTTGAGAGATAGTAGAAAATCTTCCATCCCTTGGAGTCTGTAGCTTCAGGATTCCTAAGGACTGCTTGTTCTACCTATACTGCAAATTCAAATGTCTAAAATCAAACACACTTACTTTCTGTGTGCAATCCTTTTTCCTGATTTCCCTTCCAAATCAAATTCTCTAAGTTATCCTTTGAACAGATTTGGGAACCTGTCATAAGATATAATCCTAGCTAAAGTGGCTCAAGGGAGTTCAGTTACTCTATTTGCAACTCTTAGAGGTGATAAACATAAAAAGCTCTCCCCAGTCTTTCATTCTTCGGAGTTCTTGCTGACTCAAGGGGGTTCTGACAAGTGACTTTCTTATCAGGGCTGAGGGCGGTGGGACAGAGAAGTTTGTAGGAATTTGTTAGAAAACAGGGTTAGGGAAACCCTTCATATCACACCTACTTTCAGGGAGTTGGTTCTTATATTGGAAATATGTAAACTTGGTGCTGTCTCTTGTTATTGGGGCACATTCTCGAAGTTTCTAAGTAAAGGAAAATATGTTCAATTTTGAGGACCAGATGGCATACCTTAAGTGATTGGAAAGTTCTCAAGAGTTGACCATATATATTACACTTTTGGTAGAATTTAGAGGTGAGTCTATCTCTGAGCATGCTGAAGTTTATCTCTTAGAGCTTGGGCAGCATCAGATGTGTATAGCTGATGTCTTTACTGGATGGATAACTTGACAGTCCCTGCCACAATCAAGTCATAGATAACTGGAAAACATGGCTGACACTTTTTGAGTATCTACTCCATGGTAGGTAATGTTCTAAGCATTTTACATAAATTTACTCATTTAATCTTTAACACAACCCTAAGAATAGGTACAATTATTATCTCTACTTTACAGATAAAAAAAGTGATAGAGAGAACCCTTGATCACAGGTGGCTGAACCAAGGTTTGAATCCAGACAATCTGGCTCCAGACTCAGTCAATCCATATAAATTGTACTAACTTTACTACTTTACATTAGTATGATTACATTATTTGTTTATTATAACATTTGTATATGTGGGTATTTATTTATACTCTATCATATTCCAGAAATTATGTCAACTTAGAATATCAAGTAAGGTAAAAATTATAGGTGGCATTATATTTCTTATAAGAGTGAGGAAACAGGAAAAAATAAATTCAGCCTGTTAACTAGCAGGACAGCCAGGAGTAGAAGCTGAGTTAGTTGATTCATAAAGAGGCATATGGAATTATTGTTTATTTGGCAAATTTTATAAAAGCTATGAGGCACAGTTAAATGAAAGAGAATATGAAGATAAATTAATATGTGGTAACATCCCAGTGCCACTGGAAGGATCTGGTACATAGTGCATGTTTAGTGGGTATTAAGGCACACTGCTTTACGCAGTGATACTATACAGATAAATGAGACAAGATTCTTATCCTCAAGGAACTTACAGTCTAGTTGGGAGAGTCAGGCATGGACACAATAGTATGACCATGCTATGGCGAGAGATGAAGCAGGCATAGGGCACATCTTTGATGAACTTGTACATGACACTTGGAGGGTTCAGGTTTTATCTCCAAGGCAATCAGACCCATTCAGCTATGGCAGTAATCTGATCAAATTTATGGGAAATCTCACACTGATAGAAGTATAGAGAGTATATTGGAGAAAGATAAGATTAGAAGCTTTCAACCTTGACCTGTTCCTAATTTTGTATTGTGTAATGTATCTGTCTTATTTGCTAATTTCTTGATACATTCAAACATTTTTCAATGGCTGCCCCCTAACTTTGCTGGATATAAAACCGGAAAGAACTGCCTTCAAGGAACTCACAGCCCAGCTGGGGAGACATTCATTATAAACATAGAGATGACAAAAGAATTTTAATTGTTCTATGGACACAGTGATAGGGAAGCACAAACTGGTGTGTCTGGGGAGAGTCTACCCTATTAGATTGTAAAAGTTCCTTGAGGACACATGACTGTCTTTTATTTTCCTGTATCCACTGAAATAGTACAGATACATAATAAAAGCTCAGTAAAAATATTGTTTTCCTTGTTGTTGTTGTTGTTGTTATTGTTATTTAGTTTCTAGCATTTCCACTGACAATGTACCCCATGATGGCAGCTCAGATCTTAGGTCTGCTCTTGTCTCCTTTTCATCTCAGCTAATCTTTTCACTCTGGTAAAGTTAATGTATGAAATCATTGATAAAAATACTTCATTCTTTCATGGCTCATTCTTCTCTTCCTAACACTATATATATATATATATATATATAGTAGTTGGAAAAATTCACTCACTCATTAGATAAGATCCCATAATAGATGCCCAAAACTGTGATATAATTCTTTTTGGTTTTAAGAACATAGCTAGGTAGGATTTTATGCTGCATAAACTCAGAACCATTAAGAATCAAAAGAACAAGCTGTAAGAGTCAAGTTCATTTTTTTTTCTATTATCAAGATGATATCCAGTAGAAGAATTGCAGCTGGACAAAGAGAAAACTGAGTTCACAGTCTTAGACTTAGCAATAGTCTTTTGGGAAATCTTTGGAAGACTGACTCCTCAAAGAAATTTGCTCAAAATCTGTTCTGGAAGATTTTCAGTCAGATTCAGTTCTGGAAAAAGACCATTGGATGTATACAACTGCTTTCGTTTTGTCCTGATTTTGAGGTTTTTACCACAGGCTACAACTTGTAACTCCAGGTTGTTTCTAATTCATGGCCAAATGGTGATTTCTGACCCCAGATATTTTTTTCATATCTTTACATATGACAGTTGTGTTATAACCTTGGTTTTCTTGCAAGAGAATGAGGTTGGTAGAAATACAGCGAAGGTGAACATAAATGGCACAGACCTAGTTTGCTGTTTTTAAAAAAATTACTATTATATTAAGGCTCATTACTAGTGGGGGACTCTCAAGTTGTCAAATTGTGGTTGGTCTTTTCTGAATTAATTTATGTTCAAGTAGGGGAGAGGTATTCCCCATCTTTCATGTATAATTATAAAAGGAAGTTTGGTTGACTGACTTGAACAGTGGTTATTCTTATAATTTTAGTTGGGGGGAAAGAGAGACAGAGACAGGGAGAGAGAGAGAGAGAGGGAGAGAGAGAGAGAGAGGAGGGGAGGGGTGATGGGAAAGGGGGGAAGGAGACATTAAGAGTGAGGGAGCTTTGCATAACTCATTCAAGAGCAAAAGAAGTAAAAACAAAAAGGAATTAAGGAGAAGATCTGAATAAGATAATTCAATTAAGTTAAGCTAAGCAAACTAAATTCTGCTGTCATTTAAAAAAAGCATTACAAATTCTCATCTTGTCTGAACTAAAGATTTGCTCCTGACGTTTATCCCAGTTCCAGGTGATAGACCCTAAACCCAGAGGGTGGAAGGGAAGAGACATGCAACAAGATATTTTTCTTGACAGCTATTCAGGCCTTATTCAAGCTGTCTTCCTCCATCTAAGGGTCTAAATCAGAAGATCCATTTTATTCAAATTTGTTTGATCATTATATATATAGCTATGAAATTGCAATTTGTCCTACAGCCAGGATGGGGACTCAGGGAGGAAATCAGAGGCTCTATCACCAAGGGTATTTCCCATAGATGCTTTCATAACCAGAGTACAATGATTACCATGTGATATAAATGTTTATTTGTCTTTGATGGTGCTCAATGGAACACACTACTAGTGTTAAGTAAACACAACAGCATTATAAGATTTTAATAGTTCCCAAACTTCTGCAGTGACACCCTTGATATCTTTGATTTCACGTCAAGCAATGGAGGCCCATTTTTTCTATGATGTTTCTAAATTATTGCAGTGATAGGCTCAGCTATTTTGTGTACATCCAGGGTACACACCAGACAGCCAATTTGCCTTGCAGTAACTATGACAAGCTGAATTTTGTCAGCAGGATCAACATTCCTGAGTAGAGGGCCCAAAGATTTGTTTCAGAATAAAGGAAGCCTTCTAAAACCTGACACTTGCCAGTAAGAAAACCTTATGAATGAAAATGTCGGGAAGCTGAAATATAAGTTCCAGGGAGGGATACATTCAGGGGATTTTGCTGGGAAGGAAAACTCATTTATTGTATAATTAGTGTGTGTATCTCTGTGTGTCTGTGTTTGTGCATCTACTCTGAAAGTATAAGAGTAAAAAGTGCCCTTAAGACATTTGAACTAGATCAAAGATTCTCTGAGTTGGAAGGGATCTTGTTTTTTAAGATTTTATTTATTTGAAAGCACAAGCAGGGGGAACGGCAGGCAGAGGAGCCCAATGCGGGACTCGATCCCAGGACTCTGGGATCATGACCTGAGCCGAAGGTAAACACTTAACTGACTGAGCTACCCAGGCATTCTGGAGGGGATCTTTATATTTTTTCCTTTTCAAATTTTTATTTAAATTCTAGTTAGTTAACATATACTATAACATTGGTTTCAGGAGTAGAATTTAGGGATTCATCACTTACATATAAGACCCAATGCTCATCATAACAAGTGCCCTCCTTAATACACATCACCTACTCAGCCCATTCCCTACCCACCTCCCTCCATCGAACCTCAGTTTGTTTTCTACCCTTAAGGGTCTCTTATGGTTTGTTTCCCACTCTCTCTCTTTTTTTCCCCTTCCCATATGTTCATCTGTTTTGTTTCTTAAATTCCACATATGAGTGAAATCATATGGTATGTATCTTTCTCTGACTGACTTATTTCAGTTAAGATAATACACTCTACCTCCATCTACGTCATTGCAAATAGCAAGATTTCATTTTTTTTTATGGCTGAGTAATATTCCACTGTGTGTATGTGTGTGTGTGTGTGTGTGTGTGTGTGTGTGTGTGTGTGTGTGTATCTCATCCTCTTTATCTATTCGTCAGTCAATGAACATTTGGGCTCTCTCCATAGTTTGGCTATTGTTGATAATGGTACTATAAAAATTGGGGTGCATGTATGCCTCTGAATCTGCATTTTTGTATCCTTTGTGTAAATACCTACTCGTGCAATTGCTGGGTCATAGGGTAGTTATATTTTAACCTCTTTAAGGAATCTCCATACTGTTTTCTGGAGTGGCTGCACCAGTTTGCATTTCCACCAACAGTGCAAGAGGGTTTCCCTTTCTCTGCATCTTTGCCAGCATCTGTTGTTTCCTGAGTTGTTACTTTTAACCATTCTCACAGGTGGGAGGTTTTGATTCATATATTCCTGAAGATGAGTGATGATGAGCATGTTTTCATGTGTCCGTTAGCTATCTGCACGTCTTCTTTGGAAAAATGTCTATTCATGTCTTCTGCCCATTTCTTAACTGGATTATTTGTTTTTTGGGTGTTGAGTTTGAGACGTTCTTTATAGATCTTAGATACTAGCCCTTTATCTGATATGTCATTTGCAAATATCTTCTCCCATTCCATAGGTTGCCTTTTAGTTTTGTTGACTGTTTCCTTTGCTGTGAAAAAACTTTTTATCTTGATGAAGTTCCAATAGTTCATTTTTGCTTTTGTTTCTCTTACCTCTGGAGATGTGTCTAAGCAAGAAGTTGGTGTTGCCGAGGTCAAAGAGATTGCTGCCTGTGCTCTCCTCTAGGATTTTGATGGATTCCTGACTCACATTTAGGTCTTTCATTCATTTTGAATTTATTTTTGTGTGTGGTGTAAGAAAGTGGTCCAGTTTCATTCTTCTGCATGTGGCTGCCCAGTTTTCCCAACACCGTTTGTTGAAGAGACTGTCATTTTTTCATTGGATATTCTTTCATGGTTTGTCAAAGATTAGTTGACCACACAATTGTGGGCCCATTTCTGGGATTTCTATTCTGCTCCATTGATGAATGTGTCTGTTTTTGTGCCAGTGCCATACTGTCTTGATGACTACAGCTTTGTCCTATAGCTTGAAGTCTGGAATTGTGATACCTCCAGCACTGATTTTTCCTTTTCAGGATTGCCTTGGCTATTTGTAGTCTTTTGTGGTTCCATACAAATTTTAGGGTTGTTTGTTCTAGCTCTGTGAAAAATGCGGGCCATATTTTGATAGTGATTGCATTAAATGTGTTGATTGCTTTGGGTAGCATAGACATTTTAACAATATTTTTAAAAATTTATTTCAATTTATTTTTAAAAAGATTTTATTTATTTATTTGAGAGAGAGCATGAGAGACAGAGAGATCACGAGCCAGGGCGGGGGGTAGAGGGAGAAGCAGACTCCCCGCTGAGCAAGGAGTCCAATGTGGGACTTGATCTCAGGACCCTAGGATCATGACCAGAGCTGACGGCAGATGCTTAAACAACTGAGCCATGCAGGCTCCCTATTTTGACAATATTTGTTCCTCCCATCCATGAGCATGGTATGTTTTTCCATTTCTTTGTATCTTCTTCAATTTTTTTTATAAGTGTTCTATAGTTTTCAGAGTACAAATCTTTCACCTCTTTGGTTAGGTTTATTCCTAGGTATCTTATGGATTTTGGTGCAACTGTAAATGGGATTGATTCCTTGATTTCTCTTTCTGCTGATTCTTTATTGGTATATAGAAATGCAACAGATTTCTGTACATTGATTTTATATCCTGTGACTTTGCTAAATTCATATATTAATTAGTTCCAGCAATTTTAGGGGGGAGTCTTTTGGGTTTTTTACATAGAGTATCATGTTCTCTGCAAATAGTGAGAGTTTGATTTCTTCCTTGCCTATTTGGATGCCTTTTTAAAATTTTTTGTTGTCTGATAGCTGAGGCTAAAACTTCCAGTACTATGTTAAATATAAAGGTGAGAGTGGACATCCTTGTCTTGTTCCTGACGACAGAGGAAAGGCTCTCAGTTTTTCCCCATTGAGGATGATACTAGCTGTGGGTCTTTCATATGTGGCCTTTATGATGTTGAGGTATGTTCCCTCTATCCCTCCTTTGTTGAGTGTTTTTATCAAGAAAGGATGCTATATCTTGTCAAATGCTTTTTCAGCATCTATTGAGAGGATCATATGCTTTTTACCTTTTCTTTTATTAATGTGGTGTTTTACGTTGATTGATTTGTAAATACTGAACCAACCCTGCAGCCCAGGAATAAATCCCACTTGATTGTGGTGAAAAAATTTTTTAATGTACTGTTGGATCCTATTGGCTAGTATCTTGGTGAGAATTTTTGCAACCATGTTCATCAGGGATATTGGGTTGTAATTGTCTTTTTAGCGGGGTCTTTGTCTGGTTTTGGAATCAAGGTGATGCTGGCCTCATAGAAGGAGCTTGGAAATTTTCCTTCTATTTCTATTTTTTGGAACAGTTTGAGAATAATAGGTATTAACTCTTCTTTAAATTTCTGGTAGAATTCCTCTCAGTAGCCATCTGGCCCTGGACAGTTGTTTGTTGGGAGATTTTTGATTACTGATTCATTTTCTTTGCTGGTTATGTTTCTGTTCAAATTTTCTATTTTTTCCTGTTTCAGCTTTGGTACTTTGTATGTTTCTAGGAATTTGTCTCTTTCTTCCAGATTGCCCAGTTTGTTGGCATATAATTTTTCATGATATTCTCTCGTAATTATTTGTATTTCCATGGTATTGGTTGTGATCTCTCCTTATTTGTGATCTCTATCTTATTTGTGGTTTTATTTATTTGGGTCCTTTCTCTTTTCTTTTTGATAAGTCTGTCTAGGGGTTTATCAATTTCATTCTTTCTTTCAAAGAACCAGCTCTTAGTTTCACTAGTTTGTTCTATTGTTTTGTTTGTTTGTTTGTTTGTTTGTTTCTATATCATTTATTTTCCCTCTAATCTTTATTATTTCCTTTCTTTTGCTGTTTTTAGGCTTTTTTCCCCCCTGTTCCCCTTCTAGCTCCTTTAGGTGTAAGGTTAGGTTTTGTATTTAAGACTTTTCTTGCTTCTTGAGTTAGGCCTGTATTGCAATACTTCCCTCTTATGACTGCCTTTGCTATATTCCAAAGTTTTTAAACTGTCATGTTTTCATTTTCATTTGCTTCCACGTATTTTTTTTATTTCTTTTTTAATTTCCTGGTTAACCCATTCATTCTTCAGTAGGATGTTCTTTAACCTCCATGTATTTGTTGTCTTTCTAAATTTTTCTTGTGGTTAATTCAAGTTTCATAGCATTGTGGTCTGAAAATATGCATTGTACGAGCTTGATCTTTTTGTACTTTTTGAGGGCTGATTTCTGATCCAGTATGTAATCTATTGTGGAGAATGTTCTGTGTGCTTTTGAAAAGAATATGTATTCTGCTGCTTGAGGATGAAATGTTCTGAATATATCTATTAAGTTCATCTGGTCCAGTGTGTCCTTCAAAGCCATTTTTTCTTTGTTGATTTTCTGGCTTGATGATCTGTCCATTGCTGTAAGTGGTGTTTTAAAGTCCCCTACTATTATTGTATTGTTATTAATGTTTTATATTATTTTTTGTTTGTTATTAATTATTTTATGTATTTGGGTGCTCTCTTTTTTATTTATTTTTTTATTATGTTATGTTGATCATCATACATTACACCATTAGTTTTTGTTGTAGTGTTCCATGATTCATTGTTTGCGTATAACACCCAGTGCTCCATGCAGCACGTGCCCTCTTTAATACCCATCACCAGGCTAACCCATCCCTCCACCCCCCTCCCCCCTAGAACCCTCAGTTTGTTTCTCAGAGTCCATAGTCTCTCATGGCTCATCTCCCCCTCCGATTTCCCCCCTTCATTTTTCCCTTCCTGCTATCTTCTTCTTCTTTTTTTTTAACATATAATGTATTATTTGTCCTTTGTTGGGGGCATAAATATTTACAATTGTTAGATCTTCTTGATGGATAAACCCCTTGACTATGATATAATGCTCTTCTTCATCTCTTGTACAGTCTTTGGTTTAAAATCTAATTTGATATAAGTATGGCTCCTCCAGCTTTATTTTGATGTCCATTAGCATGATAGATGGTTCTTCATCCCTTCACTTTCAATCTACAGGTGTCTTTAGGTCTAAAATGAGTCTCTTGTGGGCAGCATATAGATGGGCATTGTTTTTTTTATCCATTCTGGTACCCTATGTCTTTTGATTGGAGCCTTTAGTCCATTTACTTTTAAAGTGATTTTTGAAAGACAAGGATTTAGTGTCATTGTGTTACCTGTAAAGTTGGTATTTCTAGTGATGTTCTCTCTTCTTTTCTAGTCTTTGTTGCTTTTGGTCTTTTTTCCCCCACTCAAAGCATATCCTTTAATATTTCTTGCAGGGCTGATTTAGTGGTCATGAACTTCTTTAGCTTTTGTTTGGGAAACTCTTTATCTCTCCTTCTATTCTGATGATAGCCTTGCTGGTAAGAGTATTCGACAGCATATTTTTGCCTTTCAACACATTGAATATATTATGCATCTTTCTTTTGGTCCAAGTTTCTTTGGACAGATCTGCTGTTAACCTGATCTGTCTTCCCTTGTGGGTTAAGCATTTTTTTTCCCTTGTTGCTTTCAGGATTCTTTCCTTGTCTATGTATTTTGTGTATTTGATTATGATATGTCTTGGTGGTGATTGGTTGGCTTTTGTTGAATTTATTGGAAGTTCTCTGTCCTTCTTGGATTTCAATGTTGTGTCCTACCCAGATTAGTGAAGTTTTTAGCTATAATTTGCTCACATAAACCTTCTGCCTTTTTTTCTCTCTCTTCTTCTTCTGGGACTTCTAGAATAAGAACGTTATGCTTTAGGAGTCGCTGAGCTCCCTAAGTCTTCATTCTTTCTTTCCTTCTTTTCAGCTTCATTATTTTCCATAACTATCTTCTGTATCACTGATTAGTTCCTTTGTTTCTTCCATCCTTGTTGTTATGGCATCCAGTTGGATTTGCATCTCAGTTACAGCATTTTTAATTTTCTCTTGGCTGGTTTTTAGTTATTTTATCTCTCTAGTAAGGGATTCTCTAGTGTTCACTATGCTTTTTCCAAGCCCATTTAGTATCCTTATAATTGTTCTACAATCTGTTTCAGAAATCTTACTTATATCTATATTGATTAAATCCCTGGCCATGACTTCTTCCTGTTCTTTCTTTTGGGGTGCATTCTTCCATCTTGTCATGTGTTCCAGGTCTCTGTTTTTTTTTGGGGGGGTGTGATTGTTAGGAAAGCCTGTTATATTCCTGCTCCTAAGAGTAAAGGCTATATTAAGAAGAGATTTTAAAAAGGGGGTGTCCTATATGCACTCTGCTGTTGTTTTTTGGCTGCTCCTACCCTCAGGTTAGTCCTCTTCAGAGTTTCTTCTTGCCTGCAGTGGGGGGTGTTTGGACCTTGTCCACTGTGTGGCAGGTTTTAACTAGGTGTGTTTTGGTCTGCTTGTAAAAGAAGCTATAAAAAAAAAAGAAACAAAACAAAAAACCCAGAAAGACAGAGATGCCAGATCTTATTTCCCATAGAGCTGAAGCTT
Source organism: Zalophus californianus (assembly GCF_009762305.2). Taxonomy (NCBI): domain Eukaryota; kingdom Metazoa; phylum Chordata; class Mammalia; order Carnivora; family Otariidae; genus Zalophus; species Zalophus californianus. The sequence goes on from NC_045612.1 coordinate 67,342,107, forward strand.
TGCAGCACTCTATAATAGGTAGACTTGATGCATGTGAGGGGTTTGTGCTGGTCTTCTGCGGGAGGGGCTTGTGGCTCTGATTCTCAGGAGGACTTGCCCTAGTGGAGATGCACCTGCAGGGCACGGCAAGGTGGGATTTGTTGTAAGTGGCGCCGGCTTCCACTTGGGGGCGCTGTTTTGCTCGCTGAATTTAGTCAGTGCAGAGGGGAAAGTAGCATTGTTCGGCTTTCTCATTTCTGAAGTGGGAAGTTCAGGCACAACACTCTTCAGGAAGCCCTCACAGAATAGCAAACAATCACCTCTCTTGTGTACCTGGCTTCTGTCAAGTCCCTCCCTTCACCCTGTCTGTGTCCAAGCTGTCTGCCTGCTAGGTAACCCAATATTATGTTTTATCTCAGGCACAGCTGGGTTTCGAAACCAAATTTTAGGGACCAAGGCAGCACAGATCAGTCCTGATTCTCTGGTTAAAGGTCTCACCGTGCTTTTGCCACTTGCTGGTTTGTCTCAGAAAAGCAGTCTAATGGTTTGGAGTTTGAAGTGCAGCAAAAAGGCACTGAGGTTTGCTGCCCTCAGCTGGTGTCTTTGTTTCTATGCTAGGGAACAGGCAGCATGTTGGCACTGCCTGTTCTTTTGTCCCCAGAGAGGCTGTTCCACCTCTCACAAATGTACTCCAAGAAGGGGAACTGTTTCTCTCTGTGCGACCCAGGAGATCCTCAGACCATGCTATCCACTCCTAGGTCTCTGCCCTTCTTCCCTGCAGGAGTACTGCTAAGCTTGCCAGGGATGACCCCAGCGATAGTATGGACTTCTTAAACTTCAGACTTTGTGCTCTGCTGCTTATAATAACTTGCATTAGTCAGCCCCTCTCCTTTTCTCAGTCAATGGTTTTGAAGAAGAATTTTTCTTGTGCACTCCCCTGCCTGTTGCTTCACTCTTTCTCTCTCTGTCTCTCACTCCTCTCTCCATGATCAGGACTCCCTCCCCTTCACAGCAGCTGCATTTCTTTTCTCTCCCAAATTAACTCTCCATAGCTCCTACCTTCCACAGTGGTCAGTTTTTCTACTTGTAGATGTGCAGTTTTGTTTTCTCAGTCCTCAGATCGATTTCTTGGATGTTTTAAATGATTTGACATTTATCTAGCTGTGTTTGAGGGATGAGGAAAGCTTAGGGTCCCCCTACTCCTCCACCATCTTAAATCCTCCCAGATCTTTAATAGTTAAGCAGAAAGTACACCCCATTCTTTAACTTCCAAGTTTTAATGACCTCTGTGAAATTCTTTTCTGGTAGTTATCCAGCCTCTGGTTACACACTTGGAGTTCAAGGTAGTCACTCACAAGGCAGCCCATTCCATTTTTGTACTTCTCTTATTTAGACAAAGTACAATGTTATTTAAACAATATGATCTTTTTGAAGTTAGATCTGGATTTGAATCCTGACTCCACACCTTACTGGGTGATACTGAAGAAGTTGCTTTATCTCTTTGAACTTTTAGGAAATTCTCCTACATATATGCTTCTACCTGGGCCCACACAGGAACTTGAGATCTTCTCAATATCACAAAAAATATTTTAAATCAGAACAGCAATGATTAACCAGTAAGTACTTTGCAATAAGGCTTTAGTCATCGCTTATTATTGACTCAGTATCTTCCAAGCTGGATATAATTTGTCCATGTAACCATACTTAATCAACTCTGAAGAATGTTAATATTTTCAAAACTTTCAAGTCACCCAAGCTATCTCAGTAACAGTTCTTCTTAACAGCAGACAGAATATGTCCCTCACAAGCAGATGTTTTTTCTTATCCTGTCTCTACACTTTTGCTCATGCTGTGCTCAAAATTTGAAATGTCATTTCATTCTCTTCTCGGTCAATATAAATCCTATTCATTCTTCAGGGTAAGATTTAATTTTAGCCTTTATCACGAGGCTTTCTTGATCATTCCCAAACATAAGACTCTCCTCAAACATATGGAATTGATCGTACACATTATAGCATTTTCCCTAGTCATTAGAAAAAAAATCCTTTTATAAAAAAATTCCTATTTGCGGCATACCTACTATGTGCTGAAATTTATAGGGAATACAAGAATATACATAAACAAAGTCTTTGACCTAGTACACAGAAATAGCTAATTAGTGGACTTGAAACAAAACCAGTAATGGAGCAACACAATTTTTTTTATTAGTTTCAGGTGTACAATATAATGTTGAAACACTTCTATACATTTCTTAGTGCTCATCAAGTTAAGTGTACTCTTAATCCCCTTTATCTATTTCACCCATTCCCATCCACCTCCACTCTGGCAACCACCAGTTTATTCTGTATGTTGAAGAGTCTTTTTGTTTGTCTCTTTTTTAATTTGTTCATTTTTTTCTTAAGTTCCCCATATGAGGGAAATCATGGTATTTGTCTTTCTTTAACTTATTTCATTTAGCATTATACCCTTTAGGTACGTCCATGTTGTTGCTAATGTCAAGATTTCATTTTTTATGGCTGAGTAATATTCCATCATATAGATATTTCACATCCTCTTTATCCATTCATCTATCAATGGATACTTGGGTTGCTTCCATAATTTGGGTATTGTAAATCATGCTGCAATAAACACAGGGCTACATATATCTTTTTGAATTAGTGCTTTCATTTTCTTTGGGTAAATGCCCAGTAGAGCAACAGAAATGTTTTAATTATAGCTTCTAGTAAGAGGTGGATTGTTGGTAAAGCCTGGGAAGTTTTGATCTGAGAAAAGATAAGATATGGAGTAGAGGGGGTTTGAAACTGAACAGGATAGGCTTGCGGGTTTCCTGGGACTAGGGTTTCCAAGAAAAAACTAAAGAGCTCAAAGCTAAAAGTGGCTGGAACTGGAAAAATAGGGTCTTGTATGTTGAGACAACATGAAACTTCTGGTGTTTCCTCTGGCTTGTAAGTCATCACTCTTGTTCTCATAACAAGAAAAAAGGAACAAACTAAACATCAATAATCCTTCTTTTTTTTTTTAAGATTTTATTTGAGAGAGCGAGAAAGAGAGAGAGAGAGCACATGAGAGGGCGGAGGGTCAGAGGGAGAAGCAGGCTCCCTGCTGAGCAGGGAGCCCGATGTGGGACTCGATCCCGGGACTCCAGGATCATGACCTGAGCCGAAGGCAGTCGCTTAACCGACTGAGCCACCCAGGCGCCCCCATCAATAATCCTTCTTACACGCACTGGAGAATTGAGATCTCAGAGAAAACTGCTACCCCCCCTAACTGGATAGTCAGATGGGAATACAGAGAAACACAACTTATTAGAGCAAAAGTCCAGGAGCAGAAACTACCACTGGAAGTGATACTGAGTTAGGAAAACAAACTGTAATTGACACATTGTTGGAGGCTCAGTGTGGACAAGCTTGTTAGTTAAAAACTCCAGAAAGGATCAGTTTTAGGGAAGCCCCCACATTTTCATGAGTTTTATCTCTAGGAGCCCTACCAAATTTTCACAGTGAAGATAAAAAAAAAATCCCTTTGTGCTTCCAGCAGAGGAAGGGGGAAAATAACCATTTTGAACTATGCCCAGAAAATTCTGCTCTTTTTAACAAGACCTGCCCTCAAGGGAAACTATTCTAACAGAGCCTAGCTGACTGGGATTTTACCAGAGTCAAAGTGATCGGGGGAAAGGAAATACCAAACTCCAGCCCCCTTTAGGCTTTCGGTCTCACCTAAGGGGGTAAAAACTGAGAAACACTTGTGAAGATCATGGCCTAGTAATGGAGGTTCACTAAAAGACTGAGCCTTAATCATAAGACTATAGAATGCTTCTCTTCTCCCCACACCTCACCCTTACATCAGGAGTGCTTTTGTATAATAACAGAGAAATGCAGCTGAAAGAACTGTGTGTCTCAGATATTATTTAAGAAGTGTCAGGTGCCTGGGTGGCTCAGTCAGTTAAGCATCTGCCTTCAGCTCAGTTCATGTTCCCAGGGTCCTGGGATTGAGGCCCATGTCAGGTTCTCTGCTCAGCGGGCAGTCTGCTTCTCCCTCTCCCTCTGCCTGCCTCTCCATCTCTCCCCCATCAAATAAATAAATTTAAAAAATCTTTATAAAAAAAGTCTCAACCGAAGAGAGAGAAAAATAAAAACAAGTGCACCAGAAGAAATTTTAGTTTCTGACATCTACAGCTAAAGCAAATGGTAAACAGAAACACCTAGCAGACAAACATAAAACCTCACAGTAAAGGCCTATTTACCTCAGTTCCTTTTACTTAGTAAATCATGTTTGGCTATTAGTAAAAAATTAAAAGATATACTAAAAGACAAAAAGAAATATATTAAAAACCCCACAGTCTGAAGAGATAGAGCAAGCACCAGAACCAGACTCAAATATAGCAGAGAGGTTGGAATTACCAGACTGAAAATATAAAGCAACTAAATTAATATGATAAAGACTGTAATGGAAAAGATGGACTGCACACAAGAACATATGGGTAATTTGAGCAAATATATGGAAACTCTTTCTTAAGAATCAAAAGGAAATGCTAGAAATCAAAAACTTTGTAACAGAAATAAAGAATAACATTTGATAGACACATCAAAAGCAATAGACTAGACATAGCTGAAGAAAGAATCAATGAATTTGAAGGAATGTCAGTAGGAACTTCTAAGAATAAAATGCAAACAGAAAAAGAATGAAAAAGACAGAACAGAATATGCAACCTATGGGACAATTACAAAAGGTGTAACATATACACAATGCAAATACTAGAAGAGAGAAAAGAGCAGAAGAAATATTCAAAATAATAATGACTGCAAATTTTCTAAAACTAATGAAAGACATCAATCTAGAGATACAAGAATCTCACAGAAGACCAAATAGGGTAAATATCAAAAAATGTATTCCTAAGCATATCATAATCAAACTGGAGAAAATCAAAGACAAAGGAAAATCTTGAAAGAAGCCAGATGAACAAAGCAGCTTATCTACAGAAGAGCAAGGGTAAGAATTACATCAGATTTCTCTTCAAAAATTATGCTAACAAGAGGAGTAGAATGAAATATTTCAAGTATTGAAAGATAAAGCCCATGAACCTAGAATTCTGTATCCAGAGAAATTATACTTCAAAATTTAAGGAGAAATAAAGTCTTTCTTAGACAAAAGTTGAGAGAATTTATCACCAGTAGATATGCTCAAAAGTTCTTCGGAAATAAGGAAAATAATATAGGTCAAAAACTTGGATCTACATTAAGAAAGAGCACTAGAGAAGGAACAAATGGAAGTAAAACAAAATATATTATTTTTTACTCTTATTTTATGTGATATATCACTGTTCAAAATAATAAAGTAACAATGTATTCAATAATCATAGCCTATGCATAATTGAAATGAATGACACCAATGTTATAAAAGATAGGGAGAATGAATTGGGAATGTTCTGTTATAAGGAGTTTGTACTACCTGTGAAGTGGTATAGTGTTATTTGTGGTTTTTTGGAAGGTGTTTATTTTTAAAATTTTTTTAATTTGAGCTGACACACAATATTATATTCATTGTACTTGGATGTACTTAGTGTACTAGGATTAGTTGTAAATGTAAATTGAAAATTCTAGGGCCACTACTAAAAAAATTTTTTAAAAAGTACAATTGACATGCTAAGAGGAGAGAAAATGGAATCATATAAAATATTTAAGTGCAGAAAAGGCAGAAATAGAATGACAAAAAAGAAGCAAAGAACAAAGACAACACAGAGAAAACAGTAACATATATGGGTAGATATTAATTCAACTATATCATAATCACTTTATATGTCAGTGGTCTAAATACCCCAATTAAAAGACAGTCTTAACATTAATTCAAATAGATATATCCACCCCCTATATTTGTTGTAGCATTATTTACAATAGCCAAGATATGGAAGCAACCTGTGTCCATCAATAGATGAATGGATAAAGATGATGTGGTGTATATATATATATATATATATATATATTTGAATATTATGCAGCCATAAAAAGGGATGAGATCTTGCCACTTGCAACAACATGTATGTATCTAGAGGGTATTATGCTAAGTGGAATAAGTCAGACAGAGAAAGACAAATACCATATGATTTTACTCATAATGTGGAATCTAAAAAATAACATAAATGAATAAACAAACAAATAGCAAAATCAGACCTATAAATAGAGAGAATAAACTGATTGTTGTCAGAGGGAAGGAGGGGGATGGGCAAAATGGGTGAAAGGGAGTGGGAGATACAGGCTTCTAGTGATGGAATGAATAAGTAATGAAATAAAAAGCACAGCATAGGGAATATAGTCAATAATGTTGTAATAGTATTTTTGGCAACAGATGGTAGCTATACTGGTGGTAAGCATAGAATGATGTATAGAGAAGTTAAATCACTATGTTGTACACCTGAAACTAATGTAACATTGTGTGTCAACTTTAGTCAAATAAAAATTTAGAGTCTTTTAGAGTGGATTAAAAGAAAGACTCAACCCTTGTTGTTTACAGGACACACACTTTAAACATAAAGACAAAGATGGATTTAAAGCAAAGGAATAGAGAAAGATATACCATGCTAACATAATCAAAAGAATGCTGGAAGAATTATAATAATAAAAAATATATTTATTAAAATAATAAAAGACAAAGGTGACTTCAAAGTAATGGAAGTTATCAGGGATAAACAAGGGCATTATGTAATGATAAAGGGGTCACTACTTCACGAACACAAAAAATCCCTAATATGTACGCATCTAATGACAAAGCATCAAAATACATGAGGCAAAAACTTATAGAACTGCCAGGAAAAATAGATGAGCTCACTATTATAGTTGGAGATTTCAACTGTTGTCTATCTTACGTGATAGATCCAACAGGCAGAAAATCAGTAAGGGCACAGTTGAATTGAACAGCACCATCAATCAACTGGATTACCAAATTCTATAAGTATTTTATAGAATACTTTGTCCAACAACAGCAGAATGTACATTCTTCCTTAGCTCATGCAGAATATTCATCAAGATAAACCTACACTGTGGGTCATAAGACATACCTTAACAAATTTTTCTAAGAATAGAAATAAAAAGTATGTTCTCCGATCTCAATGGAATTAAACTAAAAATCAGTAACAGAAAACTGCTTGGAAAACCCCACCATACCTGACTATTGACACACTTATTCATAACACATAGACTACGGAAGAAGTTTCATGAGAAATTTTTTTTTAAGATTTTATTTATTTATTTGACAGAGAAAGACACAGCAAGAGAGGGAACACAAGCAGGGGTAGTGGGAGAGGGAGAAGCAGGCTTTCTGCTGAGCAGAGAGCCCAATGTGGGGCTTGATCCCAGGACCCTGAGATCATGACCTGAGCCGAAGGCTAAGTGACCCAGGCACCCTTCATGAGACATTTAAAAATATTTCACATTAAATGAAAAAGTATAACATCAAAATTTGTAGGATGCAGCAAAAGCAGCACTTAGAGGAAAATTTATAGTAGTGAATTCATATATTAGAAAAGAAGAAAGATCTAAAATCAATAATCTAAGCTTCTTAGAAAACTAGGAAAAGAGCAAATTAAATCCAAAGTAAGCAGAAGAAATTAAGTAGTGAAAATTAGAACAGAAATCAATGAAATTGAAAATAAGAAATCAATAGAGAAAATTAACAAAACTAAAAGCTATTTCTTTGAAAAAATTAATAAATTTGATAAACCTCTACCAAGGCTAAGAAAAGAGAAGACACAAATTACTAATACTTGAAATGAAAGAGGGACTATCACTACTAATTACATTAATATTTAAAAGATAATAAAGGAATATTATGAACACAAAACACAAAAACTCTGTGACCACAAATTTGATAACCTAGATGAGATGGACTTATTCCTTGAAAGATGCAGTCTGCCAAAACTCACATAGGTAGAGATAGTGTGAATAAGCCTGTTTCTAATAAAGAAATTAAATCAATAATATTCTTCCAGAACAGAAAGTACCAGACATAGATGGGTACGCTGGTGAATTCTACCAAATATTTTAAAAAGAACATATATGCAACTAATGAATCATTGAACACTACATCAAAAATTAATGATGTACCATATGTTGGCTAATTGAACTTAATAAAATAAATGAATGAATGAATGAATGAATGAATAAATAAATAAATAAACATATACCAATTCTGTATAATCTCTCCAAAAAAAATAAGAGCAGAAAGAATATTTTTTAATGAATTCCATAATGCAGCATGATATAGTAGAAAGGACACAACTAGAGTTCTAGTCTTGGCTTATATTACTTATTAGTATGTATAAATCACTAAACCTCTTTGAGCCTCAGTTTCTTCATTAGTAAAGTATGGTTAATAATCCCATTGTGGACTGAATTGTATCACTCCAAAATTCACATGTTGATGTCCTAACCCATACCATGTGATTGTACTTGAAGATAGAACCTTTAGGGAGGTGATTAAGGTTAAATGAGGCATAAATACCTCTTAATCTACTAGAGGATTGGTGACCTCATAAGAAGAGACACTGTAGACCACTCTTTCTGCACAAGCACAGAGGGAAGGCCATGTGAGGACATAATGAGAAGGCAGCCTGGAAGAGAGATCTCATGAGAAACCATCCCTGGTACCTTCTCCTGGACTTCTATCTTGAACAACTGTGTGAAAATAAATTTGTGTTGTTTAAGCCACCCAGTCTGTGGTATTTTGTTATGGCAGCTCCAGCAGACTAATACAAATACCTACCTCTTAGTGTTGTGAACACCAATTCAAAAAAGCGATCTTTGAGGATGGTAACAGTTTATATAAATGTTGGATATTCTTAATAATAATCCTCCTTTTCCTACAACTAGGGTATTTAAAATTGTAATAGTTAATAATTAACTATGCTATATGCCACAACTTATTTACTTTTAACCTTCACTGTTTAATTTCTAACACTGTAGTAAATCAACTCTGTTTGACAGATACTGTCTTGATAATACACTACAGAAGATTCAGGATGTAGAAAAAGACAAGGGGAAAGGACATAGTCCAATATTTCAGTTTAAAGAGCAGATATTCTTTTTTTAAAGTTTTTAATTCCAGTTAGTTAACATACAGTGTTATATTAGTTTCAGGTGTACAATATAGTAATTGTATACTTCCATACATCACACTGTGTTCATCACAAGTGCACTCCTTAATCCCCATCACCTACTTAACCCATCCCCCCACCCACCTCCCCTCTGGTAACCATCAAATTGTTCTCTATAATTAAGAGTCTGTTTCTTGCATTGACTCATTTTTTTCCCTTTGCTTGTTTGTTTTCTTATTTAACTTTGTAAAATGCTTTTTTTCTCCATCTTTTGAAACGATCATATTGTTCTTATCCCTTCTCTTATTGATGTGAAATATCACATTGATTGATTTGCAAATATTGAACCACCTTTGCAAACCAGGAATAAATCCCACTTGTTTGTAGCGAATGACTTTTTAAATGTATTGTTGAATTCAACTTGCTAGTAATTTACTGAGAACATTTGCATCTATGTTCATCAGGGATATTGAATTATGGTCTTTTTTTCAGTGGTGCCTTTATCTGGTTTTGGTATCAGGGTAATGCTGGCCTCATAGAATGAATTGGATGTTTTTTCCCCTTTCCTATTTTTTGGATCAGTTTGAGAAGAATAGGCATTAACTTTTTAAAAAATGTTTGGTAGAATTCACCTGTGAAGCTATGGGGTCCTGGACTTTTGTTTGTTGGGAGTTTTTTGATTACTGGCTTAATTTCTTTGCTGGTTACCAGCCTGTTTAAATTTTCTATTTCTTCTTGTTTCACTTTTGGTAGTTTTTATGTTTCTAGGAATTTATCCATTTCTTCTAAGTTTTCCAGTTTATTAGCATGTAGTTTTTCATAATATTCTCTTATGATCATTTGTATTTTTGTGGTGTTGGTTGTTAGTTCTTCTCATTTGTGATTTTATTTGAGTCTTTTCTCTTTTTTCTTGATAAGTCTAGCTAGAATTTTTTCAATTTTATTGATAAAAAAACAACTCCTGGTTTTATTGATCTGTTTTATCATTTTTTAAAAGTTTCTATATCATTTATTTCTGCTCTAATCTTTATTATTTCCTTCTTTCTGCTGGCTTTAGGTTTTGTTTGTTCTTTTTCTAGCTCCTTAAGGTATAACATTAGGTTATTTATTTGGGACTTTTCTTGTTTCTTTAAACTTCCCTCTTAGAACCACTTTTGCAGCATCCTAGAGGTTTTGGGTTGTTGTGCTTTCAGTTTGATTTGTTTCCATGTACTTTTAAATTTCTTTTTGATTATTTGTTGACCTATTCATTGTTTGGTAGTATGTTATTTAACCTCCACATGTTTGTCATCTTTTCAGATTTTTTCTTGTAATTGACTTTTAGTTTCATAGTGATGTGGTCAGAAAATATACATGGTATGATTTTGATCTTGAATTTGTTGAGGTTTGTTTTGTGGGTTAATATGTGCTCTCTTCTGGAGAATGTTCCATGTGCACTTGAAAAGAATGTGTATTCTGCTGTTTTAGGATGAAATGTTCTGAATCCATCTCTTAAATCCATCTCTTCCATTGTGTTCATTCAAAGCCATTGTTTCCTTGTTGATGTTCTGTTTAAATGATCTGTCCATTGATGTGAGGTGTTAAGGTCCCCTGCTTTTATTGTATTATTATTGATTAATTACTTTATGTTTCTTATTAACTGTTTATGTATATGGGTGCTCTTGAGTGCATACATATTTACAATTGTTATATCTTCTTGTTGGGGTGTCCCCTTTATTATTATGTAGTGTCCTTCTTTGTCTCTTATTACATTTTTTGTTTTAAAGTCTATTTTGTTCAGTATAAGTACTGCTACTCTGGCTTTTTTTCATTCAAGATTTTATTTAAATTCAGGTTAGTTCACATATAGAAAGAAAGAAGAAAGAAGGAAAGAAGGAAATATTAGTTTCAGGGGCAAATTTATTGATTCTTCAGTTGCATATAACACCTAGTGTGCATCACATTAAGTGCCCTCCTAATGCCCATCACCCAATTACCCCATCCCCCCACCCGCCTCCCCTCCAGCAACCCTCAGTTTGTTCCCTATGGTTAAAAGTCACTTATGGTTTGCTTCCCTCCCTGTCTTTATCTTAATTTATTTCTCCTTCTCTTTCCCTATGTTCATCTGTTCTGTTTCTTAAATTCCACATATGAGTGAAATCATATAGTATTTGTCTTTCTCTGACTGACTTATTTTGCTTAGGATGATACATTCTAGTTCCATTCATGTCATTGTAAATGGTAAAATTTCATTCTTCTTGATGGCTGAGTTATATATATACCACATCTTCTTTATCCATTCATCACTTGACAGACATTTGGGCCCTTTCCATGTTTTCCATGTTTTGACTATTGTGGATAGTTCTGCTATGAACATTTATACCCATTTGCATGATAGATGTTTCTCCATCTTCTCATTTTCAATCTTCAGGTGTCTTTAGGTCTATTATGGGTCTCTTATAGGCAGCATATACATGGGTCTTGTTTTTTAAATCTATTTTGTCACATTATGTCTTTTTATTGGAGCATTTAATTCATTTATTTTCAAAGTAGTTATTGATAGATATGTATTTTTTGCCATTTTATTGCTTGTTTTATGCTTGTTTCTGAAGATTTTCTCTAGTCCTTTCTTGTCTTTCTCTACAAAGCAGATATTCTAAGCTTGGGTTGTGACAATGGAACATACTGGCCTGTGGGATCCCCCTAATTTGAAAGTGTTCCTTGTATGTTACTTTTAAGGTCTCGTTGGGACTGTGTTAAAGACTAGAACATAGCTCTATATCCTCTCTATTTTATCTTTCTTCACTCTTTAACTCCAAAGTATTAAAGCTACATGCTCTTTGTTTTTTCCTTCAAAGGCATTATTCAGGCACCAAAAACAGAAATGGAAAGAGACAGGTTTAGTCCAAAGCACCAGTTTCTATTACCTTAAGCTGCCTCAATGGTTTTTCTTAGGGGGTAGAATTTCTCACACTTGGTCTCAGGCCCACAGTATATGCAATACTTCTATCAAATTGCTTGCGACATATTGGGGTGAGTGCTTAGGAACTATGAGTTCTTCATATATTAAAAGAAGGCTGAATACTTCTCACATAGGCGCTGAAGTAAAGAGGGGAATAGTTTTCAAAATTCCTACTTGTCATGGGAGTTATACTCCAATGTTGAAAGTGTTCTGTTGTACATAAAACAGAAAAAAGATGCACAGTCACAGACTATATTGGAAACTATAGATTTCAAGAGTGTCATTCAAAGTCCTCCACACTCTGGTCCTGGCCTGTTTTTCTGTTCTAATCTATTATGCTTACTCTTTCAGTTTAGTTCCATATATATTTATTTGAGTGTTTGTGATATGCTTACTGGCCACATCCTAGGCCCTGTAGATAAACAAACCAATCTATCTACAGTCCTTTCTTCAAGAAGCTGAAAAGCTCATAATCTCAGAAGGGAAAATTCTAAAGTGGTCTTGCATGGTTAATACAATTATAGGAGCCGGCTCCATGTAAATAAGTCATGCATGAGGGAGCCACCCTTGTTCCATTCTTGGCCACTGGTTTTTCTGACAGCCTTAGGAGGCCATAGGGAATAGAGAAGAAAACTTAGATATGTGAACTGTAAGTCATGGGTTCCAGCCCTATGGTGTTGATTTTGGGCAAGTCATTCCTTGCAAGATATACAAAAGTAATACTATTTTCCTGCTTAACCATAAGGAAGAGTTGAAACTTCAAGTAATGAGGTATAACCATCAATGATTTTTTCCTTATGGTGAATATTTGTTCCTGAATAGGTTTGGCCCTTCCAACAATTTTGAGAGAAGCCTGGAAAACATGAAATGTGCTGACATTCCAGCAGTCTTGGTGTGTGCAAGGTTCTCAACCTGTAATCATCTAGGAAAGCAATTCTGGGAATATCAGGTATCCAAATTCCACCTGTGTTTCTCCTTGATGTCCCATTTGGCCCTAAGACATCTGCTATAACAGATGCGTGTGTGTGTGTTTCAGCTGATAGAGGGAAAGATGTCTGGGTGAAGGGAAGGGGTACTGCTGCTGTAGATCAAAGGCATTTGAGATAACAGGCATTGGGGGTTCTGCACTGTTAGCAATGGCTTCCATTCCTTCAGGGATTTCCAAGGAAAAAGGGTAAGGATGAGATAGATGTGAAGAAGAAAGAGTGAAAAGACTATTGCTCAAATGGAACCTTGGTATTTGGTAAAAAGGATGTTTGGGAGGTCAAGATACTTGGATTCTAGTTCCAGTTCTGTCATTGACTTGATATATGACCTTGGGAAAGTAATCTCTTGGTTGTGACCCTCAGTTTCTTTATATTAAATAAGTGGCTGGATTAACTGATTTCCAAGTTACCTTCTCACTCTGACCTTCAGTACTTTGGGTCCTCAAATTTCTTTAGAGAGGGAGCAAATACCAAGACTGTCAGATGTCATAAACAGAAAGTTAAGGAATGTAGGATAATAAAAGAAAATAATTTTACAGTACAAAAACAAAAAGTATGAATTGTTGCATTGTTATTAGTATTTTACTCTATGTACTTACCAGATTTCTCAGGATAAATATCTTGTCTTATTTTCCCTAGAAACAATCCAAATATCCTGGTAATTGCAATGTTTCACCATTCCAATTGAATCTCCTAAACTGCCTCATTCAATCAGAAATGATTTCAGAACATCATTGTTTTTCATTAGAAAATCAGAGAGGGAGAAAAACCATAAGAGACTCTTAACTATAGGAAACAAACTGAGGGGAGGTGGGGGGGGATGGGGTAACTGGGTGATGGGCATTAAAGAAGGCATGTGATATAATGAGCACTGGGTGTTATATGCAACTGATGAATAACTGAACCCTACCTCTGAAACAAATTATACACTATATGTTAACTAATTGAATTTCAATAAAATAAAATTTAAAAAAAGAAACCAATGCCTTATTTTTGCTTCCGAAAATATGGTTGCCATAACTTTGTAACACTCACCTTATCTTTCCTTTCTAGGTTTTTTCTCATGCATATCAAATTTTTCATTAGTATAAATAATATTCAAAGCAATTGAAACTTTCTATAAATATAATTGGCATGGATCACTTACTGCTTACAAATGACATGTGTTTGGGAATATAAAGAACCATGCTTAAAACTAGACATTTACAGTGGATGCTTGGAATAGACAAAGAGGCAAACTAAGGTTCTCAACTATAAGATTCTGGAGATAATTACAGGGCAGAAGAATCTAGGGAGTGGAGAGGAATAGCTGCAGAAGCAGGGAGAAGGAAGTTTCAAATATCCCTTATGTGTGGCCTCTGCTGGTGGGGTTTGGGAGCCAGAAGGTTTGGACTTAGGTGAAGTAGAAAGTAAATGATCCCTGCCTGAATTTTTATCTCCAGCCCAAACCTCTCCTGAGTCCAGGACTAGAATTTCAAACTGCCTGTTCCATCTCTCAGTATGGCACCTCAAACTCATTCATCTTCCCTTTAAGACCCTTTTCTTCTGAATTCATTGTTCCTATAACTGGCACCATCATTTTTATTTTCCCAATCACTAAGACTAATAATTTTGGCAATATCTCTGATTCTACCATTGCCTCACTAAATTTGGTCAGTTACCACATTATGTGGATATTCCTCCATAATATCTTTCATGAGCAAAAACTCCTATGCATACTCACTATCACCACCTTCATTTAGGCCTTCATAATTTCTCATTTCAAATATTTTTTAAAGATTTTATTTATTTATTTGACAGAGAGAGACACAGCGAGAGAGAGAACACAAGCAGGGGGAGTGGGAGAGGGAGAAGCAGGCTTCCCGCTGAGCAGGGAGCCCGATGCGGGGCTTGATCCCAGGACCCTGGGATCATGACCTGAGCCGAAGGCAGACGCTTAACGACTGAGCCACCCAGGCGCCCCTGGTCCATCCCTTTTAAACCTTATCAACTTCAATCAGTAAAAACCTAGAGCAACCTTTAGCTTAGTTTCTTTTCCCACCAGTAGTTCCACCAGTAGTGTTAGACCAAGTTTATGGGACAGTGATATTCTCAGTTTTTAGTGGTACATATGCATTTTTTAATTGAGAGAGATGAAGAAGGAATAGCATTAGTTTGCAGGACTTCCTGAAATAGAGGAAATTTCAGGAGTTTTAAGTGGACTAAGATGCTTGCATAATTAGATTTGTGTCTAACTCTGAAGCATTCGCATTGTATGTTTTATCTCCTAATTTGGATGTTAAAATTGACCCCACATCTATAGCTTTCCCTTTGGCCACAACATAAAATTTGATCTTTGCTTCTTTTTTTATACACCTATATCAGCTGAAGGCTTTTCTTTTGCTTTTTTCTCTCTAGCCTCATCTGATCCATTTCACAGATGTTGGAAATTCAGGGATTCCCCTTAGGTTTTAGTGTCTCCTCCCTCATTACCAGCCTTGGCCTCTTACTACAGTCATGTTTCCATCACTCACATGTACTTGGCCACGTGGCGGCTTTGCTGATGGGCTCTGCAGCCATCTCCCACAAACACAGGCCAAGAGGTGACATTCAATCTATCCAGAGTATACTTCTATCCTGCCAAAGCTGTAAAACTGTCTAGGATTGTTATGTGCACCAAAGCACCTGCCAATGTCATTAATCAGTTTCCTGATGATTTCATGATACATCAGATAGAGCTCAGGTGGCTTGTAGTAAGAAATAAGGCCTTAGCAGCACTGGGCTAATGGTTTGGGCTCAGAAATCCTGAAACTCTTAAGCCACAGGCTTGAGAAGTCCATCAGGTGTTTCTGGAACCTGTCCCAAAGACAGGAAAATATCCATGCAGAGGCAAAGGAAAGGTTAAGAGAACACAGATGTCCTAGCTATCAGGCAAAGGCTGCCTCCTCAGTGGGAGTTGTGGGGAGACCAAGTCCAGTCACCCCATGGCTGCCATTTAGTCACTGGGCCTGCTTGTCTGGATCTGGGGGCAGCTCTGGAGGGCTTGCCCAGTGTCCCAGGCATGTACAATGCTTCCATCTAACGCAAACCACATGCAGAAGGATCATGTCATACTTGGCATATAACCAATCAAGAAAGGCATGAGAGGGTGTCCAGACCTTAACTTGTTTGAACAAATGTTCAAAAAACATTTCTAAAGGGATATTCCAGAAAAACATACTCAAGGTCTGAAAACAGATGTTCAGTCTCTTAGAGGATTGTGTTGCTTTGCAGCCAGTATTATTGAATGCTATAAGTAGAACCAAATCAGTTCAAGGTTTGAACTATGGTGGCTTTTCAGATTTTTCTTGTAGGTTAATGTGGGCTAGGGGAAGGGTGGGTTAGATAACAGAAGATAATACTAAGGAGGCAACATTCTGTTGTGTTTTAGTGCCTCAGCTTCAGCGTTAGGCAGGCAAATGCTTAGACCTCTGACTAGCTGAGTGACTTAATCTCTCAGAGCCTCAGTTTCCTCATTTGTAAAATGAGGGCAATAACATTACTTATTTGATAAGTTTATGAAGTGGACTAAAAGAAAATATATATAAAGAGTTTGCATGGTGCATATCATGTATTAAGCACTCAATAAGTCCTAGACAATATTATTATTAATATTACGACTAAAAGTAATTTTATCTTTACTGCTTCTTCTACTACTATTACTATTATAACTACTACACTATATAACAACTACAAAAACTACTACTACTGCTGCTACTGGTAATGAGGGCTTTTCACAAATGAGTTGGGAAGTTGAATACCTCAAGGTCATGATTTCCTAGCTTATGCAGAAGGTAGTAGTATCAAGCAAGATTGCAGGACTGTAATTCTAGCTTGGAATAGGGTAAATACCAGAGCAGTGTAGGAACCTAGAATTGTATTTCTCTTATCTCAGACCCAAGCTCTTCTACTCTTCATTAGTTTGCTATGCAATATAACCCAAGCCACTTTAGATATCTAGGTTTCAGTAACTACCCTTGAAAATAAAACGCCCTTGAAACTTTTTTATTATGTTAATCACCATACATTACATCATTAGTGTTCCATGACCATTGTTTGCGTATAACAGCCAGTGCTCCATGCAGAACGTGCCCTCTTTAATACCTATCACCAGGCTAACCCATCCTTCCAACCCCTTCCCCTCTAGAACCCTCAGTTTTTTTCAGAGTCCATAGTTTGTCATGGTTTGTCTCCCCCTCCGATTTCCCCCCCTTCATTCTTCCCCTCCTGCCATCTTCTTCTTCTTCTTTTTTTAACGTATAATGTAGTATTTGCTTCAGAAGTACAGATCTGTGATTCACCAGTCTTGCACACTTCACAGCACTCACCATAGCACATACCCTCCCCAATGTCTATCACCCAGCCACCCCATCCCTCCCACCCCCCACCACTCCGGCAACCCTCAGTTCGTTTCCTGAGATTAAGAATTCCTCATATCAGTGAGGTCATATGATACATGCCTTTCTCTGATTGACTTATTTCACTCAGCATAATACCCTCCAGTTCCATCCACGTCATTGCAAATGGCAAGATTTCATTCTTTGTAATGGCTGCATAATATTCCATTGTATATATATACCACATCTTCTTTATCCATTCATCTGTCGATGGACATCTTGGCTCTTTCCACAGTTTAAAATGCCACTGAAACTTATTTGCAAGTCACCTGGCCTGTACCAGGGGCCTAATCTATGAATAGAATATATAAACAAACTGGTCCACATGGGGCATGATACCAGCCTCTAAAGTCACACCAAGCTAACTGGCTCCTAATCCAGAGACATGCTATAACCACTACCAGGATTTTTGTTAACCACTGCCAGTGATAACTTGAGCTCATTGTCATAGGGAGCATGGTCTTACTTCCAATATAGCCATCACATTGTTATTTCACATTTGCCCATCTATGTTTGTTCATCCATAATGACTCTTAAAGGAATTTAATTAATTAATTCATCTATCCATCCATCCATTCAACAAATAATTATTGAGCAACTACAACATGCCAGACATTGTTCTCAGCACTTAGGATATAGCACTGAACAAGACAGAAAAAGTCCCTGCTGTTATGAAGCTTATAGTCTAGCTGCCTGGTCTGGCCAAATGTAATATACTAAGAAACATTATTGAAGTAAGTTCAGTCTACCTTTTTGAAACAAATTATAGTCAATACTTTTCAACTGAACATGTCTTTTGGGAGGCATGGTTGGGTGGAGAGAGAGGAGGTGGTCTTGAATCTAGCCTGAGAAAAGACTCAAGGGGTGGTTTGGGAAAAGGCTTTAATAATAATATGACTATACTTTGATTTATCAGATGAATTTGGTTTATAGATAATATATGTTGTATAACTGATGTATATTGAATGCATCACCTTTTGAAATATGTTAGAAAGTAAAGTGACTTTTAATTGTGTAGTTCGTAAACTGGCTCTGAAAGCAGCTCCAAAATCAGCATTTCAAAAATATTCTGAACAATAACAGCATAATCATAATAAGTGTATAGATAGATAGATCAATTGATTGATCCCCAAGGGGACTACTTTGAAAAGTACAAATGCGTTTGGATGTACAAGTTCTGGTATGTTCTTAAAATAAATATTAAATTAGCAGTTAATTTGTTTAAAAAACAGTGAAATGAGAAAATCAGTTAGATTTTTTATATGTATTTATTATGTTTGGACTTAGAGTCATACAATTCAGTAAGTAGTTATAAAATTAGCTTACCTTCAAAAACACTGAATCAAATTTTTCTTTGCACATAGGTTCTTTCAGTTGGTTTATACATTGTTTTCTGCATATGGGTCTTAAAAAGTACAGTATAGTTATTTGGCCATTACCTATGCTGTATTACATTTTCAATATGCAAATCAACCTTCTGATTATATACAGGTCTGAAGAAATACTGCCTTCTGATTTGATGCCAGTGTATGATCAAGTTCCTTGTAATTTAACTGGTATTTATGTTACAGGCAGAATGTTAAATCAGGAATTGTAAACAATTCCTAGGCAATGTGTATAATATTTGTAAGTCATTCCTAGAAATTGTTCACAATGCCTGTAACATATATGCAACTAGCAACATGCCTGAAATATATAAGAAAACTTCAAGATGCAAACTGGCCATCCCCGTACCATCCCTGGATTATAACATTTGCTTTAATAATTCTACCTATTTATCTGTTTGTATATTTAGATATTAATCATAACTCTGGTAATTATAGAGTTTATTTTCATAGCTCTCATAGGCTCCTGGATTTTTACTAGTTATTGGGTGATACAGGGCTTTGAACATGCCCATTTTAAGAGGTACTAGGAATAAAAGAAACCAGTAAATAAGAATAAAGGGAATCTTGTTTGTCAGATACTTTAAGGCCTCATCCAAATATTCTTATTCTTGTTCACAAGCTGTAGCCCAAGCTCCCTTACCTTTTTTCCCAGCTCATTAAACTCTATCCAAGTAGTTTCAGATACCCTAAGGCCTTCAAACTTTCCTAGGCCACTCAAAAGAAATCTAATAATTTTACAAACCTCACTCTGTCTAAACATGAAATTTTCTTGCCTGTCCCTGTTCACTTCCCCACTAATGGTCCTCGGTCTATACATGGTGTAATTATTTAATTCTACATATTTGATTCCTGCTTAAGTTTATCATATTTTCATATATATTTTGAAATGATCTACATTGTGGTTTATGTCAGCATTGTCTGCTATGTAACTACCCCAAACCAGTTAGGAGATGAAGAAAAAAAGTTGAATTAGTCCAGCCTTTGAACGCTAAAGTCATATCAAATCACTTATTGGTATTTTTTACCCTCTCTAGCTGGAGCATTTCTAGTCCATCTAAACAACTAAACTGACTTGGCAAACTTCCGATTGACCAATGGAACTGGAGCCCAGCAAGATGAGGCCAGGAAATGAATTGGCAAGATAGGATGTAAGATCAAGAAGGAAACTTCTGAGTGACAGAGCAGGGCCTTCTGACAATTGACCTCAGAATCTAATGTAGGTATGAAGAAATTGGTTGGTATGGTAAGATGCTGGTAAGTCAGATTTGACAGCCATATAAATGGGCCCTTTAATCTGCTTAGATGATGACCGTCACTCCATTTCTATCACTACTGTATCCAGATATGACTCATCTGTTCTAAACCCCATTCAGTCTTATCTCCTCTGTTGAAGCCCTGCTAGTTGCTTCACTGGTATGTGGTAGTGGCCACACTGGTACGTCTTTTCCTTAAACTCCTCTAGCTCTTATTTAAATTCATTTTGCCTCTAGCACAGAATTGCAGTTATCTAAATATTTACTGTGTGATATTTTCACGTATGCCTTATACTTATGGTGACCATATTTTCCAAAACTAAAAATTAAAACACATCATTTTAAAATTTAGGTAGACTATTTGAAATTAAGAGTACCCTGAAAAACAGATGCTTATTCCTTTCTGTGTCACTCACTTATTAAATATTGGCTACTATTGATGATATAAAGATAAAGGAGAACATAAGCTGGCATTTACTAAGTTACAAATAAAAGACCCTGATATTTTCAGTGTCCAATACAGAGAGGCATTGCACAAATGCCTTATCACTGTGTGTGAGGAATGATGTGATAATCCTGAAAAAGAAAAAAAAAATGTGGGAAAGGAAGAAGGGCAACAAAAAGTACCAATAGCAAAAGATGTTATATAAGGATCATATCATGTAAGACATCATATAAGGGTAGTCTAAAAAGATGGGAACTTGTTATCCAGCAAGACAGAAATGAAAGAGATTTCACTGAAGTCTGTAAGGATGTGGATTAGATGAACTTGGATTTGTTTACCAAATTCTAGAATCCTTCACTGGGCTGCCTATATTCTGGCACACCAAAATTTCAAGTAAATTTAGGAAAAGAGAAAGGGTGATAAGCACATGGAATTTGCTATTTTAAGAGGTGGTGTAGGATAAGAACATAGCTCAGAAAGGAGTTTAGGTTCATTTAAGGCTGGCAGATCCATAAAGATATTAAACTATTTTTATCCATTAATTTTTAGCTCAATTAGTTAATGAGATAACTAGTTAATCCACTCTGGAGCAGAAAGCAGCCATTCATCTAGAGTCAGACATGCTTACAGCAACAAGAAGGGGTAGCTTACAGTGAGGAGGAGATAAAAGTGGAGAGAATTATTTAAGACTAGTAATCTGGAATTAGTTTAGGGGCTAATTTACCTACACACCTTAATTTCACCTGAGAGTAACAAAGCATAGTACAGCAATTCATGCCTTTAAAGGCAACCTTGAGTCATTAAGACAAACAAATTATATTCCATCTACTTTGTTTATGTGGAATTCATTGTTCTTACAAGTAAGGCTCTAAGATACTCATCCTAATCAAATTGGAAAGCCTCACCACAACACCTTGGATTTTTCTCATACTGAGAAAAAAGGTTGTAAGATATAAATGATTTCCAAATATAAGAAGCAGTTATTGGGGGAAGTAACAGTCCAGCTGATGAAAGGCAAGAGAGGATACTCTTGCTAATAAAGTTTATTGGCCTTTTAAAGGTCACAAACAGAAACATGGTGATATAGTGCTCTTTTGTTCCTTCTGCCAAATGCTAATAGCATTTCTTGGCAATTCAGGGAAACTAGAGATCTTTGAGGTCCCAGCAGAAAAAGAGTAATGGTTTTAGATATTGTTTAGGTTGGAATTCATCAACAAATACTGGAATCCTTAAGGAAGCCTTTTAAAATCTAGTTTATCTGCTGGACAATTCACATGATTAAGGGTCAAAGAGAGAGTGGCATTTGAAGGCCATCATTTACTATGATAGTCTGCAAGCCAGCCACAGAGTAAGTGGTACTATGTCAACAAAAACTTTTCATCATGTGGCAAGCCACTGAGTAAAATCAGATTTATTAGAGAAGATGGTTTTGTCCCTTCTCGGGAGGCTAAGCCATGTTCCTAATCATACTTAACTTGGTAAATGATCTTGCACTAATGGCTTATGTTGTGTTTGGCACCAGTAATCTGGTCCTAGTAGATGTTAAGCTCATTGAGGGTAATGTCTATATCCAATTTCTCTTTCTATCCCATTCTGCTACCTTTCCCTCTCCTTGCCCAACTGCAGCAGTGCCCTGCACATAGTAAGAGTTTAGTAAGTATTGCTAAAATAATGAGTACTTAAATATGGTCATTACTTGCTATTAACATATAAACAGTTTGCTATTAAAGTGGAAATTAGGGGGTTAAGAAGTGCCAAGAACAAACTTTTGCATGCTCAAAATAGTTGCTTTGGCTTTGGAAAATTAGTACATGGTCATAAAGTAACTAAATTCCTCTGCCCTTAGGTTCCCAATCTAGTTGCTTTGAGAATTAGTGGGTATTCCGTCCTTTGGGAATTTTAGCAGCAGGTGCTGGACTGGATGACACTTGTCAGGAATATTATGGAGGGTGTCCCTGTATTAGGCTGGAATGGGGAGTAGTTAAATAAAATAAACTTTAAGGCATAATTTTCCCCAAGTTTTTATTTAAATTCTCTCTAGTTAACATACAGTGCAATATTAGTTTCAAGTGTAGAATTTAGTGATTCATCACTTACATACGACACCCTGTGCTCATCATAAGTGCCCTCCTTAATACCCATCACTTGTTTAACCCACCCCCCTACCCACTTCCCTCCAGTAACCATTAGTTTGTTCTCTATAGTTAAGAGTCTGTTTCTGGGTTTGCCTCTCTTTTTTTCCCCTATGTTCTTTTATTTTGTTTCTTAAATTCCACATATGAGCAAAATCTTATGGTATTTGCCTTTTTCTGACTGACTTATTTTGTTTAGCATAATACTTTTTAGCTCCATCTGTATCATTGCAAATGGCAAGATTTCATTCTTTTTGATGACTAATATTCAATTATATAATACCACATCTTCTTTATCCATTCATCAGTAGATGGGCATTTGAGCTCTTTCCATAATTTGGCTATTGTGAGATAATGCTGTTATAAACATTGAGTGCATGTATTCTTTTGAATTAGTATTTTTTTTAAAACTTTACTTATTTATTTGAAAGAGAGAGACAGCACAAGCAGGGAGAGCAACAGGCAGAGAGAGAGGGAGAAGCAGGCTCCCACAGAGCAGGGAGCCTGATGCGGGGCTCGATCCCAGGACCTTGGGATCACGACCTGAGCTGAAGGCAGTCACGTAACCGACTGACTGAGCCACCCAGGTGCCCCAATTGAATTAGTATTTTTGTATCCTTTGGGTGAATAGCTAGTAGTATAATTGCTGGATCGTAGGGTAGTTCTATTTTTAAATTTTGAGGAAACTCCATACTGTTTTCTAAAGTGGCTGCATAGTTTGCATTCCCAGCAACAGTGTAAGAGGGCTCCCCTTTCTCCGTATCCTCATTTAAGGCACAATTTTTGATAAAAGTTACAACAAGTAATATGGTCCAAGAAAGAAGTTTTCTAGTTGAAAGATGCACAGTAATCCTCCAAGGCCTTGCAAGCCTTTTTAATAAAGCCAGTCCTGCCTTGTTCATAGAGACCGCTAAATTAATCCTTTATCAAGAAAAGAGCTTAGCTTAAAGTCATCCAAACAAGACTTCTTGATTCACTTGGAGCACCTCTGTGTGGATTTCTCCATGTTCAGTTCTGTGTTACCTAAAGTGAAAGCTAGCTTAGAAAGCTTACTAGAGCCATAACTTCCTGCATCTTCAACCTTTGGAGATTAGTGTATCATATGTCTGTTGTGAGCACAGCAGAGAACTAGGAGTTGTTGGGGATGGAAAGAAATATAAAACTTTTATCCCCCCTGGGTGAGCTGTATGGTTAATTTGATATGATATAGTTTCACCAGAAGTACCACCCATCTTTTTCTGCCCCATAACTTTTCTCATTCTTTCATAGAATGAGAGATTCAGGCTCTCATCACCTTCTGTTTAAAATTTACCAACAACAAGCCTCTCTGCTTGCAAGCTGTTCCCCTCAAATCCAAACGTTACAGTATAGCTGGAGGTTTTGTCCTAAAGCACATATGCAATCCTGCCACCCCTTAGTTTGCAAATCCTTAGTGGCTACCCATTGAGATTAACCCTATAGGATTAATTTCTAACACTAACACATTAACTCCTAACACTTGCATTCTAGGCCCTTCACAGTCTGTACCTAATTTGCCTTAGGTCTAACTCCCACCATTATTCCCATATATCCTGTTCTCCTGCCTCACCCAACCACTCCTTATTTCTTGAATACAGCAAATTCTTACATACTGGATATTATTTCATATACTTTATGTGGAATCTCTTTATCTATAATCTGCCCCCTGAAAAAAAATCCTACTGTCCTTCATGTATTACCTTCTTTGTGTAGTTTATTCTGAAGCTCTCAGGCAGAATTAATTCTTTTTCTCTGCATTCTTATAGCTGGGGAAGACAAGAACTCGTATTTATGACCATAATTGCTCATAAGCAATTGAAATAGCCTTCACGGCACAATTTGAGGGCTTTCAGGAAGGTCTCCATCTTTGCGAGTTCATAGAATTGAGGTGCTGGAAGAAATCTTAATGTCAACACGTCCAAATCCTTTCATACCAATAAGTGTCTTCCAAGTTCCAGAAAGGTGAAATGATTTGTTCAAGTTCACTGTCAGTGCTAAGTTTTTAAAGGGTGATAGACCAAAGTTCTTTTCCAGAATTGCCAGCTAGTCATATATCCTACCTTTTGAATTTATCATTACTTTCTACTAGCTTCTTTCAAAATGCAATATCCCATGAAAGGATATCATCTTAAGACTTCATCACTTCAATATAAATACATTTATCAGATCAATTTGCTTTTCAACAGGAGACACTCACAGCAGCATTAGAGTATATAGGATGAAATAGGAATGAAAAGCAAGTTGGATCAACTTCCCAATTTTGATCCTAAACCACATTTTCCTGAGAAACCAAGGAATGAATGGAGACACAGAAAGATTATAGGAACTTAAGAGATCAAATAAGGCATTTTTTTTTTATCAGTTCCTTAATTCTACTGTAATAGAAATACAGTATTGTGCTAGCACAGAGAAACTCAGGGAGGGCCCAGGAGTATCCTGCTTTTAAACAGATTTCAGCAAATTGGAAAAATTTCAAAGGAGTTATTTTTTTAAAGATTTTATTTATTTATTCATGAGAGACAGAGAGAGAGAGAGAGAGGCAGAGGGAGAAGCAGGCTCCCAAGGAGCAGGGAGCCCGATGCGGGACTCGATCCCAGGACCCTGGGATCATGACCTGAGCCGAAGGCAGACGCTTAACCATCTGAGCCACCCAGGCGCCCTCAAAGGAGTTATTGAAAGATATCTGGGATCAACTAGATAGAGTCAAGAACTTCTAGATGGATGGAAGCAGCTTGAAGGCTCTAGGAATAGGGAGACTGGCTTACTGCCTGCTATGATTTGTGAGAAAGGAGAGAACCATAATAGCCCACAAATACTAGAAATTGGGAACAATTATTTGGACTGGTACCAGGAGAAAAAAGTAATATTAATGATATATAATTAATAAGGGGTGGTAGAATATATGCTGACAAGGTAGAAGATATGTTAGCAGACAAAAACTAATGAATGATGTCATCATATGGGGGAGGAAGTAGAAGCTCTGGAACTTGAAAAGTGCTCAAGGACATAAAGCATAGAATAGGATAGCATTGGGAACAAATATGAAGAATTTAGCTTGGGTGACAGGACAGATGTTTTCTGTCTTGTAGACAGATCTTCAGGTCTCAGGAAGTCTGAGCACATTTGATTTACAATCTTTTTGATGTTATGGAAATTGCAACTAAAATGGGAGGCAAAAGGTGAATATGAGGTGAAGGATAAAATTATTGGTAAACATCAACTTTAGGCAAAATTTTCCATACATGAGGTACAGAAGCCAGCAATGGTGACTGTGTTGGTATAGAATTGTCCAGATCTTGATGTATTCCCAATTTATATTTTAATTTCAAAAAGTTTTTTTGCATTTGTTTGGAGAAATTTCATTATGATGTGCATTGGCATGGATTTCTTTGGTTTTATTCTACTTTTGGTTTACTTAGTTTCTTGAATATGTTCATTTATATTTTCAACAAATTTGAGAAGCTTTCAACTCTCATGGGACTCAGTGATATGAATGTTGGATCTTTTGCTATTGCCCCACAAGTTCCTGAGACTCTGTTCATTTTTTTCCAACCTATTTCTTCTGTTGTTCAGGTTGGTTAAATTCTATTGAAATGTTCTTAAATTCACTGATTTTATCTTTTGTCATCTACACTTGACTGTTGAGCACATTAGTGAGTTAAAAATTTTTCTTGTTATTGTAATTTTTAATTCTATAATTTTTGTCTATTATAACCTTTCTTTGGTGAGATTTTCTTTTTTTTCTTTTTTATTTAATTTTATTATGTTATGTTAGTCACCATACATCATTAGTTTTTGATGTGGTGATCCACGTTCCATTGTTTTTGTATAACACCTAGTGCTATATGCAGTACGTGCCCTCCTTAATACCCATCACTGCGCTAACCAAACCCCCTCCCCTCTCCCCTCTAAAGCCCTGTTTGTTTCTCAGAGTCCATAGTCTCTCATGGTTCATCTCTCCCTCCAATTCCCCCCACCTCATTTTTCCCTTCCTTCTACTAATGTCCTCCATGCTATTCCTTATGTTCCACAAATAAGTGAAACCATATGATAATTGACTTTCTCTGCTTGACTTATTTCACTTAGCATAATCTCCTCCAGTCCCAACCATGTTGATGTAAAAGTTGGGTATTCGTCCTTTCTGATGGCTGAGTAATATTCCATTGTATATATGGACCACATCTTCTTTATCCATTCCTCTGTTGAAGGGCATCTTGGCTCTTTCCACAGTTGGGCTATTGTGGACATTGCTGCTATGAACATTGGGGTGCATGTGGCCCTTCTTTTCACTACATCTGTGTCTTTGGGGTAAATACCCAGGAGTGCAATTGCTGGGTCATAGGGTAGCTCTATTTTTAAACTTTTGAGGAACCTCCACAATGTTCCAAAGTGGCTGTACCAAATTGCATTCCCACCAACAATGTAAGAGGGTTCCCCTTTCTCCACAGCCTCTCCAACATTTGTTGTTTCTTGTCCTGTCAATTTTTGCCATTCTAACTGGTGTCAGGTGGTATCTCAATGTAGTTTTGATTTGAATTTCCCTGAAGGCTAATGATGATGAACATTTTTGCATGTGTCTGTTAGCCATTTGTATGTCTTCTTCAGAGAACTGCCTTTTCATATCTTCTGCCTATTTTTTGACTTGATTATTTGTTTTTTGGGTGTTGAGTTTGAGAAGTTCTTTATAGATCTTGGATACCAGCCCTTTATCTGTAGTGTCATTTGCAAATGTCTTCTCCCATTCTGTGGGTTGCCTCTTTGTTTTGTTGACTGTTTCCTTTGCTGTGCAGAAGCTTTTTATCTTGACGAAGTCCCAAAAGTTCATTTTTCTTTTGTTTCACTAGCTTTTGGAGATGTATCTTGAAAGAAGTTGCTGTGGCTGATGTCAAAGAGGTTACTGCCTATGTTCTCTAGGATTTTGATGGATTCCTGTCTCATATTGAGGTCTTTCATCCACTTTGAGTTTATCTTTGTGAATGGTGTCGGAGAATGGTCGAGTTTCATTCTTCTGCATGTGGCTGTCCAATTTTCCCAGCACCATTTATTGAAGAGACTGTCTTTTTTCCATTGCATGTTTTTTCCTGCTTTGTCAAAGATTATTTGACATAGAGTTGAGGGTCCATATCTGGGTTCTCTATTCTGTTCCATTGGTCTATATGTCTGTTTTTGTGCCAGTACCAGGCTGTCTTGGTGATCATAGTTTTGTAATATAGCTTGAAATCGGGCAAAATGATGCCCCCAGCTTTGTTTTTCTTTTTCAACATTTCCTTGGTGATTCGGGGTCTTTTCTGATTCCATACACATTTTAGGATTGTTTGTTCCAGCACTTTGAAAAATGTCATTGGAATTTTGATTGGGATGGCATTGAAGGTATAGATTGCTTTGGGTAGCATAGACATTTTAACAATGTTTATTCTTCTGATCCATGAGCATGGAATATTTTTCCATCCTTTTGTGTCTTCTTCAATTTCTTTCAAGAGTGTTCTGTAGTTCCTAGAATCTAGATCCTTTACTTCTTTGGTTAGGTTTATTCCGAGGTATCTTATGGTTTTTGGTGCCATTGTAAATGGAATCATTTCTCTAATTTCTCTTTCTACAGTTGCATTGAAAGTGTATAAGAAAGCAACTGATTTCTGTGCATTGATTTTGTATCCTGCCCCATTATTGAATTGCTGTATGAGTTCTAGTAATTTGGGGGTGTAGTCTCTTGGGTTTTCCACATAAAGTATCATGTCATCTGCAAAAAAGAGAGAGTTTGACTTCTTCTTTGCCAATTTGAATATCTTTTATTTCTTTTTGTTGTCTGATTGCTGTTGCTAGGACTTCTAGTGCCATGTTGAACAAAAGTGGTGAGAGTGGGCATCCTTGACGTGTTCCTGATCTTAAGGGAAAGGCTCTCAGCTTTTCCCCATTGAGGATGATAGTCGCTGTGGGTTTTTCATAGATGGATTTTATGAACTTGAGGAATGTTCCCTCTATCCCTATACTCTGAAGAGTTTTAATCAGAAAAGGATGTTGTGTGTTGTCAAATGCTTTTTTTGCATCAATTGAGAGGACCATATGGTTCTTCACCCTCCTCTTATTAATGTGTTCTATCACATTGATTGATTTGCGAATGTTGAACCACCCTTGCATCCCGGGGATAAATCCCACTTGGTTGTGGTGGATGGTCCTTTTTTTAATGTATTGTTGGATCCTATTAGCTAGGATTTTGTTGAGGAGTTTGGAATCCATATTCATCAGGGATATCGGTCTGAAATTCTCCTTTTTGATGGGGTCTTTGCCTGGTTTGGGGATTAAGGTAATGCTGGCTTCATTGAATGAGTTTGGAAGTTTACCCTCTGTTTCTGTTTTTTGAAAGAGCTCCAGTAGAATAGGTATTATTTCTTCTTTGAATGTTTGGTAGAATTCCCTAGGAAATCCATTAGGCCCTGGACCCTTGTTTTTTGGGAGGTTTTTGATCACTGCTTCAATCTTGTTATTGGTTATTGGCCTATTCAGGTTGTCAATTTCTTCCTGTTTCAGTCTTGGCAGCTTATAGGTTTCCAGGAAGGCCTCCATTTCATCCAGGTTGCTCAGTTTGTTGGCATATAGTTGTTGATAATAATTTCTAATACTTGTTTCTATTTCCTTGGTGTTAGTCGTGATCTCTCCCCTTTCATTCATAATTTTATTAATTTGGGTCCTTTCTCTTTTCTTTCAGATGAGTCTGGCCAGTGGTTTATCGATCTTATTAATTCTTTCAAAGAACCAACTTCTAGTTTCGTTGATCTTCTCTACTGTGTTTCTGGTTTCTAATTCATTGATCTCTGGTCTAATTTTAATTATTTCTCTTCTAATGCGTGGCTTAGGCATCTTTTGTTGCTTTTTCTCTAGTTCTTTAAGGTGTAGAGTTAGTTGGTGAATCTGGGATTTTTCTATTTTTTTGAGTGAGGCTTGGATGGCTATCTATTTCCCCCTTAGGACTGCCTTTGCAGTATCCCATAGGTTTTGGACTGATGTGTTTTCGCTCTCATTGATTTCCATGAATTGTTTAAGTTCTTCTTTGATTTCCTGGTTGACCCAAACATTCTTGAGCAGAGTGGTCTTTAGCTTCCAAGTGTTTGAATCTCTGCCAAATTTTTTCTTGTGATTGAGTTCAGTTTTAAAGCATTGTGGTTTGAGAATATGCTAGAAATAATCTCAGCCTTTTCGTATCGGTTGAGACCTGATTTGTGACCCAGTATGTGGTCTATTCTGGAGAAATTTCCATGTGCGCTTGAGAAGAATGAGTATTCTGTTGTTTTAGGGTGCAAAGTTCTGTATATATCTATGAGGTCCATCTGGTCCTGTGTGTCATTCAAAGCTCTTTTTTCCTTGTTGATTTACTGCTTGATCTGTCCATTGCTCAGAGTGGAGTGCTGAGGTCTCCTACAATTAACATATTGTTATCAATGTGACTTTATTTTTGTTAACAGTTGCCTTATGTAGATGGCTGCTCCCATGTTGGGGCATAGATATTTATAATTGTTAGATCTTCTTGTTGTATAGACCCTTTAAGAATGATATAGTGTCCTTCTGTGTCTCTGACTACAGTATTTAGCTTAAAATCTAATTTGTCTGATATAAGAATTGCTACCCCAGCTTTCTTTTGAGCTCCGCTGGCATGGAAGATGGATTTCCATCCCTTCACTTTCAGTCTGGATGTATCTTTAGGTTTAAAATGAGTCCCTTGTAGGTAGCAAATGGATGGGTCCTGTCTTTTTGTCAATCTGCAACCCTGTGCCATTTTATGGAAGCATTTAGGCCATTCACATTGAGAGTGATTATTAAAAGATATGAATTAATTGTCATCATGTTGCCTGTAAAGACGTTGTTTTTATAGATTGTCCCTATAAATTTCTGTTGCATTTACTCTGGGGTCTTTCTCCTTTTATAGTACCCCCTTAATATTTCTTGCAGGGCCAGCTTAGTGGTCACATATTCTTTCAGTTTCTGCTAGTCGTGGAAGTTCTGCATCTCTCCATCCATTCTAACTGACAGCCTTGCCAGATAAAGTATTCTTGGCTGCATGTTCTTCTCATTTTGTACCCTGAATATGTCTTACCAGGCCTTTCTGGCTTGCCAGGTCTCTGTGGATAGGTTTGACGTTATTCTGATGTTCCTCCCTCTGTACGTAAGGAATCTCTTCCCCCTAACTGCTCTTAAGATGATTTCCTTGGTTCTAAGATTTGCAAGTTTTACTATTACATGCTGGGTTGTTGGCCTGTTTTCCTTGATCTTGGGAGGGGACCTCTCTGCTTCTAGGACATGAATGTTTGTTTCATTCCCCAGGTTAGGGAAGTTCTCAGCTACAATTTGCTCAAATATATCTTCTAGTCCTCTCTCTCTCTCCACTCCCTCCGGGATTCTAATAATGCCGACATTGGAACGCTTCATGGTGTCACTTATTTCTCTGATTCTATTTTCATGGAATCCGAGTTGTTTTTCCCTGGCCTCCTCTTTTCCCTTCTTATCTATTAAATTGTCTTCCAGGTCACTTATTCCTTCTTCTGCCTCACTTACCCTAGCTGTTAGATTATCTAGATTAGATAGGATCTCATTGATAGCATTTTTAAGTTCTGCCAATTCAGTTTTCATTTCTGCCCTTCGAGACTCTGTGTTGCCATTAATTGATTTCTCCATTCTAGCCATTGTCTTCACAATTGCTAGCCTGAATTCCATCTCTGACATCTTGGTTATATCTGCATCCATTTGTAAATCTGCTGCATAAGCCATAATCTCTGAGTCTTTTCTATTTTGGGGGTTCCTCCTCTTGGTCATTCTGTTGGTAGGTGTTTGAGGGAATGTATAGAGTCCAAATTACTGACCAGAACCCAAGCAAGGTGCACTTGTTTTCTTGGGACCTTAGGGTTGCTGGCCTCTTGTTTTCCCAGCCTGCTCTCTGGGAGAGGGACCTGCCACGCTATTACTCAGGCAACCCTGTTTGGGCAGAGTTGCCCTGCCCCCCTGTGGCAGGGGATGGGCTCAGTGGGAATCAGTTTTGGGGGATTTTGTTCTCTGGCGGCTTTCCGCATCTCTTCCGTGAGTCAGAGCAGAAGAGACTGTTTCTAACCCTTTGCTTCAGAGCAGAGAGACCGCAGTCTATTCTTCAGTGAGCTCTCCAGGCCACACTGTCTCCGTTTCTGCCCATGCTGCTATAAACTGCAGCATCCTGGGTTGTGCGCCCCTCTGTAGTGCTCCCAGTCCTGCCTCCAGGTCGGGGCACGTCTCTGCCCTTGTGCTTCTAAAACCGCCAGCCACTCCCAGTTTGCACGCGCGACTCAGCCGTTCCCAGTTTCCCCCTGGGGGCTGCCCTAAAGTCCGTTCCCCAATGCTACCGGTCTGCGAGTCTGTGCCCTGTCCCCAGCGCGCAAGGCTCACCGGCGGTGTAGGATCCCCATGGACAGGCACTCTCCCGCTGCCATTTATCCTCTGATATCTGCCCACGGAATCAGGGTTCCCCACTTGTACCTCGAAACCAACTGCCTGCGATATTCTGTTTGTAGAGATCCAGATCTTCTTACATCTCAGGTGGGTTTTGTGGGTGCTCAGAGTGGTCTGTTAGATATCTAGCTCAAACCCGGGGACCAGTTGAAATAGGGTCCCCTACTCCTCCGCCATCTTTCCTCTCCCCCTCTTTGGTGAGATTTTCCATGTCTTCGTGTGTTTCAAAAGAATTTGTAATTCTTATTGAATCCTTTTTTAAAAATTTAAAATCCTTGTTGCTTTAAAATCCTCATCAGATAATCCAACATCTGATTCATTTTGATGCTGTCATCAGTTGATTTTCTTTTCTTATTCTGGTTGTGATTTTCATTGTTCTTGATATGCCAGGTAATTTTTTATTGTTTCCTGGACATTTTTTCCTAATACATTAGTAGATTCTGGGTCCTATTTATTTTATTTTTTTATTTTAGCTGGTAGTCACCTTGTTTAGATTTATCATGCAGATCCTGGACTACTTTTGTGAGCTGCTGTTTCAAAGTGTAATTTTCAGAATCTTTCTAGTGTTATTCTCATCGCTTGGTTTATCTTGTGCTACTTGGACTCCCACTGGTCTCAACTGGTGCTGATTGAAGGGGCAGAAGAGCCTCCCCCAAGCAAGGCCATCTGGTGCATTTAAGTGGAGGAAGGGAGTCTCTAGCCTGTGGGGATCAGGAGTACTTCCTGCTCAGGTGGTTGCTGTGGTGGGATCTCTTTGTCAGTGCCACCCAGCCACACAGTGTCTTTTGGTGGGGGAGGGGAGTTTCATGTCTTACAAGAAAGGAGAGCACTTTTTCTAGCCATTTATTGTCAGTGGCGAGATCAATCTCCCTTGCCTGCAGTGCTAGGCTGGCCTGGTGTTGTAGGCAGAACTCCAAGTGATCTGGGGGAAGAATGAGCTTACTTGCACCACTTTTCTGTTGTTAAGTTAGGGGTCAGGAAGTCCCAGGCCTCGGTTACTTTCTTCTGTTGAGTGGCATGATATAAGGCACCCTGTTCCTGTTTTTCTTGCAATCTTGAGGGTCCCTAACCAGTTCTAACTTTTATAGTTTTTTTTGTCACTTTGTGGGGGAAAAGGGTGGAGATATGAATCTATACTATCTTGTCTGGACAGGAAGTCCTACATATATAGCCTTCTTTTACTTTTACTTATACAAAAATTGTATTTTTGATGGTGACTAGAGTGTGGGACTGACTTTGGCTGAGGGACAGTGGAAGATGGAATAGGTCTTGAGAATATGTGACCAGAAAGCTATGGAATTTACAACACAAGGAACAAGAATTGGCTGAGGAGCTACATGTTATTTCCATGGTAGTAGGATTCCCTGAGGAGTACTCTTTCCATCTGGTCATTTATATAAGTCCTTGAGCTACTGAAGGAATAATTGGAGGTCAGCCAATACTGATCTGAGTACCAAAGGTAATTGTACATAGTGTAGAAAGCTGTGGAAAGAGACAGGATGCAGGAAGTCCTTGGGATCTGGCCTGCAGTTGGCATGCAAAATAGTGTTTAGATGAAGTACATTGCAATATTGTCAAAGACCTCTGTCTAGTGAGGAAGGATACCTTGTTGTCTCATGGGTAAATGGTGTTGCTCAAGTGTAAAATTTGGGTGCTTTGCCTGGTTGTCAATTTGAAACTAGCATGTTATGAACAAGTGTACTGAACACTGCAGAAAATAGTTTACAAAGGTAAAACAAATAAAAGTTGGGCTCTATGCTCTCTAAGGTGCTTTCTAGCTTTAAGATTCCTTGACCACTTGGGGGCAGTGACCTTATAGTTAGTTGTCATTTTGAATCAGCCTCTCAAAAGTTTCTGTTTCTGAAGGAGCCATGATATAGCTTGCCACTGCTGTTCCTGGCCATGGCTACTATTTCTCTCTTGGTTCTTCTAACTGGACTTCTCTGCAACTACTATGTGCATTTCTTCTTTTTTTTTCCTCTCATATTGTTTGGGACTCCACCTTGCTTTGCTCTCGTTTTTATGCTTTCCCATTCTTCCTTTTTGGGTTCTTTTGAGTCTACTTTTATCTTCACCTCAATGAAATTGACAACTTTGCCCATCAGCATTCTGGGCCCTCAGATGATCCCTCTTTCTGCCAACTCACTGTGGCTCTTACCACAATCACTGTAGCCAGTCAATTTAGAACTGATTTTAAGACTTCCATGTTCTACTCTTATTTATATTATACAGAGAGAATCTAATTTCAGTTTCTTATTGTATCCCTTAAAATAGATAAATCTATTCTTCATGATAAACCTCTTTAGTTCATTTTACTATTCCTTACAAGGTAGTTTTCAGTCTCCTCCTCATTCACTAACCTGCCTACTGTTTTGCAACATGATCTACTTTACCCATATCATTCATAAAATATGGTATCCAGCAGCTAAAAAGATATCTCAAGTGGTCTTACCAGCCCAGAATGAAGTGAAACTATCCCCTCCTTAATTTTGAGCATTATGCTAATGTTGATACAATCTAATTTTACATTAGCATTTTTGACAGCTTGCTAACTGATCCTGAACTTAGAATCAACTAACTGGGATCAATTCTGCAAAGACTGTGCAAAGTCATATCATCCAAAACCTATCTCTGAACTGTTTTTTTTTTAGATACACATGTAGAGTCTGATATGCATGTGTATATTACACACAAGCAAGAACACACACACACAAATACACACACCTTTTTGGGGCAAAAATTTACCTACAAGATGTAAAACTGTTTCTTCAATTATCTCTCTGACATGCAAACAATTAGTGAAAAGGGTTTTTTTCCTGAGTTTATTTTATTTATTTATTTTTAAAAATTTTATTATATTGTGTTAGTCACCATACAATGCATCATTTGTTTTTGATGTGGTGATCTATGTTCCATTGTTTTCATAAAACACCCAGTGCTCCATGCAGTACGTGCCCTCCTTAATACCCATCAGCGTGCTAACCAATCCCCCCTCCCCACTCCCTTCTAAAACCCTGTTTGTAACTCAGAGTCCATAATCTCTCATGGTTCATCTCTCTCTCCGATTCCGCCCCCCCTTCATTTTTCCCTTCCTTCTCCTAATGTCCTCCATGCTATTCCTTACGTTCCACAAATAAGTGAAACCATATGATAATTGACTTTCTCTGCTTGACTTATTTCACTTAGCATAATCTCCCCCAGTCCCATCCATGTTGCTGTAAAACGTGGGTATTTATCCTTTCTGATGGCTGAGTAATATTCCATTGTATATATGGACCACATCTTCTTTATCCATTCCTCTGTTGAAGGGCATCTTGGCTCTTTCCACAGTTTGGCTATTGTGGACATTGCTGCTATGAACATTGGGGTGCATATGACCCTTCTTTTCACTACATCTGTATCTTTGGGGTAGATACCCAGGAGTGCAATTGCTGGGTCATAGGGTAGCTCTATTTTTAAATTTTTGAGGAACCTCCACACTGTTTTCCAAAGTGGCTGTACCAATTTGCATTCCCACCAACAGTGTAAGAGGGTTCCCCTTTCTCCACAACCACTCCAACATTTGCTGTTTCTTTCCCTGTCCATTTTTGCCATTCTAACTTGTGTAAGTTGGTATCTCAATGAGGTTTTGATTTGAATTTCCCAGATGGCTAATGATGAACATTTTTTCATGTGTCTGTTAGCCATTTGTATGTCTTCTTCAGAGAACTGTCTTTTCATATCTTCTGCCTATTTTGGGGCTTGATTATTTGTTTTTGGGTGTTGAGTTTGAGAAGTTCTTTATAGATCTTGGATACCAGCCCTTTATCTGTAGTGTCATTTGCAAATATCTTCTCCCATTCTGTGGGTTTCCTCTTTGTTTTGTTGACTGTTTCCATTGCTGTGCAGAAGCTTTTTATCTTGACGAAGTCCCAAAAGCTCATTTTTGCTTTTGTTTCACTAGCTTTTGGAGATGTATCTTGAAAGAAGTTGCTGTGGCCGATGTCAAAGAGGTTACTGCCTATGTTCTCCTCTAGGATTTTGATGGATTCCTCTCTCACATTGAGGTCTTTCATCCATTTTGAGTTTATCTTTGTGTATGGTGTTAGAGAATGGTCGTTTCATTCTTCTGCATGTGGCTGTCCAATTTTCCCAGCACCATTTATTGAAGAGACTGTCTTTTTTTCCATTGCATGTTTTTTCCTGCTTTGTCAAAGATTATTTGACCATAGAGTTGAGGGTCCATATCTGGGTTCTCCATTCTGTTCTATTGGTCTATATGTCTGTTTTTGTGCCAGTACCATGCAGTCGTGGTGATCACAGCTTTGTAATATAGCTTGAAATTGGGCAACATGATGCCCCCAGCTTTTTTTTTTCTTTTCAACATGTCCTTGGCGATTTGGGGTCTTTTCTGATTCCATACAAATTTTAGGATTGTTTGTTCCAGCACTTAGAAAAATGTCATTGGAATTTTGATCGGGTTGGCATTGAAGGTATAGATTGCTTTGGGTAGCATAGACATTTTAACAATGTTTATTCTTCTGATCCATGAGCATGGAATATTTTTCCATCTTTTTGTGTCTTCTTCAATTTCTTTCATGAGTGTTCTGTAGTTCCTAGAATCTAGATCCTTTACTTCTTTGGTTAGGTTTATTCCGAGGTATCTTATGGTTTTTGATGCTATTGTAAATGGAATCATTTCTCTAATTTCTCTTTCTACAGTTGCGTTGTAAGTGTATAAGAAAGCAACTGATTTCTGTGCATTGATTTTGTATCTGGCCACATTACTGAATTGCTGTATCAGTTCTAGTAATTTGGGTGTGGAGTCTTTTGGGTTTTCCACATAAAGCATCATGTCGTCTGCAAAAAAGAGAGAGTTTGACTTCTTCTTTGCCAATTTGAATATCTTTTATTTCTTTTGGTTGTCTTAATGCTGTTGATAGGACTTCTAGTACTATGTTGAATAATAGTGGCGAGAGTGGGCATCCTTGACATGTTCCTGATCTTAAGGGAAAGGCTCTCAGCTTTTCCCCATTGAGGATGATAGTCGCTGTGGGTTTTTCATAGATGGATTTTATGAACTTGAGGAATGTTCCCTCTATACCTATACTCTGAAGAGTTTTAAACAGGAAACGATGTTGTATTTTGTCAAATGCTTTTTCTGCATCAGTTGAGAGGACCATATGGTTCTTTGCCCTCCTCTTATTAATGTGTTCTATCACATTTATTGATTTGTGAATGTTGAACCACCCTTGCATCCTGGGGATAAATCCCACTTGGTCGTGGTGGATGATCCTTTTAATATATTGTTGGATCCTATTAGCTAGGATTTTGTTGAGGATTTTGGAATCCATATTCATCAGGGATATTGGTCTGAAATTCTCCTTTTTGATGGGGTCTTTGCCTGGTTTGGGGATTATGGTAATGTTGGCCTCATAGAATGAGTTTGGAAGTTTTCCTTCTGTTTCTATTTTTTGAAAGAGCTTCAGTAGAATAGGTATTATTTCTTCTTTGAATGTTTGGTAGAATTCCCCAGGGAATCCATCAGGCCCGGGACTCTTGTTTTTTGGGAGGTTTTTGATCACTGCTTCAATCTCGTTATTAGTTATTGGCCTATTCAGGTTGTCAGTTTCTTCCTGTCTCAGTCTTGGCAGCTTATAGGTTCCCAGGAAGGCCTCCATTTCATCCAGATTGCTCAATTTATTGGCATATAGTTGTTGATAATAATTTCTAATATTTGTTCCTATTTCCTTGGTGTTAGTCATGATCTCTCCCCTTTCATTCATAATTTTATTAATTTGGGTCCTTTCTCTTTTCTTTTGGATAAGTCTGGCCAGTGGCTTATCGATCTTATTAATTCTTTCAAAGAACCAACTTCTAGTTTCGTTGATCTTCTCTACTGTGTTTCTGGTTTCTAATTCATTGTTCTCTGCTCTAATCTTAATTATTTCTCTTAATGTGTGGCTTAGGCATCATTTGTTGCTTTTTCTCTAGTTCTTTAAGGTGTGGAGTTAGTTGGTGAATTCGGGATTTTTCTAATTTTTTTAGTTAGGCTTGGATGGCTATGTATTTCCCCCTTAGGATGGCCTTTGCAGTATCCCATAGGTTTTGGACCGATGTGTTTTCATTCTCATTGATTTACATGAATTGTTTAAGTTCTTCTTTGGTTTCCTGGTTTGACCCAAACATTCTTGAGCAGAGTGGTCTTTAGCTTCCAAGTGTTTGAATTTCTGCCAAAATTTTTCTTGTGTTTGAGTTCCAGTTTTAAAGCATTGTGGTCTGAGAATATGCAAGAAATAATCTCAATATTTTGGTATCAGTTGAGACCTGATTTGTGACCCAGTGTGTGGTCTATTCTGGAGAAAGTTCCATGTGCGCTCTAGAAGAATGAGTATTCTGTTGTTTTAAGGTGGAATATTCTGTACATATCTATGAGGTCCATCTGGTCCAGTGTGTCATTCAAAGTTCTTTTTCCCTTGTTGATTTTGTGCTTAGATGATCTGTCCATGGCTCAGAGTGGAGTATTGAGGTCTCCTACAATTAATGTATTGTTATCAATATGACTCTTTATTTTGGTTAACAGTTGGTTTATGTAGATGGCTGCTCCCATGTTAGGGGCATAGACATTTACGATTGTTAGATCTTCTTGTTGGATAGACCCTCTAAGAATGATATAGTGTCCTTCTATGTCTCTAAGTACAGACTTTAGTTTAAAATCTAATTTGTCTGATATAAGAATTGCTACCCCAGCTTTCTTTTAAGGTCTGCTGGCATAGAAGATGGATCTCCAGCCTTTCACTTTCAGTCTGGATGTACCTTTAGGTTCAAAATGAGTCTCTTGTAGACAGCATATGGATAGGTCCTGTCTTTGTATCCAATCTGCAACCCTGTGCCATTTTTTGGGAGCATTTAGTCCATTCACATTGAGATTGATTATTGAAAGATATGAATTAATTTTCATCATGTTGCCTTTAAAGACATTGTTTTTATAGATTGTAAATTTCAGTTGTATATCACTCTTGGGGTCTTTCTCCTTTTATAGAACCCCCCTTAATATTTCTTGCAGGGCCAGCTTAGTGGTCACATATTCTTTCAGTTTCTGCCAGTCTTGGAAGCTCTGTATCACTCCGTCCATTCTAAATGACAGCCTTGCCAGATAAAGTATTCTTGGTTGCATGTTCTTCTCATTTTGTACCCTGAATATGTCTTGCCAGGCCTTTCTGGCTTGCCAGGTCTCTGTGGATAGGTCTGACGTTGTTCTGATGTTCCTCCCTCTGTACGTAAGGAATCTCTTCCCCCTAAGTGCCCTTAAGATGGTTTCCTTGGTTCTAAGATTTGCGAGTTTTACTATTAAATGCCGGGGTGTTGGCCTCTTTTTCTTGATCTTGGGAGCGGTCCTCTCTGCCTCTAGGACATGAATGTTTGTTTCATTCCCAGATTAGGGAAGTTCTCAGCTACAATTTGCTCAAATATATCTTCTAGTCCTCTCTCTCTGTTCACTCCCTCCGGGATTCCAATAATTCTGACATTGGAACACTTCATGGTGTCACTTGTTTCTCCGATTCTATTTTCATGGAATCCGAGTTGTTTTTCCCTGGCCTCCTCTTTTCCCTTTTTGTCTATTAAATTGTCTTCAGGTCGCTTATTTGTTCTTCTGCCTCACGTATCCTAGCTGTTAGATTATCTAGATTAGATAGGATCTCATTGATAGCATTTTTAAGTTCTGCCAGTTCAACTTTCATTTCTTCCCTTAGAGACTCTGTGTTGCCATTAATCGATTTCTCCATTCTAGCTATTGTCTTCACAATTTCTAGCCTGAATTCCATCTCCAGCATCTTGGTTATATCTGCATTCATTTGTAAATCTGCTGCATAAGTCATAATCTCTGAGTCTTTCCTATTTTGGGGGTTCCTCCTCCTAGTCATTCTGTTGATGGGTGGTTGAGGGTATGTACAGAGTCTAAATTATTGACCAGAACCCAAACAAGATGCACCTATTTTCTAGGGACCTTAGGGTTGCTGGCCTCTTGTTTTCCCAGTCTATCTTCTGGGGGAGGGGCCTGCCACGCTGTTACTCAGGCAACCCTGTTTGGGCAGAGTTGCCCTGCCCCCTGTGGAGGGGGATGGGCTAAGTGGGAACCAGTTTTTGGGGGCTTTTGTTCTCTGGCGGCTTTCCCTGGCTGCTTTCTGTGTCTCTCCCGAGAGTCAGAGCAGAAGAGACTCTTTCCAACCCTCTGCCTCAGAGCAGAGAGATCAAAGTGTGTTCTTCAGTGAGCTCTCCAGGCCACACTATCTCCATTTCTGTCCATGCTGGTATAAACTGCAGTGTCCTGGATTGTGTGTCCCTCCACAGCACCTCCAGTCCTGCCTCCAGGTCGGGGCACATCTCTGCTCTTTGTGCTTCTAAAACCGCCAGCCACTCCCAGTTCATACATGTGACCCCGCTGTTCTGGGTTTCCGACCCAGGGGCTGGCCTAAAGTCCTTGCCCTGCCACTACCGTTCTGCGAGTCTGTGGCCCATCCTCAGCACAAGGCTATTGTTCCCTGGCAGTTTAGGTTCCCCACAGCCAGGCTCCCTCCCACTGCCATTTATCTTCCGATATCTGCCCGGGGAATCACGGCTCCCTGCTTTGTACTTCGAAACCAACTGCCTGCGATATTCTGTTTGTAGAGATCCAGATCTACTTTCTTACATCTCAGGCTGATTTTGTGGGTGCTCAGAGTGGTTTGGTAGATATCTAGCTCAATTCTGGGGACCAGACGGAATAGGGTCCCCTACTCCTCTGACATCTTCTCTTCCCCCCTTATTTATTTATTTATTATTTTTTATTATGTTCAATTCGCCACTGTATAGTACACAATTAGTCCTTGATGTAGTGTTCAATGTTTCATTAGTTAAGTATAACACTCAGTGCTCATCACAGTGTGTGCCCTCCTCAATGCCCCAAAACCTGTTACCCCCTCCACCCACCCTCCCCCCTCTGAAATCCCCAGATTGTATCTCAAGGTCCATAATTTCTTATAGTTCATCTCCCTCTCCGATTTCTCCCCATTTGGATTTCCCTCCCATCCCCATGGTCCTCCATGCTATTGTTTATTTTCCACATATGAGTGAAACAGTATGATAATTGTCTTTCTCTGTTTGACTTACTTCACTTAACATAATCCCCTACAGTTCCATCCATGTCGATGCAAATGGTGGATATTCATCGTTTCTGATGGTTGAATAATATTCCATTGTATATATGTACCACTTCTTCTTATCCATTCATCTGTTGAAGGGCATCTCACCTCCTTCCACAGTTTAGCTATTGTGGACATTACTGCTATGAACATTGAGATGCATGTGGCCTTGCTTTTCACTACATCTGTGTCTTTGGGGTAAATACCCAGGAGTGCAATTGCTGGGTCATAGTGTTGTTCTATTTTTATCTTTTTGAGGAACCTCCATACTGTTTTCCAGAGTGGCTGTACCAGCTTGCATTCCCACCAACAGTCTAAGAGGGTTCCCCTTTCTCCACATCATCACCAACATGTGTTGTTTCCTGCCTTCTTAATTTCTGCCATTCTAATGTGTGTAAAGTGGTGTCTCAGTGTGGTTTTGATTTGAATTTCCCTGATGGCTAATGATCATGAACATTTTTTTATGTGTCTGTTAGCCATTTGTATGTCTTCTTCAGAGAACTGCCTTTTCATATCTTCTGCCCATTTTTTGACTTGATTATTTGTTTTTGGGTGTTGAGTTGGAGAATTTTTATAGATCTTGGATACCAGCCCTTTATCTGTAGTGTCATTTGCAAATATCTTCTCCCATTCTGTGGGTTGCCTCTTTGTTTTGTTGCCTGTTTCCTTTGCTGTGCAGAAGCTTTTTACCTTGATGAAGTCCCAAAAGTTTATTTTCGCTTTTGTTTCCCTTGTTTTTATAGACATGTCATGAAAGAAGTTGGTGTGGCTGATGTTGTAAAAGTTACTGCTTATGTTCTCATCGAGGATTTTGATGGATTCCTGTCTCACATTGAGGTCTTTCTTCCATTTTGAGTTTATCTTTGTGTATGGAATAAGAGAATGGTCCAGTTTCATTCTTCTGTATGTAGCTGTCCAATTTTCCCAGCACCATTTATTGAAGAGACTATCTTTTTTCCATTGCATATTCTTTCCTGATTTGTCAGAGATTAGTTAACCATAGAGTTGAGGGTCCATTTCTGGGTTCTCTCTTCTGTTCCATTGATCTATGTGTCTGTTTTTGTGCCAGTACCATGCTGTCTTGGTGATCACAGCTTTTTATATAGCATGAAGTTAGGCAACGTGATGCCCCCAGCTTTGTTTTTCTTTTTCAACATTGTCTTGGCGATTCAGGGCCTTTTCTGATTCCATACAAATTTTAGGATTCTTTGTAACAGCTTTTTGAAAAATGCCAATGGTATTTTGATAGGGATGGCATTGAAAGTGTAGATTGTTCTGGGCAGGATAAACATTTTAACAATGTTTATTTTTCCAATCCATGAGCATGGAATGTTTTTCCATCTTCTATCTTCCCCAGTTCCATTCATAAGTCTTCTGTAGTTTCTAGAATATAGATTCTTAACCTCTTTAGTTAGGTTTATTCCTAGGTATCTTATGGTTTTTGGTGCTGTTGTATATAGAATCAATTCCCTAATTTATCTTTCTACAGTTACATTGTTAGTGTATAGAAAAGCAACTGATTTCTCTGTATTGATTTTGTATCCTGCCACATTACTGAACTGCTGTATGAGTTCTAGTAATTTGGGGGTGGAGTCTTGTGGGTTTTCCCAATAAAATATCATGTCATCTGCAAAGACAGAGAGTTTGACTTCTTCTTTGCCAGTTTGAATGCCTTTCATTTCTTTTTGTTGTCTGATTCCTGATGCTAGGGCTTCTAGCACTATATGGAACAATAGTGGCAAGAGTGGGCATCCTTGTCCTGTTCCTGATCTTAAGGGAAAAGCTCTCAGCTTTTCCCCTTTGAGAATGATATTCGCTGTGGGCTTTTCATAGATTTTATGAACTTGAGGAATGTTCCCTTTATCCCTATACTCTGAAGACTTTTAATCAGGAAAGGATGCCTTATTTTGTCAAATGCTTTTTTTGCATCAGTTGAGACGATCATATGGTTCTTGTCTTTTCTTTTATTAATGTGCTCTATCACGTTGATTGATTTGCAAATGTTGAACCACCCTTGCATGCCAGAAATAAATCCCACCTGATCGTGATGGATAATCCTTTTAAGGTACTGGTGGATCCTATTGGCAAGGATCTTGTTGAGTATTTTGGCATCCATGTTCATCAGGGATATTGGTCTGTAATTCTCCTTTTGGATGGGGTCTTTGCCTGGTTTTGGGATCAGGGTAATGATGCCCTCATAGAACGAGTTTGGAAGTTTTTCTTCTGTTTCTATTTTTTGAAACAGCTTCAGAAGAATAGTTATTATTTCTTCTTTAAATGTTTGGTAGAATTCCCCTGGGAAGCCATGTGGCCCTGGACTCTTGTTTTTTGGGAGGGTATTGATTACTGCTTCAATTTTGTTGCTGGTTATTGGTCTATTCAGATTGTCTATTTCTTCCTGTTTTGGTCTTGGTAGGTTATAGGTTTCCAGGAAGGTATCCATTTCTTCCAGGTCGCCTAATTTGTTGGCGTATAGGTTCTAATAATAATTTCTAATAATTGTTTCTGTTTCCTTGGTGTTAGTCATGACATCTCCGCTTTTATTCATATTTTTATTTATTTGGGTCCTTTCTCTTTTCTTTTGGGTATGTTTGGCCAGATCTTATTAATCCTTCAGATAACCAGCTCTTCTCCTGTTTGGTTTAGGTTTTATTTTATCTTCTTTCTCCATCTCCTTTAGGTGTAAGGTTACCTTGTTCATTCGGGGTTTTTCTAATTTTTTGAGTGAGGCTTGGATGGCTATGTACTTCCCCCTTAGGACCACCTTTGCAGTATCCCATAGGTTTTGGACCAATGTGTTTTCATTCTTATTGGTTTCCATGAATTGTTTAAGTTTTTCTTTAATTTCCTGTTTGACCCAAACATTTTTTAGCAGGATGCTCTTTAATTGCCAAGTGTTTGAGATCCTTCCAAATGTTTTCTTTGATTGAATTCCAGTTTCAAAGCATTGTGGTCTGAAAATATGCATGGGATAATCTCAATCTTTTGGTATCGGTTGAGGCCTGACTTGTGACCCAGTATGTGGTCTATTTTGGAGAAAGTTCTATGTGCTTTCAATAAGAATGAGTATTCTTTTGTTTTAGGGTGGAATGTCCTGTATATATCTGCGAAGTCCATCTGGTCCAATGTCTCATTCAAAGCTCTTGTTTCTTTGTTGATCTTCTGCTTAGATGATCTGTCCATTGCTTAGAGTGGAGTGTTGAGGTCTCCTACCATTAAAGTACTGTTATCAATATGAATATTTAGCTTAACAGTTGGCTTATGTAGTTGGCTACTCCCATGTTGGGGCCATAAATACTTACAATTGT
Organism: Zalophus californianus; assembly: GCF_009762305.2. Taxonomy (NCBI): domain Eukaryota; kingdom Metazoa; phylum Chordata; class Mammalia; order Carnivora; family Otariidae; genus Zalophus; species Zalophus californianus. Next base: position 67,386,683 of record NC_045612.1, read on the forward strand.
TAGATCTTCTTGTTGGATAGACCCTTTAAGTATGATATAGTGTCCCTCTATATCTCTTACTACAGTCTTTAGTTTAAAATCTAATTTGTCTGATATGAGAATTGGTACCTCAGCTTTCTTCTGAGGTTCGTTGGCATGGTAAGTGGTTCTCCATCTCCTCACTTTCAGTTTGGAGGTATTTTAGGTTCAAAGTGCATCTCTTGTAAACAGCATATGGATGGGTCCTGCTTCTTTATCCAATCTGCAACCCTGTGCCATTTCATGGGAGCATTTAGTCCATTCACATTGAGAGTGGCTATTGAAAGATATGATTTTAGTGCCATCATATTGCCTGTGAAGTCCCTGTTTCTATAGATTGTCTCTGTAAATTTCTGGTCTATATTACTCTTGGGGTCTTTCTTGTTTTATAGAGTCCCCCTTAATATTTCCTCCAGGGCTGGTTAGGTGGTCATATATTCTTTCAATTTCTGCCCTTCCTGGAAATTCCTTTCTCTATATCTGTTCTGAATGACAGCCTTGCTGGATAAAATATCTTTGGCAGCATGTTCTTCTCATTTATTATCCTGATTATGTTTTGCCAGCCCTTTCTGCTTGCCAGGTCTCTGTGGACAGGTCTGACGTTATTTTGATGTTCTTCCCTCTATATGTAAGAAATCTCTTCCCCCTAGCTGCTCTCAGGGTAGCTTCCTTGGCTCTAAGACTTACAAGTTTTACTATTATATGCTGGATGTTCGTCTGTTCTTATAGATCTTGGGAGGGTCCTGTCTGCCTCCTGGACATGAATGCTTGTTTCCTTCCCCAGATTAGGGAAGTTCTCAGTGATGATTTGCTCAAATATAGTTTCTAGTCCTCTCTCTCTCTCCACCTTCTTGGGGATCCCAATAATTCTGGCATTGGAACATTTCATGGTGTCATTGATCTCTCTGAATCTGTACTAATGGGCTTCTAGCTGTTTATTCCAGGCCTCCTCAGCTTCCTTCCTTTCTATAATCTTATCTTCTAGCTCACTAATTCATTCTTCTGCCTCATTTATCCTGGCCGTCAGGTTATCCACTTTAGACTGCATCTCATTCACAGCATTTTTAATTTCAGCCCGATTAGCTCTCATTTCTGCCTTTAGAGATTCTATATTGTCACTAATATTTTTCTCAAGCCTAGATATCAACTTCATGATTGCTACTCTGAAGTCTATCTCTGACATTTTGCTTATATCCATATCCATTAGGTCTGTGGTAGAGGCCGTAGCCTCTGGTTCTATTCTTTTTTGGGAGTTCCTCCTCCTAGTCATTCTGTTGAGGGGTGGTTGAGGGAATGTACAGAGTCCAAAAAGTATTAACCATGACCCAAGCAAGATGCACCCATTTTATGGGGACCCTAGGATTGTCATCCTCTTGTTCTTCTAGCCTGTCTTCTGGGGGAGTGGCCTGCTGCACTGTTACTCAGGCAGCCCTATGGGCAGAGTTGCCCTGCCCTTCGTCAGGGTGCTGGGCTCAGTGGAAACTGTTTTTTTGAGCTTTTGTTCTCTGCCGGCTTTCCATGTCTCTTCCGAGAGTCAAAGCAAAAATGGCTGCACCCAAACCTCTGTCCCAGAGCAGAGAAATTGCAGTCTGCTCTTAGTGGTCCCTCCAAGACATACATTCTCCCTTTCTGTATGCACTGCTGAAAACCGTGCACACCCGCAGCAACTCTCCCAGAGGCTGAACCCAGGGCTGGGTCATGTCTCTGCCCTTTGTGCTTCTAAAACTTTGAGCCGCCCTGGGTTAGTAGGCGGGCACCCGCAGCTCCTGGATCCTGTCTGGGTGCTACTCTAAAGTTCTTTACAGGTTGCTACCGCTCTGTGAGCTATTCCCCCTGTCCCCAGCACAGAGTGCTTTTGTCCTCCAATGTTATATCACTTTCCAAGGGTCTTTCTTCTTATCCTCTGATATCTGCCTGCAGATTCCTGACTCTGCCCTTCCCACGTCATGCCTGGTGGAGTTTTCAGCTTGTAGAGATCCAGATATGTATTCTTTACATCTCAGGTTGATTTCGTGGGTGTTCAGAATGGTTTGTTAGATATCCAGCTAAATTCAGGGGACCATTTGAAACATGGTCCCCTACTCCTCCGCTATCTTGCCTATCCTCTTCATTTTGAGTTTTAGTTTTCTTTTTCTGGCTACTTTAGGTTTAATGTTATGTTATTTATTTGAGATTTTTCTTGCTTCTTGAGGTAGGCTTATATTGCTGCTATCTTCCCTTGTAGAACTGCTTTTTGCTGCATCCCAAAGATCTTGGAGAATTTTTTTTTCATTTTCATTTCTTTCTATGTATTTTTAAATTTCTTCTTTGATTTCTTCTTTGACCCATTCATTGTTTCATAGAATGTTATGTAACATATATTTTCAGATTTTTTCTTGTGGCTGATTTCTAGTTTCATTGGATGTGGTCAGAAAAAATGTATGGTATAACTTTGATCTTTTGAATTTGTTGAGACTAATTTTGTGGGCTAATACATGATTTGTTCTAGAGAATATTCATTGTACACTATAAAAGAATGTGTATTCTGCTGTTTTAGGATGTAATGTTCTCAATATATCTATTAAATCCATCTGGTCCAATGTGTTCAAAGCCACTGTTTTCTTGTTTATTTTCTGTTTGGATCATCTGTCTTTTGATGTAAAGTAGTGTTAAAGTCCCCTACTATTATTACATTACTTTCAGTTAGTTCCTTCATATTTGTTATTAACTGCTTTATGTATTTGGGTGCTCCCATGTTGGGTGCATAAATATTTACAATTGTATCTTCTTGTTGATTGTTCCCTTAATTATTATATAGTGTCTTTCTATGTCTCATGTTACAGTCTTTGTTTTAAAGTTTATTTTGTTATCTGATGTAAGTGATGACACTTCAGCTTTATTTTAACATCCATTTTTATGGTAAATATTTCTCAATGCCATCACTTTCAATCTGCAGGTGTCATTAGGTCTGAAACTAGTGTCTTGTGACCAGCATATAGATGAGTCTTGTTTTTTTATCCATTCCATCATCTTTGTCATTTGATTGGAGGTTTTAGTCCATTTTCATTCAAAGTAATTATTGATAGGCATGTAGTTATTTCCATTTTATTTCTTTTTGTTTGTTTGTTTTTGTTTTGCATTTCTACTCTGTTACTTTTTTGTCTTGCTATATTCCCTCACAGTTTGCTGGCTTTCTTTAGTGATAATATTTGGATTACTTTTTCTTTATTCTTTGCATGTCTATTACTGGTGTTTGATTTGTCATTACCATTAATTTTGTACATAGCATCTTATGCATATAGCAGTCTATATTAAGTTGATGGTCACACTTAAACTTATTTTTTACTCCTCCTTCCCCACGTTTTAGGTGATGTCATATTTTATATGCTTTTATTTTTTTTAATTTCTTGATTGATTTTTCAGGTATACTTATTTTTAATACTCCCATTCCTGATTTTTCCTTTCTATTTAAAAACTACTCTTTACTATTTCTTTTAGGGCTGGTTTAGTGGTCTTGAACTCCTTTAGTTTTTGTTTATTTGAGAAGTTCTTCATCTCTCCTTCTATTCTGAATGAGAGCCTTGCTGGATAGAGTATTCTTGGCTGCAAATTTTTCCCTTCCAGCAAATTGAATATATCATGCCACTATCTTCTGGCCTGCAACATTTCTGCTATAAAATCCACTGATAGCCTTATGGGGGGGGGTCCTTTGTATGTAACTGTCTTCTTTTCTCTTGCTGCTTTTAATTTTTTTTCTTTATCACTACTTTTTGCCATTTTAAATGTTATATGTCTTTGTGTGGACCTCCTTGTGTTGATTTTGTTGGGGGATCTGGATCTCTATGCTTCCTGGATCTGGATATCTGTTTCCTTCCCCAGATTAGGGAAGTTTTCAGTTATTATTTTTTCAAATAAATTTTTTACCCCCTTTTCTCTGTTCTGAAATCAGAGAAATGTAATGTAAATGTTATTATGCTTGATGGAGTCACTGCGTTCTTCATCTATTCTCAGTTTGCATATTTTTTTCTCTTACCTACTCAGCTTGATTACTTTCCATTTCTGTTTTCCAGGTTATTAATTTTTTCCTCTGTTTTCTCTGGCCTGCTATGTATTCCATCAAATATATTTTTAATTCCAATTGTTGTGCTTTTCATCTCTGATTGGTTCTTTTTTATCTCTTTTTTGAGGGTCTCACTGATATCCTCCACTCTTTCCTCAAGACCAATGAGTATCTTTATGATCATTACTTTAAATTTTCTATCAGGCATTTTATTTATCTTTGTTTTACTTATGCCTCTTACTGTTATTTTGTTCTGTTCTTTTATTTGGGACATATTCCTCTGTTTCCTCATTTTATCTAACTCTGTGTGTATGTTTCTCTGTGTTAGGAAAGTTAGTTACATCTCCTATTCTTGAAGGTAATGGATTTATGAAGAAGAGTTACTGTAGTGCCCTGCAGTAGAGTGTCCCCTCTTCCCCAGGGCCTGGCACTTCAGGGAACATTTTCTATGTGTGTTGTATGTGCTCTGATCCCTGGCCACTTTTTTCTTCAGTCCAGTTATCTGCAGAGGCTCTTTTTACCTGTTGTGGGCAGTGTTTCCTTCCCACTGGGGCAGGGAAACTTTTAAGAAGGTGCTTGTTGGTCTGCTTGTGAAATGAGACCTGCTGTCACTGCTGGAATCAAGGCCCCACAAAACACATGGGTTGGAGACATGTTGGCAGGGTTTGCCCTGGTCCTTTTGGGAAGGGGACCCTCAGCACCATGACTGAGGCAAGTGTGATTGCGGTGGGTGAATCCACAAAATGCAGGGGGGACACTCCTTGGTGTAAGCAAGTTAGGTAGTGAGTATTGTTGCTGTACTGGTTCCTGCAGGTGGCAGTGTGTTTATGCTGTGTGTTTATGCTGGGGGTTGGGAGAGTGAAATGGCACCTGCCAGTTCCTTTGTTCCTGTAAGGGGACTCCCTGTGATTCCTGCCTTTCTAGGACACACTCTGAGATGAATAAATAACACTCAGTCTATATGCCAAAGATGTTTTTCAAACTGTTGCTTCTATGCTGTATCTCTGCAGGCTGTTATTTATGCCATCTTTTTAAGGGTAAGGAGTCAGCTTCCTAATGCCCTCTGGACTATCCCAGAACCAAGCCCACTGATTTTTAAAATTCCAAGCCTTATATCTCACTGGTTGTAAGAACTCACAAAATTCACCTACTCTTGCTTTCAAAGTCGAGTATATGGGGATTTGTTTTCCCCATGCAGGCTCCCCACTGTAATAGTCTGTTTTTTGCCCTTCTCAGGGCCACTGGCTCCCTCCCAACTGCACGTGGATGGTCATGCTCTGTTTTGTTATCAAACCATGTCTCTGCCCTTTCTACCTTTAGTTGTGGAGCTTGTTCTTCCAGTCTATGGGTCATTTTCTGGGTTACTTACACTGATGTGTTATCTGGTTGTATCCATGGGATAACGTGAGCTTAGGGTCCTCATACTCTACCATATTCCTAGCCTCCCCACCATTTTATCTTGATTACTACTGTTTTGCTGTAAATTTTGAAACTGGAAAGTGTTAGTCCTACTTTTTTCTTAATTTTTGGACCTATTCTGGGTCCCTTGCAGTTCCATATAAATTCTGCAATTAACCTATCAACTTCTACAAAGAACTCAGAACTCAACTATTTGCTTTACCCTACATTGAAGACTCAAGCCAATATTGAACATGAACCTGTGGAAAAATTCTCTTAAATTAAATTCAAGTCCAGGAAAATGCACTATGTAGAGGGGTTTTTTGTTGTTGTTGTTTAATTAAGAGATTAAGAATCTCTTAATTAAAAAAATGAAGGGTGGGAATCAGAGGGGGAGATGAACCATGAGAGACTATAGACTCTGAGAAACAAACTGAGTGTTCTAGAGGAGAGGGGGGTGGGGGGATGTGTTAGCCTGGTGATGGGTATTAAAGAGGGCACGTACTGAATGGAGCACTGGGTGTTATATGCAAACAATGAATCATGGAACACTACATCAAAAACTAATGATGTAATGTATGGTGATTAACATAACATAAAAAATGATCATCAGTGATGTCTAACACAGGCACAGCCCTTTGGAAAAAGAGCAAGAAAGAGAAATATTGCCATATAATTAAAGAAAATGAAATTACCTGTCATGACTTGCTACATTGGATTATTTGACTTAAAGATATTTGATGTGAATAGTTTCAGTGTGAAATAAGTTAAAATATATATTGACTATGTACCTTGAGTAGAGAGAATCATTTATCCAAGAAATTATATTATTTAACCACCTTTGGAGTAGTAATTGTTAATCATAAACTAAACTAAAACAAAGTAAAAATAAAGTATACCACATGTGAAGCCATTGCAATAAATAAACAATTTTTGTGTGAAAAAAATAACTCAGCCAGGATTCTGATAGGGTTTGTGTTGAATTTGGAGATAATTTTGGGAAGTAGTGCCACCTTAACAATGTTAAATATTTTGGTTTATGAGCAAGTTTTACCATTTATTTAGATTTTTAATTTTTTAAAACAATATTTTGTCATTAAGAAATGAACAAAAAAACAGACTCTTAAATATAGAGAACAAACTGGTGGTTGCTAGAGGGGAGTTGGGTGCGGGGAGGTATGAAATAGATAGAGGGGATAGAACAGAGGGATGAACACTGAGTACTGTATAGAATTGTTGAATCATTATATTGTGCACTTGAAACTAATATAACACTGTATGTTAATTATACTTCAATTAAAACAAAATAAAACAAAAAATAAATTCTCAAGAGTATAATGACTGGGTCATTTGGTAACCACATGTTTCATTTTAAAAGCAGTTGTCTTTCTGTTTTTTTGTTTTTCATCAATTTAATTTCCAGAGTAGCTGTATCATATTATAGTCATTCCAGCAATGTGTGAAAATCTAGTTTTATTTCATCTTCACAAGCATTCAGTATTGTCACTATTTTTTATTTTAATCATTCTGGTAAGTGTGCAGTGATATTTCCTTGTGTTTTTTTTAAGATTTTATTTATTTATTTGACAGAGAGAGACACAGAGAGAGAGGGAACACAAGCAGGGGGAGTGGGAGAGGGAGAAGCAGGCTTCCCTTGGAGCAGAGAGCCCGATGCAGGGCTCGATCCCAGGACCCTGGTATCATGACCCCAGCCAAAGGCAAATGCTTAATGACTGAGCCACCCAGGCGCCCCTTTCATTGTGGTTTTAACTTGCATGCATCTAATGGGTAATTATGTTGCATCTTTTCATGTGCTTATTTACCATCTGTATATCTTCCTCAATGAAATGTATGTTCATATGTTTTGCCCATTTTCTAATTGGACTAATATTTTCTTCTACTGTTGAGTACTGAGGGTTATTTTTATATTTTATGTACAAAAACTTTGTTGAAAATGCGGTTTGCAAATATTTTCTCCCACTCTGTTGCTTATCTTTTCATCCTCTAAAGAGGGTGTTTGGCAGAGTAAAAGTTTTTAATATTGTTGGGGTTCAATATATTAATTTTTCCTTTTATAGGTTGTGCTTTTGGTGTCAAGTCTGAGAACTCTTCATCTACCTCAAGTCCCAAGGATTTTCCATTTTCCCTAAAAGTTTTATGTTTTACATTTAAAGTCATGATACATTCTGAGTTAATTATTGTAAAATGTGTGAAGTTTAGGTCAAAGTTCATTTTATTTTTGCATATGGATATTAGTTGTTCCAGCACCATTTGTTTGAAAGGCTGTCCTTTCTCCATTGAATTATCTTTGCACTTTGTCAAAAATTTATCAGGCACATTTGTGTAGATCTGTTTCTGCATTCTCTATTTTGTTTCATTGATCTATGTGTCTACCTCTCCACCAGTACAACACTATCTTGATTACTGTTAACTATGTAGTAAGTCTTAACATCAGCCAGAATGATTCCTCCCACTTTATTTTGCTTTTTAAAAATTGTTTTAGCTATTCTAGGTTCTTTCTTTTCCATGTGAATTTTAGAATAAGCTTGTGTATGTCTACTTACTGGAATTTGATAAGAATTGCATCAAAACTATAGATCAATTTAGAGAGAATTGACATCTTTACTGTGTTGAATCTTCTGATCCACGAATATGGTATCACTCTCTATTTACTTAGGTTTTCTTTGACTTCTTCATCAGCATTTTGTAATTTTCGGCATTCAGATCCTTTAACTGTTTTTGTTGGATTTGCACCTAAGTATTCCATTTTCTTCAGAGTGATTATAAATGGTATTGTATTTTTAATTTTGGGTTCCACGTTTGTTATTTGTAAATAAAGATGCTATTGATTTTTGTGTGTTTTCCTTATAACCTGCAACCTTGCCAAACTCGCTTATTCTCGCAATTAAAAAAATTTTGTTTTGGAATGTCTTTGTAGATAATCATGTCACCTGCAAATAAGAATGGTTTTATTTTTTCCATTCCCATGTATATGTCTTTTATGTCCTTGTCAAGATTTAATTTTAAGGTTCTATAAGTGTGCTTGGGAATATTTTGACTTGTTTGAAGAATTACTGATGAAACCCTTGTTTTTAAATGGACACATTTACATCCTATTCCAGAAAGTATTGAAATTGAGAAGGCCTGCCTATAGTTTTGAAGCATTTAAATATAGCAAAACATTCAAAAGCATCAGAGACAATTTATTTAACCAATTTTGTCTTGAAAAAACATTTGTCGAAGAAAGGTACTCAGCAGAAATAAAAAATAATGTACATTTCAAAATTTAAAAAACAATATTTTGTCATTTTTGCAGTATAAATTTGACACTTTTGTTAAAATTATTCCTAACTGTTCTCTTTTTCTCTACTGTGCATGGAATCGTGTCCAAATTTATTGAAACTCTCCAAATTTTGGCCCCATTATGGTTCAAACTTTATCTAGCAACAATACTTGCCATCTCCTCTGAACCCAAAATATACACTTGGCTTCCTATCCTTATGGTTCTCATTGTTGATCCCATAAGTTTGACTTACACTTTCATCTTCTCTCAGGCAGCCATCAGTATTTATTAAGCCTACAATGTAGAGGCCTGTGATACTCTAAGGATACAAAAATGAAATTAAAAAGTGGTGAAATTTGAATTGGGTCTTCCAGGAGTGAATCAAGTATTCACACTAATTCTTTTTGAAAAGTGTTTTTGCTAGACTGTGAGCCCTTGAGGACAGGAGATATGTTGATATTTGTCCTGAGTTCATCATCTACACTTATCTCATATGTTGGCATCAATGGATGCTTGTTGAATGAACTAATCAGACCATAGAGGAAACTTTAGATTTATAATTAAAGCACCTTTAAAAAAACAAACTGCATTTAGATTCTCCCTAACCCTTTTTGATGGTAGTTGAAACTATCAGAAACTATCAGAAATTGGCCATCAAGCTTACTGACTTTTTCAAACAATTTACTGTATAATAGAGTTGAATGCTCTTGGCTTTGCCAGCTGTGTCTAGAAGGGTTCCATGTTCAAATTCGCCACAAATCGTCTCTCATGGCACTGTTGCTAATGGCAACACTGAAGACCAGAAATGTATATGTCAGTGAAAAATATTTTATTCCAAGTGCCCCTGATAATTTACATCTGACAAGAAAGTACTTTTTTATGTGTGGAATTATGATGGAGTAAACCAATTTAGACACACATACATATATGTGCATGCACACAGAGCTCTCAGCTGGTCTGTGATTATCTTATAACCTGAGAAGAATTTATAGTTTCCCTAGTGTTAGGGATAGGAATTGAGCTAAGGGAGTGCCCCTTGGTGATCACAAAGCCGAAGGATTTCTGTGCAACTGAGAACTGAGTAGCTGCCCTTCGTTCTTACTTTTAGAAAAATGACAGATATTCAATAAACTACCAGAATGATTAGAGAAAAAAATCAGAGAGAGCTGGAGGTGCTGTCCTCTTCCTAAACAAGGAGTTGAGACAAAAGCACTCATTGGAAGTCTTGGTTGGTTGACTACATGTAATCTGTTCTTGCTTAGTTGTGTTTCTTATTTTCAGAATGTTAGTTTGGTTCTAGCAATAGGAACATGGATCTTTTTGGCCCTGTGGTGGTTTTTTTTTTTTTTTTGATGTGTAATTGACATACAACATTATATTAGTTTCAGGTGTACAAGGTAATGATGCAACACTTGCATACACTGCAAAATCATTACTGTAAGTTTTGTCTCCATCTGTCACCACAGAAAGTTACAAAAATTTGTTTTTCTTGTGATGAGAACTTTGAAGATCCACCCTCCTGGAAACTTTAAAATATGCATTACAATATCATTGACTATAGTCACCATGCTACACACCATAACCCAATGACCTATTCATTTCATAACTGGAAGTCTGTACCTCCTGACCCCTGTTACCTATTTTCCTCACATCCTAACACCTCTAGCCCCAGCAACCAAGTCTCTATTCTCTGTATCCTTCCCATCCACCTCCCCTCCAGCAACCCTCAGCTTGCTTCCTATAGTCAAGAATCTCTTATGGTTTTCCTCTCTCTGTGTTTTTATCTTATTTTATTTTTCCTTCCCTTCCTCTATGATCATTAGTTTTGTTTCTTAAATTCTACAGATGAGTGAAATCATATGGTATTTGTCTCTCTCTGACTGATTTATTTTGCTTAGCATAATACCCTCTATTTCTATCACATCGTTGGAAATGGCAATATTTCAATTTTGTTGATGGTTGAGTAATATTCCATGGTATACATACACCACATCTTCTTTATCCATTCATCTGTTGATGGACATCTGGGCTCTTTCCATATTTTGGCTATTGTGGACATTGCTGCTATAAACATTGGGGTGCATGTGTGCCTTCAAATCACTATTTTTGTATCCTTTTGGTAAATACCTAGTAGTGCAATTGCTGGGTCATAGGGTAGTTCCATTTTTAACTTTTTGAGGAACCTCCGTATTGTTTTCCAGAGTGGCTGCACCAGTTTGCATTCCCACCAACAATGTAAGACGGTTCCCCTTTCTCTGCATCCTTCCTGCATATATCTTTGTTTTTTTTTTAAATATATATTTATTTTAGAGACAGAGTGTGTGCACACAGCAGGGGGTGGATCAGGAGAGGGAGAAAATCTCAAGCAGGCTCTGACTCTCTGCTGAGCACAGAGCCTGATGTGGGGCTCGATCTCACCATCTGGAGATCATGACGGTGCAGAAATCCAGAGTTGGCCACCTAACCAACTGAGCCACCCAAGCTACCCAATCTTTGAATTAGTGTTTGAAACATAGGAGTGCATATGTCTTTTCAAAGTAGTGATTTTTTTTCTTTGGTTAAATACCCAGTAGTAGAATTGCTAGATCATATGATATTTCCACTTTAATTTTTAGAGGTACCTTTAGACTGTTTTCCATAGTAGTTGCACCAATATACGTTCCTGCCAAAAGTGCATGATGTTTTCCTTTTCTCCACATCCTTGTCAACACTTTTTTTATTGAAATATAATGGACATAAAATATCCTATTAGTTTCATGTGTACAGTATAGTTATTCAACATTTGTATACATTGTGAACTGATTACTGTAATGAGTCTATGTATCATCCATCAAAGTTAATAGAATATCATTGACTGTATTCCCTGTGCTATATTACATCCCCATAATTTATTTATTTTATAACCTAAGTTTGTACCTTTTTAAGCCCTTCACCCATTCCTTCTTCCCCATCCCATTATCCTCTGGCAATCACCAGTTTGTTTTCTGTATCTATGAGTTTGGGTTTTGTTTTGTTTTTGTTTCTGTTATTTAGATTCCACTTGTAAGTGAAATCACGTGGTATTTGTCGTTCTCTGACTTATTTCACATAACATAATACCCACAAGGTCCATTCATGTTGTTGTAATTGGCAAAATTTCATTCTTTTTTTTGTGGCTGAGTAGTATTCCATTATGTGTTTTTGTATATGTATATATATGTATATGTACATATCACATCGTTATCCATTCATCTATGGGTGCACACTTAAGTTATTTCCATATCTTGGGTATTGTAAATAATGCTACAATGAACATAGGTGTGCATATATATTTTCAAATTAGCATTTTCATTTTCCTTGGATAGATACCCAGATGTAGAATTGCTGCATCATATGATAGTTCTATTTTTAAATTTTTGAGGAACTTCCATATGGTGTTACATAGCAATTGCACCAATTTAAATTCCCACAGTGTACAAATGTTCCTTTTGTTCAACGTCCTTGCCAACACTTGTTTCTTGTCTTTTTTGATAATAGCCATTCTGACAGGTATGAGGTGTTATCTCATTGTGATTTGATTTGCATTTCTCTGTTGACCAGTAATGTTGAGAACTTTTTCATGTACCTATTGGCCATCCATATATCTTCCTTGAAAAAATGTCTATTTAGAAATTCTGCACATTTCAAAAATCCAATGATTTGTTTTGTTGTTATTGATTTATGTGAGTTATTTATACATTTTGGATATTAACCCCATACAAGATAGGTGATTTGCAAATGTATTCTCCCATTCACTAGGTTGCCTTTTCATTTGGTTGTTGTCTTCCATGGCAGTGCAGAAACATTTTAGTTTGATGTAGTTCCACTTGTTTGTTTTTGCTTTTGTTTCCTTTGCTTTTAGAGTCAGTTCCAAAAAATCTTTGCTAAGGCCAATGTCAAAGAGCCTACTGCCTATGTTTTCATAGGATTTATTGTTTCAAGTCTTACATTCAAGTTTTTAATCCACTTAAGTTAATTTTATCTATAGTAAAAATAGTAGTCTATTTTCATTCCTTTGCATGTGGTTGTCCAGTTTTCCAAACACCACTTATCAGTGAGACTATACTTTCCCCATTTGTATATTTTTGCCTCCTTTGTGGTAAATTATTGTTCGTATATATGCAGGAATACTTCTGGGCAATCTATTCTGTTCCATGGATTTATGTGTCTGTTTTTATACCAGTACCATGCTGTTTCGATTACTATGGCTTTGTAATATAGTTTGAAATCAGGGAGCATAATGCCTTCAGCTTTGTTCTACTTTCCCAAGATTGCTTTGGCTATCTGGGGTCTTTTTAGAATTCCATACAAATTTTCTTTGTTCTATTTTGGAGAAAAATGACATTGGTATTTTGAAAGGGATTGCATTGAATCTGTAGATTACCTTAGGTAATATAGATATTTAAACAAGATTAATTCTTCCATTCTACAACCACATAGTATCTTTCCATTTATTTGTGTCTTCTTCAATTTCATTCATCAGTGTTTTATAGTTCTTGGTGTACAGGCCTTTCACATCCCAGGTTTTTTTTTAAAGATTTATTTATTTATTTGAGAGAGCGAGAATGAGAGAGAGAGAGAGAGAGTACATGAGAGGGGGGAGGGTTAGAGGGAGAAGCAGGGAACCCGATGCAGGACTCGATCCCGGGACTCCAGGATCATGACCTGAGCCGAAGGCAGTCGCTTAACCAATTGAGCCACCCAGGCACCCCCACATCTTAGGTTAAAAGTATTTCTAGGTATTTAATCTTTTTGATGCATTTATTAATAAGGTTGTTTTGTTAATCTCTTTTTCTGATAGCTATTACTGTATAGAAACACAACAGATTTTTCTATTGATTTTGTACCCTGCAACTTTGCAGAATTCATTTACTTTAACAGGATTTTTGTTTGTTTGTTTGTTTGTTTTGGTTTAGGGTTTTCTATATATAAAATCATGTCATCCATAGACACTGAACATTTTACTTCTTCCTTTCTAATTTGGATACTTTTTATTTCTATTTCTTGTCTAATTACTCTGGTTATAACTTCTACTACTATGTTGAATAAAAGTAGAGACAATGGGCATCTTTTTCTTCTTCTTGATCTTACAGGAGAAGATATCAGTTTTTCACCATTGAGTATGATGTTAGTTCTGAGCTTGTCATATGGTCTTAATTATATTTAGGTAAGTTCTATCTGTACACTCATTGTTGAGAGGGTTTTTTTTTCTAATTTAATTTAATTTAATTTAATTTTATTGTGTTATATTAGTCACCATACAATACATCATTACTTTTTGATGTAGTGTTCCATGATTCATTGTTTTCATATAACACCTAGTGCTCCATGCAATACGTGTCCTCCTTAATATCCATCACTGGGCTAACACATCCCCCCACCCCTAACCCCTCTAAAACCCTCAGTTTGTTTTGCAGAGTCCATAGTTTCTCATGGTTCAGCTCCCCCTCCAATTTCCCCCATTCATTTTTCCCTTCCTTCTCCTAATATCCTCCATGCTATTCCTTATGTTCCACAAATAAGTGAAACCATATGATAATTGGCTTTCTCTGCTTGACTTATTTCACTTAGGATAATCTCCTTCAGTCCCATCCATGTTGATGTAAAAGTTGGGTATTCATCCTTTCTGGTGGCTGAGTAATATTCCATTTTATATATGGACCACATCTTCTTTATCCATTCGTCTGTTGAAGGACATCTCAGCTCTTTCCACAGTTTGGCTATTGCGGACATTGCTGCTATGAACACTGGGATGCATATGGCCCTTCTTTTCACTACATCTGTGTCTTTGGGGTAAATACCTAAGACTGCAATTGCTGGGTTATAGGGTAGCTCTATTTTTAATTTTTTGAGGCACCTCCACACTGTTTTCCAAAGTGGCTGTACCAACTTGCATTCCCACCAACAGTGTAAGAGGGTTCTCTTTTCTCCACAATCTCTCCAACATTTGTTGTTTCTTGCCCTGTCAATTTTTGCCATTCTAACTGGTGTAAGGTGGTATCTCAATGAGGTTTTGATTTGAAGTTCCTTGATGGCTAATGAGGAACATTTTTTCATGTGTCTGTTAGCCATTTGTATGTCTTCTTTGGAGAAGTGTCTGTTCTTGTCTTCTGCCCATTTTTTTACTTGATTATTTTTTGGGGGTGTTGAGTTTGAGTTCTTTATAGATCTTGGATACCAGCTCTTTATCTGTAGTGTCATTTGCAAATAACTTCTCCCATTCTGTGGGTTGCCTCTTTGTTTTGTTGACTGTTTCCTTTGCTGTGCAGAAGCTTTTTATCTTGATGAAGTCCTAAAAGTTCATTTTTGCTTTTGTTTCTCTAGCTTTTGTAGATGTATCTTGAAAGAATTCCTGTGGCCAATGTCAAAGAGGTTACTGCCTATATTCTCCTCTAGGATTTTGATTGATTCCTGTCTCACATTGAGGTCTTTCATCCATTTTGAGTTTATCTTTGTGTATGGTGTTAGAGAATGGTTAGATTTTTTATTTGAAATTTTCTTATTTCTTGAGGTAGGCCTGTATCTATATAAACTACCCTCTTATAACTACTTTTGCTGCATCCCATATAATTGGTATGTTGTATTTTTATTTTAAATTTTCCCAAGATAGTTTTGATTCCATCTTCAATTTCTTCATTGCCTCTTGGTTGTTTAGTAGCATGTTGTTTAGTTCCCATATGTTTGCGTTTTTTCCAGTTTTCTTCTTGTAATTGACTTTCAGTTTCATACTGTTGTGGTTGGAAAAGATGCTTTATAAGATTTCAATCTTTTTAAATTTATTGTGAATTGTTCTGGGGCCTAACATTTGATTTATCCTGTAAAATGTTTCACGCACGCTTGAGAAAAATGTATATATTTTTTTTTAATGGAATGTTCTCTATATATCCATTAACTCCATCTAATCTAATTTATGGTTTAAAGCCAGTGTTTCCTTATTGATTTTCTGTCTGGACAATCTATCCATTGATGTAATTGGGGTGTTAAAGTTTCATACTATTATTGTATTACTGTCTATTTCTCCCTTTATTGCTGTTAATATTTGTTTTATATATTTATGTGCTCCTACATTGAGTATATAAATATTTACAAGTGTTATATGTTCTTGTTGGGTTGATCTCTTCATCCTTATGTAATACCCTTTTTTGTCTCTTACTTCAGCCATCCAACATGCCCCACTGGGCAGGAGTCTATTCAAAGTAGTGCCACAAGCATGGCATCATGAAATAGTTCTGAACAATGTCTAACAGTTCTCCAAAGTCACTCCCGCTCTGGGTGAAGAGGAAGATAATGACAGAAAGAAATTCCATGGCAACCCAAGCAGTGGGCTAGGGGCAGACATCTGATCTGACTGCTAGCCTTGCCCACCAACAAAAACCTCACAAGGGGCAGCACAAAGAGAAGGCCCAGTAATTTGGGGTTATTGCAAACCCAATAGACAGAATGGGGACAGACATCTGGTCTAACTGCAGACCCCACCCACCAATGAAAGCCTCTAGGACATAATTCAGGGAGAGTGACCTGTAGTTTGTTATAACTGCAACTCTGGCAAATGTGCTGAAGGCAGGTATCTGGTCTGACCAAATTCAATCCCAAGGCATCCCAGACAAGCCCTTTAACAGCACAGGAGCCAAACGCTGCACACAACAAGAGAGCCATTGCAGACAACTGAAGTAAGGGCAAACATGGCTTAACCATAATAGTAGGGTGCAAGCAACACACATAGGAGACAAACCTGAAGCACCAGATTCTGGGGAACATGAACATTACATGGTATGGCACTACAGGACCGCTTCTTCATAAGGCCGCAACTCCCAAGAGCAGGAGACATAGCTGATTTTCCTAACACATAGAAACAGATACAGAGAGTTAGATAAAATGAGGGAGACAGAGGAATACGTCCCAAATGAAAGGACAAAATCACAGCAGGATTGCTAAGTGAAATGGAAAAAAAGTAATATGCTTGATAAAGAATTCAAAGTAATGGTCATAAAGATATTCACTGGACTGGACTTGAGAAAAGAGTGGAGGATCCCAGTGAAACACAAACAAGAGAGACAATATAAAAAAGAACTAATTTGAGGTGAAGAACTCAATCACTGAAATTAAAAATACACTATATGATATCACCTCACACCAGTCAGAATGGCTAAAATTAACAAGTCAGGAAAAGACAGATGGTGGTGGGGATGTGGAAAAAGGGGAACCCTCCTACACTGTTGGTGGGAATGCAAGCTGGTGCAACCCCTCTGGAAAACAGTATGGAGGTTCCTCAAACAGTTGAAAATAGAGCTACCATACGATCCAGCAACTGCACTACTGGGTATTTACCCCAAAGATACAAATGTAGGGATCCGAAGGGGTACGTGCACCCCAATGTTTATAGCAGCAATGTCCACAATAGCCAAACTGTGGAAAGAGCCAAGATGTCCATCGACAGATGAATGGATAAAGAAGGTGTGGTATATATACACAATGGAATATTATGCAGCCATCAAAAGGAATGAGATCTTGCCATTTGCAACGACATGGATGGAACTGGAGGGTGTTATGCTGAGTGAAATAAGTCAATCAGAGAAAGACATGTATCATATGACCTCACTGATATGAGGAATTCTTAATCTCAGGAAACAAACTGAGTGTTGCTGGAGTGGTGGGGGGTGGGAAGGATGGGGTGGCTGGGTGACAGACATTGGGTAGGGTATGTGCTATGGTGAGCGCTGTGAATTGTGCAAGACTGTTGAATCACAGATCTGTACTTCTGAAACAAATAATGCAACATATGTTAAGAAAAAAGAAAAAAAAGAAGATAGCAGGAGGGGAAAAATGAAGGGGAGTAAGTCAGACGGGGAGACGAACCATGAGAGACGATGGACCCTGAAAAACAAACTGAGGGTTCTAGAGGGGAGGAGGGAGGGGGATGGGTTAGCCTGATGATGGGTATTAAAGAGGGCACATTCTGCGTGGAGCACTGTGTGTTATGCACAAACAATGAATCATGGAACACTACATCAAAAACTAATGATGTAATATATGGTGATTAACATAACAATAAAAATTAAAAAAATACACTATATGGAATAAATCGTACCCTAGAGGGAGAGCAAGAATGGATCAGCAAACTGGAAAGTAGAGTAATGGAAAGCAACAAAGTGGAACAGGAAAAAGAAAAAAAAGAATAATAAAAATGAGAATTGGTTAAGAAAACTCAGCAATACCATCAAGCATAATGACATTCACATTATACAGATCACAGAAAATAAGAGAGAGAAAAGAGAACAGAAAATTTATTTGAAGAAATAAGAGCTGCAAACATTCTTAATCTGGGAAGGAAAAAGACATCCAGATCCAAGATGCACAGAGAAACCCAAACAAAATCAATCCAAGGAGGTCCACACCAAGACATATAATAATTAAAATTGCAAAAAGTGGTGATTAAGGGGAAGAGCTAAGATGGCAGAGTAGTAGGACACTAGGCCTGCCTTAACACTTGAATACAAATAGAAAACTATCAAATCATTCTGGATAGCCAAGAAATCGACCTGAGGACTGACATAATGAACTGTCTAACTAGAGGGAGAGAAAAGGCCACACAGTAGAAGGTAAGATGTGTGGAGACAACTTCTGGGGGAGAAATGGATCATGGGTGTTGCAGAGAGGAGGGAGCCCTGATTGCAGAGAAAGGTGAGAGAAAGAGAGGAGCACACAGGGGATTGCACAAGGAGAACACTTCCCCAAAGTCATTCATTGAGAAAATGGGAGGGCAGATTTTTGTGAATGTTTGCAACCACTGGAGCTAAAAGACTGGAATTTTAGAGGTACACAATGTGGGTGGTATAGAGCCCTGAGGGTGCTGCAGTATTGCTGTAAAGAAGGCAAGCAGATAACCTGGGGACAGATGGCACGATTTGAAGATCACCTAAGATGAACAAGGAGAGAATATTCCCTCTTCTTGGAGTGTATCTGAGAGAGGTGGCATTGCCTCTCCAGGGACAAAAGAATCAGTGGGTGCCATTTCCCTCCCCTGCCCCTCAGCATAGGGGCAAACACACCTGCTGAGGGTGGCTAAATCACACACTGGCTGCTGCTTTTCTCCAAATCCCATGCCCCTGCACTCTGGTGAGACTGAACTTCTAGGTCAAACATGCATCAATCCCGGCATGGTGAGGTCTTTCCCCAGGAGACCAGCATATGTACCCACCACACCAGGTCCCTAAAGTTTGGAATTTTAAAACTCTGGTAGCCTGGCAGGGATAGAGCCCAAAGTGCACTGCACTGCTCCAGGTGAGCAAGCAACCCAGACAAAGAAACTGTGAAAACAGCACCTGAAAAATGCTT
The DNA here is from genome assembly GCF_009762305.2 of Zalophus californianus. Lineage (NCBI taxonomy): Eukaryota > Metazoa > Chordata > Mammalia > Carnivora > Otariidae > Zalophus > Zalophus californianus. The sequence continues at coordinate 67,405,774 of NC_045612.1, forward strand.
CAGATGCATGAAGGAAAATATCCACTCTTCTTAGAGAGCTTCCCTGAGAGCAGCAAGCATGAACTCCCCTCTTCAGGGACAAAGGAACTAGCTTGCACCATTTCCCTCCCTCACTCCTCAGCATAAACCAACTTCAGGAAACATCACAGTGATAACACTGGCTGCTTAACCTGCTTCTGCTAAGTCCCAACCCCTTGCACTCTGCTAGTATTGTTTTTCTCAAACAAGTGTGCCTAAGAACCAGCACAGTGGGCCATTCCCTCAGAAAACCAAAACAAATCCCCACATGCACCTCATCTGCTGACCTTAGAGTTCCACAAAGCTTCAGTTCTAGTAGAAATAACATCAGGTCCCTTTTAATAAGCAGACCAGAGCACACATAGATAAAACTCATCACACACTGGTCAAGGTCCAAACACTCCCCACTGCAAGCAAGGAAAAACTCTGCAGAGGACTGACCTGAGGGAAAAAGCAGCCATAAAAGAGCAGCATAGTTCATGTAGCTCACACCAGAGACACTTCCTGAGGCGCCAGGCCCTCGGCATTATATGACCTCTTTTTAATAAAGCCATTACTCTCAGGAGCAGGAAACATAACAGGCTTTCCTAACACACAAAAGAAGATAGAGACTAGACAAAATACCAACATGGAGGAATTCATTCCAAAGGAAAGAACAACAAAAGGTCACGGCCAAGGATCTAATCAAAACAGATAAAAAGAAAATGCCTGAAACAGAATTTAAAGTAACAATCATAAGGATACTAGCTAAGCTTGAGAAAGCATAGAAACCATCAGGGATACCCTTACCACAGAGATGAAAAATCTCAAAACCAGCCATGCCAAAATGAAAAATGCAACAAACAAGATTTAAAATGGACTAGATATAATGACCACATGGATGGACGGAGAAGAGGAATGAATAAGTGATATAGAAGATAGAATTGTGGAAAATAATAAAGCTGAACAAAAGGGAAAGAAAAATCTTGGATCACAAAAGTAGACTTAGGGAACTCAGTGACTCCATTAAACATAATAACATTCATCTCATAGGAGTCCCAGAAGAAGAAGAGAGAGAAGAGGGGGTAGAAGGTATATTTGAGGAAATAATAGCTGAAAACTTCCCTAATCAAGGGAAGGAAACAGACATCCAAATCCAGGAGGCACAGACAACCCCTTTATTATTATTTTTTTACTTATTTAAAAAATATTTATTTCTTTATTTGAGAGATAAGGTTAGAGAGAGAGAGAGAGAGCATGAGCAGAAGGGAGAAGCAGTGGGAGAGGGAGAAGCAAGTTCCCCATGGAGCAGGGAGCCCAATGTGGGGCTCAGTCTCAGGACCCTGGGATCATGACCTGAGCCAAAGGCAGACACTTAACTGACTGAGCCACCCAGGCACCCCCAGAGAACTCCCTTTAAAATCAACAAAAGCAGGCCAACAACAAAACACATCATAGTCAAATTTGCAAAATATAGAGATAAAGAAAAAATCCTAAAAGCAGCAAGATAAAATAAGTCCCTAACTTACAAAGGAAGACCAATAAGTATAGCAGCTGATTTCTCCAAAGAAACTTGGCAAGCCAGAAGAGAGTGGCATGATATATTAAAAGTGATGAATGGGAAAAATCTGTAGCCAAGAATATTCTATCAAACAAGGTTGTCATTCAGAATAAAAGGAGAGATGAAGAGTTTCCTACACAAACAAAAACTAAAGGAGTACATGACCACTAAACAGCCCTGCAAGAAATATTAAAGGGGACTCTTTGAATAGGAAGGAAAAACCAAAAGTGACAAAGACTAGAAAGGAACAGAGAAAATCTCCAGAAACGATGACAAAACAAGTAATAAAATGGCACTACTTTCACATCTTTCAATAATTACTATGAATGTAAATGGACTAAAAGCTCCAAGCGAAAGACACAGGGTGTCAGGATGGATAAAAAGAATAAGACCCATGTATATGCTGCCTATAAGAAACTCAATTTAGACATAAAGACACCTGCAGATTGAAAGTGAAAGAATGGAGAACAATTTATCATGCAAATGGACATCAAAAGAAAACCAGAGTAGCAATACCTATATCAGACAAACTGGATTTTAAACCAAAGACTGTAAAAAGACTAAGAGGGCACTATACCATAATAATGAGGTCTATCAAAGAGGAAGATTTAACAGTAGTAAATATTTATGCTCCCAACTTGGGAGAACCCCAAAATATAAATCAATTAATAACAAACATAAGGGAACTCATTAATAACAATTCAATAATGGTAGGAGATGTTAACCCCCACTTACAGCAATGGACAGATCATCTAAGCAGAAAATCAATAAGGAAACAATGGCTTTAAACGACACTGGACCAGATGGACGTAACAGATATATTTAGAGAATTTCATCCTAAAGCAGCAGAATACACATCTTTTCAAGTGCACACTGAACTTTCTCCAGAATAGATCACAATTGGGTCACAAATCAGCCCTCAACAAGTACAAAAAGATTGAGATCATACCATGCATATTTTCCAATTACAACACTACAATACTTGAAGTCAACAGCAAGAAAAAGATTTGAAAGAACACAAATACATAGAGGTTAAAGAACATCCTACTGAAGAATGAATGGGTCAATCAGGAAATTAAAGAAGAAATTTTTTAAAAATACATAAACATGTATGAATGGAAATGAAAACATGAGGCTGCAAAAGCTTTGGAATGCAGATAAATGGTCACAAAAAGGAAGTATATAGCAATAGAGGCCTAATTCAAAAAACAAGAAAAATCTCAAATAAGCAACCTAACCTTACACCTAAAGGAGCTAGGAAAAGAACAACAAATGAAACCTAAAGCTAGCAAAAGATAGGAGTAATAAAAATTAGAGCAGAAATAAATGATATACAAAAAACAACAGCAACAACAACAAACAGTAGAACAGGACAAGGAAACCAAGACCTGGTTCCTCGAAAGAATGAATAAAATTGAGAAACCTCTAGCAAGAGTTCTCAAAAAGAAGAGAGAAAAGACCCAAATAAATAAAATCATGAACAAGAAAGGAGAGATCACAATCAACACCACAGAAATACAAACAATTGTAAGAATATTACGAAAAATTATTTGTCAACAAATTGGGCAATCTGAAAGAAATGGAAAAATTCCTAGAAACATATAAACTACCAAAACTAAAACAGGAAAAAAATAGAAAACTTGAACAGACCAATAACCAGCAAAGAAATTGAATCAGGAATCAAAATTCTCCCAACAAACAAAAGTCCAGGGCCAGATGGCTTCATGGGGGAATTCTATCAAACATTTAAAAAAGAGTTAATACGTATTCTTCCAAAACTATTTCAAAAAATAGAAATGCAAAGAAAACTTCCAAACTCATACTATGAGGCCAGCATTACTCTGACTCCAAAACCAGATGAACTTTCCACTAAAAAGAGAACTACAGGCCAATATCCTTGATGAACATGGATGCAAATATTCTCTACAAAATCCTAGCAAATCAAATCCAAAAGTATAATAAAAGAATCATTCACCATGATAAAGTGGGATTTCTTTCTGGGCTGCAAGAGTGGTTCAGTATTCACAAATAAATCAACATGATACACCACATTAATAAAAGAAAGGATAAGAACCATATGATCCTCTCAATAGATGCAGAAAATGGATTTGACAAAGTACTCGCTCAACAAAGTATTATTAGAGGGAACATACCTCAACATAATAAAAGCCAGAATGAAAACCCCATACCTAATACCATCCTGAGTGGGGAAAAACTGAGAGCTTTTCCTCTATGGTCAGGAATAAGACATGGATGTCCACTCTCACCACTCTTGTTAAACATGGTACTAGAAGTCCTAAACTCAGCATTTAGACAATAAAAAGAAATAAAAGGCATCCAACGTAGCAAAGAATAAGTGAAACTTTCACCACTTGGAGAGGTGATAATACTCCATATAGAAAACCTGAAAGATGCCACCAAAAAAAATGCTAGAACTGATACACGAAATCAGTGAAGTTGCAGGATACAAAGTCAATGTACAGAAATCTGTCACATTTCCATACCACAATAGTGAAGCTGCATGCCTCCAGTTTTGCTTTTCTTCAAGGTTGCTTTGGATATTCAGGGTCCTTTGTGATTCCGTACAAATTTTAGGATTGTTTGTTCGAGCCCTGTGAAAAATGCTGGTGGTACTTTGATCAGGATTGCATCAAATATGTAGATTGCTTTGGGAAGTATAGACATTTTCTTTGTGTCATCTTCAATTTCTTTCATAAGTGTTTTATTGTTTCCAGAGTACAGATCTTTTACTTGTTTGGTAAGGTTTAGTCATAGGTATCTTACTGTTTTTGGTGCAATCATAAATGGGATTGATTCCTTAATTTCCCTTCTGCAGCTTCATGAATTGGAAGAACAAACATTGTTAAATGTCTATACAGCTTCATTCACTGATGAATAGATAAGGAATATGTGGTATATATACCACATATATACAGGAATATTTTTCAAACATAAAAGGAATGAAATCGTGCCATTTACAATGATGTAGATGAAGCTAGAATATTATGTTAAGCGAAATAGTCAGAGAAAGACAAATACCATATGATTTCACTCATATGTGGAACTTAAGAAACAAGACAGATAAACATAGGGGGAAAAGGAGAGACAAACCATAAAACAGATTCTTAATTATAGAGAACAAACTGAGGGTTGCTGGAGGGGAGGTAGGCAGGGGGATGGGTTAAACACATGATAGATTTAAGGAGGGCATTTGTGATGAGCACTGGGGCTTATATATAAGTGCTGATCACTAAATTCTACACTTTAAACTAATATTAAACTATATGTTAACTAATTGGAATTAAATAAACACTGAAAAAGGTAAAAAAAAACTAGTGATGAAGAATTTTAAAAGCAACAAAAGAGAAAACATTTACATATAAGGGAAAACCTGTAAGACAAAATCCCTTAAGGCTATCAGCTGATTTTTTCAGTGGAAACTTTGAATTCAAGAAGGAAGTGGCATGATCTATTCAAAGTTCTGAAAGAAAAAAAAAACTGCAAGCAAAATACTCTATCCAGCAAGTCAGATTAGAAGGAGAGATAAAGAGTTTTCCCAGATAACCAAAAGTTAAAGGAATTCATTACCACTAAACCAGCCCTAAAAGAAATATGAGGAAATTCATTGACTATAAAGGAAGACTATAAGGAGGATTAAGTAAAGTAGGCAAGAAAAAATTTTCACAGGTACATATAAACATAATAAAGTCATAGATTAAAGACTTATAAGACCAGTACAGAGGTTAAAGCATAAAGGAGGTGAGATCAATTATATCTATAAAAGTTAGTCAAAGGATTCACAGAATATAAGGATGTAAGGTATGACACTATATAGATAAATTGTGGGGTGGGGAGTAAAACTTTAGTGTTTTTAGAATGGATTCAAACTTAACCCTCAACTTCATATAGACTGCTCTATGCATAAGATATTACATATACACCTAATGGTAACCACAAATAAAAACCCTGTAACAGTTATACAAAAAAGAAGAGAAAAGAAACCAAGCATATCACTAAAAAAGGCCATCAAACCACAGGGAAGAGTGCTAGAGAAGAAAGGAATAGAAAAGAGATACAAAAACAACTTGACAATAAGTAACAGGCTTCTGGAGGCAAGATCGTGGAAAAATAGGGAACCTCATTTCATCTGGTTCCTTGAATGTAGCTAGATAATTATCAAATCATTCTGATCACCCATGAATGCAACGTGAGATGTAAGAAAAGAATATTTGGAACTCTACAAGTAGATAGCCACCACTTTGCAAGGTAGGATGTGTGGAGAAGTGAGCCTGGAGGGATATATCAGAAGATAAATGGCGGGGGGAGGGAGCCTCCATAACCTGGCTACCAGAAAGTGATATAGCCCTGAAGGACAAAATCAGAACTCTTAGAAATCTTCTCCAGTGAAAGACATATCTGGCTGAAAGGTGCTCATGATGGTGAAATGGTGCAGAATTCTGGGTGGGACAGTGTGGTCTCAGGTCCCCAGAGTCACAGAAAGAATAGGGGTGCCTGAACTGGTAGAGTTCTCAAGCATTGGAGCCAGGAAACTGGTTAAGGTCAGTGAACCCAGGAGGGGGCTCTCAGCTCAGTTCACGATAAACCATGAGACGCACACCTATTGGGTGACTACTCTTGGCATGGTGACCCTGCAAAGGACAGAAACACGGGGACCCTCTGCCTTCCTCTGGGAGGGGCAGAGCGGGTGCACACCTGACCCGGGGACAGCTCTCAGTGCAGGAGCCCTGCAAAAGACAGGGCAACATGGATCCTCTGACTTCCACCAGGAGGGGTGGAGCAGATGCACAAATGATCGGGCAGCAGCTCTTGGGTGCAGGGGCCCTGAAAAAGACAGTGGCAGGTGACCCTCCACCTTCTCCAGGAGCGGCAGAGTGCACGATCAGGTGACCTCTCTCCATGCCAGGGCCCTACGAAGTGCAAAAGCTCCAGACCTTCTGCCTCCCTCCTGGAAGATCAGTGTGGGCACCTACCACAGGAATCTGCAGAGTTTGGCGCACAAACACAATAGTGAAGACCATTTATTCCTGAGGGTTTACTAAAGAGAGGAGAATGTGATCTTTTAGCTCTGGGGCTGGAGATTGGGGTGCAACTATTTTTATTTTGATTCTCTAAAGAGGCAGGGAAAGTCTTCAGGGAAGAAAAGCCACACAGAGCAACCAGCTTACACTGAGCCCAGCCCCCTGGCAAGGGGCGGTGCAACTCCACCCAGAAAAAGACACCTGAGAAGCAAGGCAGCAGACCCCTCCTCCAGAAGACCAACTGGAAGAAAAGGTGCACAGCAAGTTTATGGACCACACAGGATTGTAAAACACCAGCACTAGAGGAAAGTATTATATAGAATTAGAGGGTTTTTTCCCTCATGATTCACTTATCATTCAGTTTAAAATTTTACATTTCTTTTTTTTTCTTTTTTCCCTTTTCAACTAGTTTCTTATTATATCAACTCTTTGTTTTTAAGTCGTTCTTAATTCATTTTTTACATTTACATTTTATAGACATATTCATTATTTTGGTTTCTTTTCACCCTATTCAATTATAATTTTGTATATATATACATAGGTTTTGCTTTCTTTACAAATTTGGGATGTAGTGTCTTCTAACACACAGATCAAAATACACTCAGAAGGAAGTAGACCACCCTGTTTTGTCCACCTGGGAGATTATACTCCCTCTTCCCTCGCCACCCCCCCCCTTTTTCTGCCTTTTGTTTTTCTTTTCTATTTTGGTTTCTGACTTCTTTGGATTTGTCTAGTGGTTATTTTGCTTGGGTCGTGGTTGATATTTTTGATTCTGTTTATTCATTCATCCATTTTTCTCTGGGCAAAATGACTAGAAGAAGGAATTCAAAATAAAAGAAAGAAGCAGAGGTAATACTCTCTGCCACAGATCTAATCAATATGGATATAAGTAAAATGTCAGAGCTGGAATTCAGGATAGCAATTATACAGTTACCAGCTGGACTTGAAAATAGCATAGAATACACTGGAGAATCTCTTAGTGCAGAAATTAGATCTAATCAGGCTGATACTAAAAATGCTCTGCGATGCAGTCTAAATTGGATGCTTTAACAGCTAGGGCAAACAAGGCAGAAGAGAGAGTAAGTAACATAGAAGAGAAGTTGATGGAAGGAAGGAAGCTGAGGAAAAGAGAGAAAAACAACTATTGGGCCATGAGGAGAGGCTTTGAGAAATCAGTGATGTTATAAAATGAAGCAATATCAGAATTATTGGAGTGACTGAGGGAGAAAAAGAGAGAGGGCCAGAAGGTATATTTGAGCAAATCATAGCTGACAACTGGGGAAGGAAATAGTCATTCATGTCCAGGAGGTAGAGAGGACCCCTCCCAAAATCAATAAAAATAGATCAACACCCTGACATATAATAATGAAGCTTGCAAATTTCAGAGAAAAAGAGAAAATCCTGAAAGCAGCTTAAGAAAGGAGGTTCTCTAACTACAGGGGTAGGAATATTAGACTGGCAGCAGACCTATCAGCAGAGACCTGGCAGGCCAGAAAGGGCTGACATGATATATTCAGAGTACTAAATGAGAAGAACATGCAGCCAAGAATACTTTATCCAGAAAAGCTGTCATTCAGAATGGAAGGAGAGATAAAGAGCTTCCAGGACAGACAAACTGAAAGAATATGTGACCACCAAGCCAGCCCTGCAAGAAATATTAAAGGTGAATCTGTAACTGAAGAGAGAGCCAAAGAGTAACATAGACCAGAATGAAACAGAAACAATCTAAAGAAACAGGGAGTTTATAGATAATACAATGGCACTAAATTCATATCTTTCAATAGTTCCTCTGAATGTCTATGGGATAAATGTTCCAATCAAAAGACACAGGGTTACAGATTGGATAAAGAAGCAAGACCAATCCATATGCTGTCTACAAGAGACTCATTTTAGACCCAAAGACACCTCCAGATTTAAAGTGAGGAGATGGAAAACCATTTACCATGCTATGGGACCTCAAAAGAAATTTGGGGTAGCAATCGTCATATCAGACAAATTAGATTTTAAACCAAAGACTGTAGTAAGAGATGAAGAGGGACACTATATCATGCTTAAAGGGTTTACCCAACAAGAAGATCTAACGATTATAAATATTTATGCTCCTAATTTGGGAGCAGCGAAATATAACAACAAATTAATAACCAAACTAAAGAAACACATTAATAATAACACATTAATAGTAGGGGCCTTCAACTCCCCACTCATGGCATTGGACAGATCATCTAAGCAAAAGATCAACAAGGAAACAAGGGCTTTGAATGACGTACTGGACCAGATGGATTTCACAGATATATACAGAGCATTCCATCCTAAAGCAAGACAATACACATTCTTCTCAAGTGCACATGAAACTTTCTCAAGAATAGATCACATACTGGGTCACAAATCAGATCTCAACCTACACCAAAAGATTGAGATTATTGCCTGCATATTTTCAGACCACAGTGCTTTGAAACTGGAACTCAATCACAAGAGGAAATTTGGAAGGAACACAAACACTTGGAGGTTAAAGAGCATCTTGCTAAAGAATGAATGGGTCAACCAGGAAATTAAAGAATTAAACAAATTCATGGAAACTAATGAGAATGAGAACACATCAGTTCAAAACCTCTGGGATGCAGCAAAAGCGTTCCTAAGAGGGAAGTATATATCAATACAAGACTCTCTCAAAAAATTAGAAAAATCCCCAAAGCCCAAGCTAACCTTACACTTAAAGGGTCTGGAGTAAGAACAACAAATAAAGTCTAAACTAAACAGGAGAAGAGAAATAATAAATATTAGAGCAGAAATCAATGAAATAGAAACTAGAAGAATAGTAGAACAGATCAACAAAACTGGAAGCTGGTTCTTTGAAAGAATTAATAAAATCAATAAAGCAGACTTACCAAAAGAAAAGAGAAAGGATCCCAATTTTTTAAAAGATTTTATTTATTTGATACAGAGAGAGAACACAAGCAAGGGAAGCGGCAGAGGAAGAAGTAGGCTCCCAGCTGAGCAGGGAGCCCAATGCAGGCCTCGATCCCAGGACCCTGAGATCATGACCTGACCTGAAGGCAGACACTTAACTGACTGAGCCACCCAGACGCCCCAAAAAAGGACCCAAATTAATAAAATCGTGAATGAAAGGGGAAAGATCAGAACCAATACCAAGGAAATACAATTTTAAGAACATATTATGAGCAACTATATGCCAACAAATTAGGCAATCTGGAAGAAATGGATGTATTCCTGGAAACGTGCAAACTATGAAGCCCGAAACAGGAAGAAATAGACAATCTGAAAAATCCAATAACCAGCAAGAAAATTGAAGCAGTAATCAAAAACCTTCCAAAAAACAAGAGTCCAGGGCCCGATGGCTCCCAGCGGAATTCTACCAAATATTTAAAGAAGAATTAATACCCATTCTACTGAAGCTATTTAAAAAAATAGAAATGGAAGGAACTCTTCAAAACGTGTTCTATGAGGCCAGCATTACATTGATCCCAAACCAAAGACCACATCAAAAAGGAAAATTACAGAACAGTAAACTTTATGAACATGGATACTAAAATACCAAGATCAGGTGGAACCTGGAAAAGATGGCAGAGGAGTGGGGACCCTATTCCAACCGGTCCCCGGAATTGAGCTGAATATCTACCAGACCACACTGAGCACCCATGAAATCAGCCTGAGATATAAGAAGATGGATCTGGATCTCTACAAACAGAATAACGCAGGCGGTTGGTTATGAGGTATGAAGTGGGGAGCCATGATTCTGTAGGCACATTTCTGAAGATAAACAGAAGGGGGAGGGAGCCGAGCCATTGGGACCCTACGCCGCCGGTGAGCGATAGCCTCCCACGCTGGGGACAGGGCACAGACTCCCAGACCAGTACCGCTGGGGAAAGGACTTTAAGGCAGACCTCTGGATTTAAACGAGAGTGACGAGGCCGGGTGTTCAAACTGGGGGTGGCTGGCGGTTTTAGAAGCACAAAGGGCAAAGATATGTGGTGACCTGGAGACAAGGACTGGGAGGGCAGCTGAGGGGCACACAACCCAGGATGCTGCAGTTTATAGCAGCACAGACAGAAATAGAGATAGTGTGGACTGGAGAGCTCACCAAAGAACATACTGTGATCTCTCCGCTCTGAGGCAGAGGGTTGGAAACAATTTCATCTGCTCGGACTCTTGGAAGAGACACAGAGAGCCACCAGGGAAAGCCATCAGGGAACAAAAGCCCCCCAAAACCAGTTTTTACTGAGCCCATCCCTCCAAGAGGGGGCAGGGAAACTGCTCAAACAGGGTTGCCTGAGTAACAGTGCGGCAGGCCTCTCCCCCAGAAGACAGACAAGAGGCCAGCAACCCTAAGGTCCCTATAAAACAGATGCGTCTTGCTTGGGTCATGGTCAATAATTTGGATTCTATACATTCCCTCAACCACCACTAAATAGAATGACTAGGAGGAGGAACCCCCAAAATAGGAAAGACTCAAGAGACTATGACTTATGCCACAGATTTAAAAATGGATTCAGATATAACCAAGATGTTGGAGATGGAATTCAGGCTAGCAACTGTGAAGACAATAGCTAGAATTGGAGAAATCAATTAATGGCAACATAGAGTCTCTAAGGGCAGAAATGAAAGCTGAATTGGCAGAACTTAAAAATGCTATCAGTGAGATCCAATCTAATCTAAATAATCTAACAGCTAGGGTAAGTGAGGCAGAAGAACGAATTGATGATCTAGAAGACCAATTAATAGACAAGAAGGGAGAAGACGAGGCCAGAGAAGAACAGGTCAAATTCCATGAAAATAGAATCAGAGAAATAAGTGACACCATGAAACATTCCAATGTCAGAATTATTGGGATCCAGGAGAGGGTGGAGAGAGAGAGAGGAATAGAAGATATATTTGAGCAAATCATAGATGAGAAGTACCCTAATCTGGAGAATGAAACAAACATTCATGTCCTAGAGGCAGAGAGGATCCCTCCAAAGATCAAGTAAAATAGGTCAAGACCCCGACATGTAATGGTAAAACTCACAAATCTTAGAATAAAGGAAACCATCTTGAGGGCAGCTAGGGGGAAGAGATTGCTTACATAAAAGGGAGGAATATCAGAATAACATCAGACCTATCCACAGAGATCTGGCAAGCCAGAAAGGGTTTGCAAGACATATTCATGGTACTAAATGAGAAGAACATGTAGCCAAGAATACTTTATCTGGCAAGGCTGTCATTTAGAATGGATGGAGAGATGCAGAGCTTCCAAGACTGGCAGAAACTGAAAGAAGCTGTGACCACTAAGCCGGCCCTGCAAGAAATATTAAGGGGGGTGGGTTCTATAACCCCCTTGGGAGGTCATGGGAGAAAGACCCCAAGAGCGATATACACCAGAGATATACAGGGACAATCTATAAAAACAACGTCTTCATAGGCAACATGATGACAATAAATTCGCATCTTTCTATAATCACTCTCAACGTGAATGGCCTAAATGCTCCCATAAAACGGCACAGGGTTGCAGATTGGATACAAAGACAGGACCCATCCATATGCTGTCTACAAGAGACTCGTTTTGAACCTAAAGATACATTCAGACTGAAAGTGAAGGGATGGAGATCCATCTTCCATGCCAACGGACCTCAAAAGAAAGCTGGGGTAGCAATTCTTATATCAGACAAATTAGATTTTAAGCTAAAGACTATAGTCAGAGACACAGAAGGACACTATTTCATTCTTAAAGGGTCTATCCAACGAGAAGATCCAACAATTGTAAATATCTAAGCCCCCAACATGGGAGCAGCCATCTACATAAGCCAACTGTTAACCAAAATAAAGAGTCATATTGATAATGATACGTTAATTGTAGGAGACCTCAATACTCCCTTCTCAGCAATAGACAGATCATCTAAGCAGAAAGTCAGCAAAGAAACAAGAGCTTTGAAGGACACACTGGACCAGATGGACCTCATAGATATATACAGAACATTCCATCCTAAATCAACAGAATACTCATTCTTCTCAAACGCACATGAAACTTTCTCCAGAATAAACCACATACTGGGTCACAAATCAGGTCTCAACTGATACCAAAAGATTGAGATTATTCCCTGCATCTTCTCAGACCATAATGCTTTAAAACTGCAACTCAATCATAAGAAAAATTTGGCAGAAATTCAAACACTTGGAAGCTAAAGACCACTCTGCTCAAGAATGTTTGGGTCAACCAGGAAACCAAAGAACTTAAACAATTCATGGAAACCAATGAGAACGAAAACACATCAGTCCAAAACCTATGGGATATTGCAAAGGCGGTCCTAAGGGGGAAATACATAGCCATCCGAGCCTCCCTCAAAAAAATAAAAATTCCCGAATTCACCAACTTACTTTAAACATTAAAGAACTATATAAAAAGCAACAAATGTTGCATAAGCCACACATTAGAAGAGGAATAATTAAGATTAGAGCAGAGATCAATGAATTAGAAATCAAAAACACAGTAGATCAGATCAATGAAACTAGAAGCTGATTCTTTGAAAGAATTAATAAGAACAATAAAGCACTGGCCAGACTTATCCAAAAGAAGAGAGAAAGGACCCAAATTAATAAATTTATGAATGAAAGGGGAGAGATCACGACTAACTCCAAGGAAATAGAAACAATTATTAGAAATTATTACCAACAATTATATGCCAATAAATTAACCAACCTAGAAGAAAGGGATGCCTTCCTGGAAACCTACAAACTTCCAAGACTGAAATAGGAAGAAACTGACAGCCTGAATAGGCCAATAACCAGTAATGAAATTGAAGTAGTGATCAAAAATTCCCCAAAAACAAGAGTCCCGGGCCTGATGGATTCTCTGGGCAATTCTACCAAACACTCAAAGAAGAAATAATACCTATTCTCCTGAAGCTGTTTCAAAAAATAGAAAGAGAAGGAAAGCTTCTACACTCATTCTATGAGGCCAGCATTACCTTAATCCCCAAACCAGGCAAAGACCCCAACAAAAAGGAGAATTTCAGACCAATATCCCTGATGAATGTGAATTCCAAAATCCTCAACAAAATCCTAGCTAATAGGACCCAACAATACATTAAAAGGATCATACAACAAGACCAAGTGGGATTTATCTCTGGAATGCAAGGCTGGTTCAACACTGGCAAATCAAAGTGATAGAACCCATTAATAAGAGGAGAGAGAAGAACCATATGGTCCTCTCAATTGATGCAGAAAAAGCATTTGACAAAATACAGCATCCTTTCCTGATTAAAACTCTTCAGAGTATAGGGATAGAGGGAATAGAGTATAGGGATAGAGGGATAAACAGAGTATAGGGATAGAGGGAATTTTATGAATTTGAAGAATTCGTATTCTTCAAATTCATAAAATTCGTATATGAAAAACACAGAGTGAATATCGTCTTCCATGGAGAAAAGCTGAGAACCTTTCCCTTAAGATCAGAAACACTACAAGGATGCCCACTCTTGCCACTATTGTTCAACATAGTACCAGAAGTCCTAGCAACAACAATCAGACAACAAAAAGAAATAAAAGGTATTCAAATTGGCAAAGAAGAAGTCAAACTCTCTTTGCAGATGACATGATACTTTATGTGGAAAATCCAAAAGATTCCACCCCCAAATTACTAGAACTGATACAGCAATTCAGTAATGTGGCAGCATACAAAATCAATGCACAGAAAGCAATTGTTTTCTTATATACTAACAATGCAACTGTAGAAAGAGAAATTAGAGAAAGGATTTCATTTACAATAGCACCAAAAACCATAAGATACCTCAGAACAAACCTAACCAAAGAGGTAAAGGATCTATACTCTAGGAACTACAGAACACTCACGAAAGAAATTGAAGAAGACACAAAAAGATGGGAAAATATTCCATGCCCATAGATCAGAAGAATAAACATTGTTAAAATGTCTATGCTACCCAGAGCAATCTATACCTTCAATGCCATCCCAATCAAAATTCCAATGACATTTTTCTAAGTGCTGGAACAAACAATCGCAAAATTTGTATGGAATCAGAAAAGACCCCGAATCGCCAAGGAAATGTTGAAAAAGAAAAACAAAGCTGGGACATCACGTTGCCCAATTTCAAGCTATATTACAAAGCAGTGATCACCAAGACAGCATGGTACTGGCAGAAGAAGACATATAGACCAATGGAACAGAATAGAGATCCCAGATATAGACCCTCAACTCTACGGTCAAATAATTTTCCACAAAGCAGGAAAAAATTATGCAATGGAAAAAAGACAGTCTCTTCAATAAATGGTGCTGGGAAAATTGGACAGCCACATGCAGAAGAATGAAACTGGACCATTCTCTTACACACAGATAAACTCAAAATGGATGAAAGACCTCAATGTGAGACAGGAATGCATCAAAATCTTAGAGAAGAACATAAGCAGTAACCTCTTTAACATCGACCACAGCAACTCCTTTCAAGATACATCTCCAAAGGCTAGTGAAACAAAAGCAAAAATGAACTTTTGGGACTTCATCAAGATAAAAAGCTTCTGCACAGCAAAGGAAACAGTCAACAAAACAAAGAGGCAACCCACAGAACGGGAGAAGATATTTGCAAATGACACTACAGATAAAGGGCTGGTATCCAAGATCTATAAAGCACTTCTCAAACTCAACACCCAAAAAACAAATGATCAAGTCAAAAAATGGGCAGAAGACATAAACAGACACTTCTCCAAAGAAGACATACAAATGGCTAACAAACACTTTAAAAAATTCTCAGCATCACTTGGCATCAGGGAAATACAAATCAAAACCACCTTACACATGTCAGAATGGCTGAAATTAACAAAACAGGAAAGTACAAATTTTGGCGAGGATGTGGAGAAATGGGAATCCTCTTACACTGTTGGTGGGAATGGAAGCTGGTACAGCCACTTTGGAAAACAGTATGGAGGCTCCTCAAAAAATTAAAAATAGAGGCCAACAGACACATGAAAAAGTGCTCAACATCACTCAGCATCAGGGAAATCCAAATCATAACCTCAATGAGATACCACCTCACACCAGTCAGAATGGCTAAAATTAACAAGTCAGGAAATGACAGATGGTGGTGGGGATGTGGAGAAAGGGGAATCCTCCTACACTGTTGGTGGGAATGCAATCTGGTGCAGCCACTCTGGAAAACAGTATGGAGGTTCCTCAAAAAGTTAAAAATAGAGCTACCATATGACCCAGCAATTGCACTACTGGATATTTACCCCAAAGATACAAATGTAGGGATCCGAAGGGGTACATGCACCCTGATGTTTATAGCAACAATGTCCACAAAAGCCAAACTATAGAAAGAGCCGAGATGTCCATCAAGAGATGAATGGACAAAGAAGAGGTGGCATATATATACAATGGAACATTATGCAGCCATCAAAAGGAATGAAATCTTGTCATTTTCAATGACATGAATGGAACTGGAAGGTATTATGCTGAGCGAAATAAGTCAATCAGAGAAAGACATGTATCATATGACCTCACTGATATGAGGAATTCTTAATCTCAGGAAACAAACTAAGGGTTGCTGTAGTGGTCGGAGATGGGAAGGATGGGGTGGCTGTGTGATAGACACTGGGGAGGCTATGTGCTATGGTGAGCTCTGTGAATTGTGTAAGACTGTTGAATCACAGACCTGTACCTCTGAAACAATACATTATAGGTTAAAAAAAGAAGAAGAAGATAGCAGGAAGGGAAAAACGAAGGGGGGGGAGTCGAAGGGCGAGACAAACCATGAAAGACTATGGACTCTGAGAAACAAACTGAGGGTTCTAGAGGGGAGGGGGTGAGGGGATGGGTTAGCCTGGTGATGGGTATTAAAGAGGGCACGTTCTGCATGGAGCACTGGGTGTTATATGCAAACAATGAATCATGGAGCACTACATCAAAAACTAATGATGTAATGTATGGTGATTAACATAATATTAAAAAATCTTCAAAAAAGATTAATTAAAAATAGAGCTACCCAATGATCCAGCAATTGCACTCCTGGGTATTTACCCCAAAGACACAAATGTAATGAAAAGAAGGGCCATATGCACCCCAATGTTCATAGCAGCAATGTCCACAATAGCCAAACTGTGGAAAGAGCTGAGATGCCCTGCAACAGACGAATGGAGAAAGAAGATGTGGTCCATATATACAATGGAATATTAGTCATCAGAAAGGATGAATAACCAACTTTTACATCAACATGGATGGGAGTGGAGGAGATTAAGCTAAGTGAAATAAGTCAAGCAGAGAAAGTCAATTATCATATGGTTTCACTTATTTGTGGAACATAAGGAATAGCATGGAGGACATTAGGAAAGGGAAGGGAAAAATGAAGGGGGAATCGGAGGGAGAGATGAACCATGAGGGACTATGGGCTCTGCAAAACAAACTGAGGGTTTTAGAGGGGAGGGGGTTGGGGGGATGGGTTAGCCCAGTGATGGGTATTAAGGAGGGCACGTACTGCATGGAGCACTGGGTGTTATACAAAAACAATGAATCCTGGATCACTCACCACATCAAAACCTACTGTATTGTATGGTAACTAACATAACATAATAAAATTAAAAAAAAAGAATACACCTTCTTTTAAAGTGCACATGGAACATTCTGTGGGATAGATCCCATATTAGATCACAAAGCTACTCTCACCAAATTTGAAAAGATTGAAATCATATCATGCATCATTTCCAACAACACTAAGAAACTAGAAACCAACCACAAGAAAAAATCTGCAAGGTGTCCAAATACACAGAGGTTAAATAACATGCTACTAATCAGTGAATGGATGAACCAAGAAATCAAAGAGGAAATTTAAAAATACATGAAGACAAATACAAATAAAGCATAATGGTCCAAAATCTTTGGGATGCAACAAAAGTGGTCCTAGAGATTTTGAGCCACTGTGTTTTCATTTTTATTTGTCTTCGTGTATTTCTAAATTTCCTCTTTGATTTCTTGCTCATGTATTGAAAGAACAAATACTGTAAAATGTCTATGCTACCCGAAGCAATCTACACATTCAATGCAATCTCTATCAAAATACCACAAGCATTTTTCACAGAGATAGAACAAACAATTCTAAAATTTGTATGGAACCAGAAAAGACCCCAAAGAGCAAAAGTGATGTTAAAAAAGAAAGCCAAGCCTGGAGGCATCACAATTCCGGACTTAAAGCTGTATTACAAAGCTGTAATCCTCAAGACAGTTTGGTACTGGCACTAAAACAGACACATGGATCAGTGTAACAGATAGAGTACCCAGAAATGGACCCTCCACTCAATGGTCAACTCATCTTTGACAAAGCAGGAAAGAATATCCAATGGAAAAAAGACAATCTCTACAACAAATGGTGTTGGGAAAACTGGATAGCAATATGTGGAAGAATGAAACTGGACCACTTTCTTCCACCATACACAAAAATAAACTAGAAATGGAGAAAAGACCTAAATATGGGACAGGAATCCATGAAAATCCTAGAGGAGAACACAGACAGCAACTTCTTTGACCTTGGCCACAGCAATTTCTTACTAGAAATATCTCCAAAGGCAAGAAAAACAGAAGCAAAAATGTAACTATTAGGACTTCATCAGGATAAAAAGCTTTTGCACAGCAAACAATCAACAAAACTAAAAGGCAACTTATGGAATCGGAGAAGATATTTTCAAATGATATACCAGATAAAAGGTTAGAATCCAAAATCTATAAAGAACTTCTCAAACTCAACACCCCAAAACTGAAAAATCCAGTCAAGAAATGGGCAGAAGACATGAACAGATATTTCTCCAAAGAAGACATCCAAATGGCTAACAGACACTTGAAAAAATGCTCAACATCACTCAGCATCAGGGAAATACAAATCAAAACCACAGTGAGAAACCACCTCACACCAGTCAGAATGGCTAAAACTAACAAGTTGGGAAAGAACAGATGTTGATGTGGATGCGGAGAAAGGGGAACCCTCTTATACTGTTGGTAGGAATGCAAACTGGATATAGCCACTCTGGAAAACAGTATGCAGGTTCCTCAAAAAGTTAAAAATAGAACTACCCTATGACCCAGGAATTTCACTACTAAGTATTAATCCAAAGGATACAAAGATAGTGATTTGAAGGGGCACATGCACCCCAATGTTTATAGCATCAATGTTCCCCATAGCCAAAAGATGGAAAAACCCAGATGTCCATCGACAGATGAATGGGTAAAGAAGAAGTGGTATATATATATATACACAATGGAATATTACTCAGCTATCTAAAGAATGAAATCTTGCCATTTGCAATGATGTGGATGGATCTAGAGAATTTTATGCTAAGCGAAATAAGTCAGTCAAATATAAATTACCATATAATTTCACTCATATGTGGAATTTAAGAAACACACCAGATGAACATAGGGGAAAGGAAGGAAAAATAAAATAAGATAAAAACAGAGAGGGAGGCAAGCCATAAGAGACTCTTAACTCTAGGAAACAACCTGAGGGTTGCTGGAGGAGACATGGGGGAGAACGGGATAATTGGGTGATGGACATTAAGGAGGGCACTTGTAATGAGCAATGGGTGCTATATCCAAGTGATTAATCACAAAATTCTATCCCTGAAACTAATAATATACTATATATTAACTAAATTGAATTTAAATAAAAAAATTTTTAAAGAGGTTCTATGTGGGAAGTATATAGCAATACAGGCATATGTTAAGAAGCAAGGAAAATCTCAAATAAACAACCTAACCTTATACCTAAAGGAACTAGGAAAAGAAGAACAAAACCTTAAAGCGGTAGAAGGAAGTATATAATAGAGATTAGAGCAGAAATAAATGAAATAGAAACCAACAAAACAGGAACTGGTTCTTTGAAAATCTCAACAAAAGTGATAAACCTTTTGAACAATGAGTAACACTTTTTCACCCTGAGTGGGTTCCCCATTAGGCAAAACAAAATCAAGTGCTTTGTGTCAGTCCTACATGTAGTCCTCAGGAAGTCTAGAAGAGAAAAAAAAAAAACAAAATAATTTGCAAATAAAGTGTGCTCTGCCTTCTCTGGAATAAGTGACAAAGGTCCCACACTGGGAATGTGGGCCCCCATCTTCTAAACTGTTGCCAAGCTTCCATGGAGGAAAGGGCAAAAAAAACACCACAAAATTTTCTAACCTTTTCAAAGTTGCCTTTTTTATTGATTCAGCTTTTTCCTGGTTATTGTAAATATTTGGCATCCTGAGTTCTGACAGCTAGTTTCTTGGGTTTTCTTTTTTTAAATTTTTAATTTTAAATCCAATTAGTTAACATAGTGTTATATTGGTTTCAGGTGTACAATATAGTAATTCAACAGTTCCATACAACACCCAGTGCTCATCATGACAATTCCCATCACCTATTCAATCTATCCTCCCATCCCCATCCCTTCCAGTAACCATTAGTTTGTTCTCTGTAATTAAGTCTGTTCTTTTATTTCTCTCTCTTTCTCCTTCCCTCTCCCCTTTTATGTCTCTTTGTTCCCTTTGCTTGTTCATTTCACAAATAAGTTATAGTTTATTGCGGTTTTGATTTACATCTCCCTGACGATGAGTGATGTTGAGCATCTTTTCATGTGCCTGTTGGCCATCTGTATGTCTTCTGTTTTTCTATTTTTTTAAATTAATTTCCACTTTATTTTTTTTAATTTTATTATGTTTAGTTAGTCACCATACAATACATCATTAGTTTTTGATGTGGTGATCCACATCCATTGTTTTCATATAACATCCAGTGCTCCATGCAATAGGTGCCCTCCTTAATACCCATCACCGGGCTTAACCCATCCCCCCAACCCCCTCCCCACTAAAACCCTGTTTGTTTCTCAGAGTCCATAGTCTCTCATGGTTAATCTCTCTCTCCAATTTCCCCCGTTCATTTTTCCCTTCCTTCTCCTAATATCCTCCATGCTATTCCTTATGTTCCACAAATAAGTGAAATCATGTGATAATTGACTTTCTCTGCTTGACTTATTTCACTTAGCATAATCTCCTCCAGTCCCGTCCATGCTGATGTAAAAGTTGGGTATTCATGCTTTCTGGTGGCTGAGTAATATTCCATTTTATATATGGACCACATCTTCTTTATCCATTCATCTCTTGAAGGGCATCTCAGCTCTTTCCACAATTTGGCTATTGCGGACATTGCTGCTATGAACATTGGGGTGCATATGGCCCTTCTTTTCACTACATTTGTGTCTTTGGGGTAGATACCCAGAAGTGCAATTGCTAGGTCATAGGGTAGCTCTATTTCTAATTTTTTGAGGCACGTCCACACTGTTTTCCAAAGTGACTGTACCAACTTGCATTCCCACCAACAGTGTAAGAGGGTCCCCCTTTCTCCACAACCTCTCCAACCTTTTTTGTTTCTTGCCTTGTCAATTTTTGCCATTCTAACTGGTGTAACGTGGTATCTCAATGTGGTTTTGATTTGAATTTCCTGGGTGGCTAATGATGATGAACATTTTTTCATGTCTCTGTTAGCCATTTGTATGTCTTCTATGGAGAAGTGTCTGTTCATGTCTTCTGCCCATTTTTTGACTTGATTATTTGTTTTTTGGGTGTTGAGTTTGAGAAGTTCTTTATAGATCTTGGATACCAGCCCTTTATCTGTAGTGTCATTTGCAAATATCTTCTCCCATTCTGTGGGTTGCCTCTTTGTTTTGTTGACTGTTTCCTTTGCTGTGGAGAAGCTTTTTATTTTGATGAAGTCCCAAAAGTTCATTTTTGTTTTTGTTTCACTAGCTTTTGGAGATGTATCTTGAAAGGAGTTGCTGTGGCCAATGTCAAAGCGGTTACTGCCCATGTTCTCTTCTAGGATTTTGATGGATTCCTGTCTCACATTGAGGTCTTTCATCCATTTTGAGTTTATCTTTGTGTATGGTGTTAGAGAATGGTTGAGTTTCATTCTTCTGTATGTGGCTGTCCAATTTTCCCAGCACCTATCCACAGAGACCTGGCAAACCAGAAAGGCCTGGCAAGACATATTCAGGGTACTAAACGAGAAGAACACACAGCCAAGAATACTTTATCCAGCAAGTCTGTCATTTAGAATGGATGGAGAGATGCAGAGCTTCTAAGACTGGCAGAATCTGAAAGAATATGTGACCACTAAGCCAGAGAAAGGAGAAAGACCCCAAGAGTGATATACAACAGAAATTTACAGGGACAATCTATAAAAACAACGTCTTCACAGGCAACATGATGACAATTAATTTATATCTTTCAATAATCACTCTCAACATGAACAGCCTAAATGCTCCCTTAAAATGGCACAGGGTTGCAGATTGGATACAAAGACAGGACCCATCCATATGCTGCCTACAAGGGACTCATTTTAAACCTAAAGGTACATCCAGACTGAAAGTGAAGGGATGGAGATCCATCTTCCATGCCAGCAGACCTCAAAAGAAAGCGGGGGTAGCAATTCTTATATCAGGCAAATTAGATTTTAAGCTAAAGACTATAGTCAGAGACACAGAAGGACACTATATCATTCTTAAAGGGTCTATCCAACGAGAAGATCTAACAATTGTAAATATCTAAGCCCCCAACATGGGAGCAGCCATCTACATAAGCCAACTGTTAACCAAAATAAAGAGTCATATTGATAATGATAAGTTAATTGTAGGAGACCTCAATACTCCCTTCTCAGCAATAGACAGATCATCTAAGCAGAAAGTCAGCAAAGAAACAAGAGCTTTGAATGACACACTGGACCAGATGGACCTCATAGATATATACAGAACATTCCACCCTAAAACAACAGAATACTCATTCTTCTTGAGCACACATGGAACTTTCTCCAGAATAAACCACATACTGGGTCACAAATCAGGTCTCAACTGATACTAAAAGATTGAGATTATTCCCTGCATCTTGTCAGGCCATAATGCTTTAAAACTGAACCCAATCACAAGAAAAAGTTTGACAGAAATTCAAACACTTGGAAGCTAAAGACCACTCTGCTCAAGAATGTTTGGGTCAACCATGAAATCAAAGAAGAACTTAAACAATTCGTGGAAATCAATGAGAATGAAAAGACATTGATCCAAAACCTATGGGATACTGCAAAGGTGGTCCTAAGGGGGAAATGCATAGCCATCCAAGCCTCACTCAAAAAATAGAAAAATCCCGAATTCACCAACTAACTCTACACCTTAAAGAACTAGAGAAAAAGCAACAAACAATGCCTAAGCCATGCATTAGAAGAGAAATAATTAAGATTAGAGCAGAGATCAATGAATTAGAAATCAAGAACACAGTAGATCAGATCAACGAAACTAGAAGTTGGTTTTTTGTAAGAATTAATAAGATCGATAAACCACTGGCCAGACTCATCCAAAAGAAAAGAGAAAGAACCTAAATTAATAAAATTATGAATGAAAGGGGAGAGATCATGATTAAACCAAGGAAATAGGAACAAATATTAGAAATTATTATCAACAACTATATGCCAATAAACTGAGCAATCTGGATGAAATGGAGGCCTTCCTGGAAACCTATAAGCTGCCAAGACTGAAACAGGAGGAAATTGACAAACTGAATAGGCCAATAACCACTAACGAGATTGAAGCAGTGATCAAAAATCTCCCAAAAAACAAGAGTCTGGGGCCTGTTGGATTCCCTGGGGAATTCTACCAAACATTCAAAGAAGAAATAATACCTATTCTACTGAAGCTCTTTCAAAAAATAGAAATCGGAGCAGGAGATGAACCATAAGAGACTATGGACTCTGAGAAACAAACTGAGGGTTCTAGAGGGGAGGGAGTTGGAGGCATGGGTTAGCCTGGTGATGGGTATTACCCAACCGTATTCAATGGAGTACTGGCTGTTATACGCAAACAATGAATCATGGAACTCTACATCAAAAACTAATGATGTACTACTGTATGGTGACTAACATAACATCATTTAAAAAAATACTAAAAAAAATAGAAACAGAAGGAAAACTTCCATCTGTATGTCTTCTTTGTAAAAATGTCTATTCATGTGTTCTGCCCATTTTTTAATTGGATTATTTGTTTTTTTGGTGTTGAGTTTCAAAAGTTCTTTATATATTTTGGATTCCAGCCCTTTATCAGATGTCATTTGAATATATCTTCTCCCATTTCATAGGTTGCCTTTTAGTTTTGTTGATTGTTTCCTTTGGTGTGCAGAACTTTTTATTTTGATGAAGTCCCAATAGTTTATTTTTGCTTTTGTTTCAGCTGACTCAGGAGACATCTAGAAAGAAGTTGCTATGGCTGATATCAAAGAGGTTGCTTCCTATGTTCTAGGTTTTTTATGGCTCCATGTCTCCCATTTTGGTCTTTAATCCATTTTGAATTTATTATTGTGTATGGTGGAAGAAAGTGATCCAGTTTCATTCTGTTGCATGTTGCTGTCCAGTGTTCCCAACAGCATTTGTTGAAGAGACTGCCTTTACTCCACTGGATATTTTTTCCTGCTATGTCAAAGATTAGTTGACCATATAGTTGTGGGTCCATTTCTGGGTTTTCTCTTCTGTTCCATTCCTTTATGTGTCTGTTTTTGGGCCAGTACCATCCTGTCTTGATGATTACAGCTTTGTAATACAGCCTGAAGTCTGAAATCATGATACCTCCAGCTTTGCTTTTCCTTTTCAAGATTGCTTTGGCTATTTGGGGTCTCTTGTGGTTCCATACACATTTTAGGATTGTTTGTTCTAGCTCTGTGAAAAATGCTAATGGTAATTTGATAGGGATTGCATTAAATGTGTAGATTGCTTTCCGTAGTATAGACATTTTAATGATATTTGTCCTTTCAATCCATGAGCATGAAATGTCTTTCCATTTCTTGTGTCTTTTTCAATTTCTTTCATTAGTCTTTTACAAGTTTTCAGAGTATAGGTCTTTCATCTCTTTGGTTAGGTTTATTTCTAGGTATCTTCTTGATTTGATGCAATTGTAAATGGAATTGATTCCTTAATTTCTCTGCCTGCTACTTCATTATTTTTGTATAGGAATGCAACATATTTCAGCACATTAATTTTGTATCCTGCAACTTTACTGAATTCATGTATCAGTTCTATCAGATTTTTGGTAGAGTCCTTTGGGTTTTCTCTTTTCTTTTTCTTTTTTGTATAGAGTATGATGTCATCTCCAAATAGTGAAAGTTTTACTTTTTCTTGTTGATTTGGGTGCTTCTATTTCTTTTTGTTGTCTGATTGCTGGGGCTAGGACTTCCAGTAGTATGCCAAATAACAGTGGTGAGAGCGGACATCCGTGTCTTGTTTCTGACTGAAGGGGAAAAGCTCTCAGTTTTTCCCCATTGAGGATGATATTAGGTGTGGGTTTTAAATAGATGGCCTTTGCTGTATTGAGGTATGTTCCCTTCAAACCTACTTTGTGAGGGTTTTTATCATGAATGGATGTTGCACTTTGTGAAATGCTTTTTCTGCATCTCTTACAATTTTCATACTGTTCCTATCCTTTCTTTTATTAATACGATATATCACATTGATTGATTTGTGAATATGAAACCACACTTGCAACCCAGGAATAAATCTCACTGGATCATTGTGAATGCTTTTTTTTTAAATGTATTGTTGGGTTTGTTTTGCTAGTATTTTATTGAGAATTTTTGCATCCATGTACATCAGGATATTAGCCTGTATTTCTCTTTCTTAGTGGAGTCTTTGGTTTTGGAATCAGGGTAATGCTGGCCTCATTGAATGAATTTGAAAGTTTTCCTTCCTCTTCTATTTTTTGGGATAGTTTGAGAAGAATAGGTATTATCTCTTCTTTAAATGTTTGGTAGAATTCTCCTGTGAAGCCATCTAGCCCTGGACTTTTGTTTGTTGAGAATTTTTTTATTACTGACTCAATTTCTTTGCTGGTTATGGGTCTGTTCAAGTTTTCTATTTATATTTCAGTTTTGGTAGTTTATATGTTTTTAAGAATTTATCCACTTCTTCCAAGTTATCCAATTGTTGGCACATAGTTTTTCATAATATTTTCTTATACTTGTTTTTTTTTTAAAGATTTTATTTATTGAGAGAGAGAATGAAATAGAGAGAGAGAGCATGAGAGGGGGGAGGGTCCAAGGGAGAAGCAGACTCACTGCTGAGCAGGGAGCCCGATGCGGGACTCGATCCTGGGACTCCAGGATCATGACCTGAGCCGAAGGCAGTCGCTTAACCAACTGAGCCACCCAGGCGCCCTTCTTATACTTGTTTGTATTTATGTGGTGTTTCTTGTTATTTCTCCCATCCTATTTGTGAGTTTGTTTGTTTGGGTCCTTTCTGTCTTCTTTTTGATAAGCTTGGCTAGAGGTTTACCAATTTTATTAATTTTTTTCAAAGAATAAGTTCCTCGTTTCATTGATGTGTTCTATTGTTTCTTTTCTATATCATTTATTTCTCCTCTAATCTCTATTATTTCCTTCCTTTTGCTGGTTTCAGGCTTCATTTGTTGTTCTTTTTCTAGCTCCTTTTTGTGTAAGGTTAGGTTGTTAACTTAAGATTTTTCTTGCTTCTTGAGGTAGGCCTCTATTGCTGTATACCTCCCTCTTAGCACTGCTCTTGCTGCATCTAAAAACTTTTGGATCATCGTGTTTTCATTTTCATTTGTTTACATGTGTTTTTTAATTTCTCCTTTGATTTCCTGGTTGACCCATTCATCATTTAGTAACATGTTACTTAACCTCCATGTATTTGTAGTCTTTCCAGATTTTTCCTTATGGTTGACTTCTAGTTTCATAGAGGTGGTCAGAAAATATGCATGGTATGATTTTGATCTTCTAGAATTTGTTGAGGTTTGTTTTGTAGGCTAATGTATGATGTATTCTGGAGAATGTTCCGTGTGCACTTGAAAAGAATGTGTATTCTGCTGTTTGGGGATAAATCCATCTGTTAAATCTATCTGTTGCAGTGTGTCATTCAAAACTATTTTTTCCTTATTGATTTTCTTCTTAGGGGATATGTTCATTGATGTCAGTGGGGTGTTAAAGTCCCCTACAATTATTGTATTATTATCAATTAGTTCCTTTATGTTTGTTATTAACTGTTTTGTGTATTTAGGTGTTCCTATGTGGGGTACATAAATATTTACAATTGTTGTATCTTCTTGTTGTATTGTCCCCTTTATTATTATATATTGTCTTTGTTTCTTGTTACACTCTTTGTTTTAAAGTCTATTTTTACCAATGTAAGTATTGCTATTCCAACTTTCTTTTGACATCCATTTCCATAATAGATTTCTCTCCATCCTCTCACTTTCAATCTGCAGCCTAAAATGGGTCTCTTGTAGGCAGCACATACATGAGTCTTTTTTTTTAATCCATTCTGACACCCTATGTCTTTTGATTGGAACATTTAGTCTATTTACATTGAAATAATTATTGATAGATTTTTGTGAATTGTCGTTTTATTCCATGTTTTCTGGTTATGTCTGAAGATTTTATCTGATCCTTTCTTGTCTTTCTCTCTAGAAATTTTATTTCCCTTTATAACATTTTACCCTCCTCCATTTATAATATAATTGTCTTAAATATTTACTCTACATTTATTGTAATATTTTGCTTCAACTGTGAAACATAATTTAGAAAATTCAGGGACAGAAGGAAGGTCAATTGTATTTACTCATATTTTTATTTTTTGTTTTTTTATTATTTTTTCCTACATTTCACATGATACAAATTTTATTTTATTTTATACCTTTCATTTCATTACTGAGACATTTCATTCCTTGTTATGAATTTCTAATTTTGGGGATGCCTGGGTGGCTCAGTCAGTTAAGCATCTGCCTTCAACTCAGGTCATGATCCCAGTGTTCTGGGATCGAGTCCCACACTGGGCTCCCTGCTCAGCCAGGAGCCTGCTTCTCCCTCTGCCTACTGTTCCCCCTGATTGTGTTCTCTCTCTCTCTCTGACAAATAATCAAATAAAATCTTTTAAAAATAAATTTATAATTGTTATTACTTTTAAGGATGATCACATTGCTTGTTGGAGCATTTTATTATTTAATTTTGGTTCGGAGAACTTCCTTTAGCCATTCTTTTAGGTTAAGTCAATGGGCAACAAATGTTAGTTTTCCCTCTTCTGAGATCCTCTCCCTCTCCTTCATTATTAAAGATTTATAACTGAATGTAGAGTTGGGTTGGCAATTGTTGTCTTTCCACACTTAAAAATATTTCACCATTTATTTCTGTTCCCCCATAACTTCTGATGAAAAACATGTCATTTGAATTAATGTTCTCGTAAGTAAGGTGTTGTTTTTCTCACTGTTGTCAATTTTTTTCTTTTTCTTTTTCTTTAGTTTTTATAATCTGATTATGATTTATTTTATATAGGTTTCTTTGGGTTTGTCCTTTATTGGTTCATTCAACTTCTTGTATCTGTATCTCAGTAACTTTGCCAAAAATGAAAAATTTTCAGCCATTATTTCTTTGAGTACTTATTCTACTTTTGTGTCCAGATTGACCATGGCAAGCCCCCTCCCACTTTTTAAATTAAGGAATCATTCCATTTCTCCAGCCCCAAATAGTATAAGTATTTTATGAGCCTTTTGCTTCTTTTTTTTTTTTTAAAGATTTTATTCATTTATTTATTTGACAGAGAGAGACACAGCGAGAGAGGGAACACAAGCAGGGGGAGTGGGAAAGGGAGAAGCAGGCTTCCCGCAGAGCAGGGAGCCCGATGCGGGGCTCGATCCCAGGACCCTGGGACCATGACCCGAGCCGAAGGCAGACGCCTAACCATCTGAGCCACCCAGACACCCGAGCCTTTTGCTTCTTAATTTATATTGGCAATGTCAACAAGATTTGGTATAGAATTTTTTCCATTTCCTTATATGTTATATGTTATAGCAACTTACTTCCTCTTCTTGGTTGTCACAGCAATGGTTATTTTGCTCATGACAGAAATCTTTCACTTATCACTCCTGCCTGCCTCATATGAAAAGTCTTATATCACTGTTTTCACTGGCCATAAATTTATTTTCCTTTTTTTAAAAATAATGATTTAAAACGGGGGGCGGAGCAAGATGGCGGAGGAGTAGGAGACCTAGATTTTGTCTGGTCTCAGGAATACAGCTGAATAGGGATCAAACCATTCTGAACACCTACGAACTCAACAGGAGATCGAACAGGAGAGTAGCAACAACTCTCTGAACAGAGAAGCGACCACTTACTGGAAGGTAGGACGTGCGGAGAAGTGAATCCGAGGCGATATTCGGGAGGATAGACGGCGGGGGAGGGGCCTCCGTCGGCCGCTTCTGGCAAGTGCTAGAGCCGCGGAGCACAAAATCGGACCTTTTAAAAGTTGGCTCGGCGGAGGGACGTCGCTGCAGTGGCTAAGCGGGGGGTGGAATCCTCCCGGGACAGTGTGGTCTCAGGACCCTTGGGGTCACAGAGAGACCAGGGGTGCCTGAGTGCGGCAGAGCTCCCAGGTATCAGAGCAGGGAAGCCGGCTGCAGAGACGGAGCAGAGTCGCGGGCTCTCAGCTCGGGGTTGCCACAAACTGTGATCTGCGGCCCAGTCGGGGCACGGCTCCCCCAGCAGGGACCCAACAAGCAGCAGATCCGGGGAGACTCCCCTTCCTTCCCGGGGAGGAGCGGTGCGGGAACACACTGCAGGGATCTGCTGGGTTTGGAGACTCCGAGCGGGGTCGGGTGCCAGAGATAGAAACGCTCGGTCACAGGCCGGGTGAGCACGGAGTGCGGCCAGAGACCGGGGACACGGGAGTGACTGCTTTTCTCTGGGTGCGCACTGAGGAGTGGGGCCCCGAGTTCTCGGCTCCTCCGGGCAGAGACTGGGAGGCCGCCATTTTCGCCCTGGTCCTCCAAAGCTGTACCGAGAGCTTGCAGGGAACAAAAGCTCCTGAGAGCAAACTGGAGCAGATTCCTTAGCCCGGACCGACAAGGGCGGGGCAATTCCGCCTCCGGCAAAGGCATTTGGAAACCACAGCAACAGGCCCCTCCCCCAGAAGATCAGCACAAACAGCCAGCAAGCCAAGACCAAGTTGATCGATCAAGGAGAATAGGAGAACTCCAGCGCTAGGGGAATACTGCACATAGATTCATGCCTTCTTTTTTTTTTTTTTTTTTTTTTTTTTACCATGATTCATTATTTCATCAAAGTTAATTTTTGTTGACTTTTTTTATTTTTCTTTTTCCCTTTTTCAACCAACATCTTATAAATCCCTTTTTTTAAAAAAAAAAACATTTTTTATTTTTTTTTCATTTTTAGAGTCATATTTTATCCCTTCATAGTAGTTATCCTTGTTTTTGGCATATATATATAAGTTGTTCTCTCTTTAAAATTTTGAGGTACAGTTTCTTCTAACAGATCAAAATATACCCTAAACCACTAGTGTATGGCTTTGTTCTAGTCTCCTGCCTGATCACATTCTCTCCCTTTTTCCTTTTTTTTTTTCCTTAAATCTTCTTTCTTTTTTCAAACAACTTATCTTACCAAGTCCTTTTATAAAATCTTTTATAATTTTCATCTTTACAGTCATCTTCCATCCCTTCATTGTATCAACCCTTATTTTGTACATATATGTCTTTCTTCCTTTAAAATTTTAGGAGGCACTTTTTCTAACAGACCAAAATACGCCCAAAATCTAGTGTGTGGCACTGATCTATGCACTAGCCTGATCATATTTGATCATATTCTGCCTTTTTTGAATTGTTTTGTTTTTGTTTTTCTTTTTTTTTCTTTTTTTTTTCTTTTTCTCTTTCTTTTTTCTTTCTTTCCCTTTCTTTTCCCCTGGTTTCAGGTCTTTCCTGATTTGCATACAGTATATTTGCTGGGGACGTTGTAAACCTGTTAGCCTTTTGTTCTCTCATTCATCTATTCTCCTCTGGACAAAATGACAAGACGAAAGAAATCACCTCAGCAAAAAGAACAAGAGGTAGTACCGTCAGCCAGGGACCTACTCAATACGGACATTAGTACGATGTCGGACCTAGAGTTCAGAATCATGACTTTAAAGATACTAGCTGGGCTTGAAAAAAGCGTGGAAGTTATTAGAGAAACCCTTTCTGGAGAAATAAAAGAACTAAAATCTAACCAAATCGAAATCAAAAAGGCTATTGATGAGGTGCAATCAAAAATGGGGGCACTAAATGCTAGGATAAATGAGACAGAAGAGAGAATCAGCGATATAGAAGACCAAATGATGGAAAATAAAGAGGCTGAGAAAAAGAGAGAGAAACAACTACAGGATCACGAGGGCAGAATTCGAGAGATAAGTGATACGATAAGACGAAACAACATTAGAATAATTGGGATCCCAGAAGAAGAAGAGAGAGAGAGAGGGGCAGAAGGTATATTGGAGCAAATTATAGCAGAGAACTTCCCTAATGTGAGGAAGGAAACAGGCATTAAAATCCAGGAGGCACAGAGAACCCCTCTCAAAATCAATAAAAATAGGTCAACACCCCGACATCTAATAGTAAAACTTACGAGTCTCAGAGACAAAGAGAAAATCCTGAAAGCAGCTCGGGAGAAGAGATATGTAACCTACAATGGTAGAAACATTAGATTGGCAACAGACCTATCCACAGAGACCTGGCAGGCCAGAAAGGACTGGCAAGATATCTTCAGAGCACTAAACGAGAAAAATATGCAGCCAAGAATACTATATCCAGCTAGGCTATCATTGAAAATAGAAGGAGAGATAAAAAGCTTCCAGAACAAACAAAAACTAAAGGAATTTGCAAACACGAAACCAGCCCTCCAAGAAATATTGAGAGGGGTCCTCTAAGCAAAGAGAGAACCTAAAAGCAGCAAAGAGCAGAAACGAACACAGACAACAGACAGTTAACAGTCACCTTACAGGTAATACAATGGCACTAAATTCATACCTTTCAATAGTTACCCTGAATGTAAATGGGCTAAATGCCCCAATCAAAAGACACAGGCTATCAGATTGGATTAAAAAACAAGACCCATCAATATGCTGTCTACAAGAGACTCATTTTACACCCAAAGACACCCCCAGATTGAAAGTGAGGGGGTGGAAGACCATTTACCATGCTAATGGACACCAAAAGAAAGCTGGGGTGGCAATCCTTATATCAGACAAACTAGATTTTAAAACAAAGACTGTAATAAGAGATGAGGAAGGACACTATATCCTACTTAAAGGGTCTATCCAACAAGAAGATCTAACAATTGTAAATATCTATGCCCCGAACATGGGAGCGGCCAATTATATAAGGCAATTAATAACAAAAGCAAAGAAACACATTGACAACAATACAATAATAGTGGGGGACTTTAACACCCCCCTGACTGAAATGGACAGATCATCTAAGCAAAAGATCAACAAGGAAATAAAGACTTTAAATGACACACTGGACCAAATGGACTTCACAGACATATTCAGAACATTCCATCCCAAAGCAAAGGAATACACATTCTTCTCTAGTGCCCATGGAACATTCTCCAGAATTGATCACATCCTAGGTCACAAATCAGGTCTCAATCGGTACCAAAAGATTGGGATCATTCCCTGCATATTTTCAGACCACAATGCTTTGAAACTAGAACTCAACCACAAGAGGAAAGTCGGAAAGAACTCAAATACATGGAGGCTAAAGAGCATCCTACTAAAGAATGAATGGGTCAACCAAGAAATTAAAGAAGAATTAAAAAAATTCATGGAAACCAATGAAAATGAAAACACAACTGTTCAAAATCTTTGGGATACAGCAAAAGCAGTCCTGAGAGGAAAGTATATAGCAATACAAGCCTTTCTCAAGAAACAAGAAAGGTCTCAAATACACAACCTAACCCTACACCTAAAGGAGCTGGAGAAAGAACAGCAAAGAAAGCCTAAACCCAGCAGGAGAAGAGAAATCATAAAGATCAGAGCAGAAATCAATGAACTAGAAAGCAAAAGAACAGTAGAACAGATCAACGAAACTAGGAGCTGGTTCTTTGAAAGAATTAACAAGATTGATAAACCCCTGGCCAGACTGATCAAAAAGAAAAGAGAAATGACCCAAATCAACAAAATCATGAATGAAAGAGGAGAGATCACAAGCAACACCAAAGAAATACAAACAATTATAAGAACATATTATGAGCAACTCTATGCCAGCAAATTAGATAACCTGGAAGAAATGGGTGCATTCCTAGAGATGTATCAACTACCAAAATTGAACCAGGAAGAAATAGAAAACCTGAACAGACCTATAACCACTAAGGAAATTGAAACAGTCATCAAAAATCTCCCAAGAAACAAAAGCCCAGGGCCAGATGGCTTCCCAGGGGAATTCTATCAGACATTTAAAGAAGAATTAATACCTATTCTTCTGAAATTGTTCCAAAAAATAGAAATGGAAGGGAAACTTCCAAACTCATTTTATGAGGCCAGCATTACCTTGATCCCAAAACCAGACAAAGACCCCATCAAAAAAGAGAATTACAGACCAATATCCTTGATGAACATGGATGCAAAAATTCTCACCAAAATACTAGCCAATAGGATCCAACAGTACATTAAAAGGATTATTCACCACGACCAAGTGGGATTTATTCCTGGGCTGCAAGGCTGGTTTAACATCCGCAAATCAATCAACGTGATACAATACATTAACAAAAGAAAGAACAAGAATCATATGATCCTCTCAATAGATGCAGAAAAAGCATTTGACAAAGTACAACATCCTTTCTTGATCAAAACTCTTCAGAGTATAGGGATAGAGGGTACATACCTCAATATCATAAAAGCCATCTATGAAAAACCTACAGCGAATATCATTCTCAATGGGGAAAGGCTGAGAGCTTTTCCCCTAAGGTCAGGAACGCGGCAGGGATGTCCACTATCACCACTGCTATTCAACATAGTATTAGAAGTCCTAGCCACAGCAATCAGACAACAAAAAGAAATCAAAGGCATCCAAATCGGCAAAGAGGAAGTCAAACTCTCACTCTTTGCAGATGATATGATACTGTATGTGGAAAACCCAAAAGACTCCACCCCAAAACTGCTAGAACTCATACAGGAATTCAGTAAAGTAGCAGGATATAAAATCAATGCACAGAAATCAGTGGCATTCCTATACACCAACAACAAGACAGAAGAGAGACAAATCAAGGAGTCGATCCCATTTACAATTGCACCCAAAACCATTAGATACCTAGGAATAAATCTAACCAAAGAGGCAAAGGATCTGTACACAGAAAACTATAAAATACTCAGGAAAGAAATTGAAGAAGACACAAAGAAATGGAAAAACGTTCCATGCTCATGGATTGGGAGAATCAACATTGTGAAGACGTCAATGCTACCTAGAGCAATCTACACATTCAATGCAATCCCCATCAAAATACCATCCACTTTTTTCAAAGAAATGGAACAAATAATCCTAAAATTTGTATGGAACCAGAAGAGACCCAGAATAGCCAGAGGAATACTGAAAAAGAAAAGCAAAGCTGGCGGCATCACAATTCCGGACTTCCAGCTCTATTACAAAGCTGTCATCATCAAGACAGTATGGTACTGGCACAAAAACAGACACATAGATCAATGGAACAGAATCGAGAGCCCAGAAATGGACCCTCAACTCTATGGTCAACTTATTTTTGACAAAGCAGGAAAGAATGTCCAATGGCAAAAAGACAGTCTCTTCAACAAATGGTGTTGGGAAAATTGGACAGCCACATGCAGAAGAATGAAACTGGACCATTTCCTTACACCACACACAAAAATAGACTCCAAATGGTTGAAAGACCTAAACGTGAGACAGGAGTCCATCCAAATCCTAAAGGAGAACACAGGTAGCAACCTTTTCGACCTTAGCCGCAGCAACTTCTTCCTAGAAACATCGCCAAAGGCACGGGAAGCCAGGGCAAAAATGAACTATTGGGATTTCATCAAGATAAAAAGCTTCTGCACAGCAAAAGAAACAGTCCACAAAACCAAAAGACAACCGACAGAATGGGAGAAAATATTTGCAAATGACATATCAGATAAAGGGCTAGTATCCAAAATTTATAAAGAACTTATCAAACTCAACACCCAAAGAACAAATAATCCAATCAAGAAATGGGCAGAAGACATGAACAGACATTTCTCCAAAGAAGACATCCAAATGGCCAACAGGCACATGAAAAAGTGCTCAACATCGCTTGGCATCAGGGAAATCCAAATCAAAACCTCAATGAGATACCACCTCACACCCGTCAGAATGGCTAAAATTAACAAGTCAGGGAACGACAGATGTTGGCGGGGATGTGGAGAAAGGGGAACCCTCCTACACTGTTGGTGGGAATGCAAGCTGGTGCAACCCCTCTGGAAAACAGTATGGAGGTTCCTCAAACAGTTGAAATTAGAGCTACCGTTCGATCCAGCAATTGCACTACTGGGTATTTACCACAAAGATACAAATGTAGGGACCCGAAGGGGTACGTGTACCCCAATGTTTATAGCAGCAATGTCCACCATAGCCAAACTGTGGAAAGAGCCAAGATGCCCATCGACAGATGAATGGATAAAGAAGAGGTGGTATATATACACAATGGAATATTATGCAGCCATCAAAAGGAATGAGATCTTGCCATTTGCAACGACGTGGATGGAACTGGAGGGTGTTATGCTGAGTGAAATAAGTCAATCAGAGAAAGACATGTATCACATGACCTCACTGATATGAGGAATTCTTAATCTCAGGAAAGAAACTGAGTGTTACTGGAGTGGTTGGGGGTGGGAGGGATGGGGTGGCTGGGTGATAGACATTGGGGAGGGTATGTGCTACGGTGAGCGCTGTGAATTGTGCAAGACTGTTGAATCACAGATCTGTACTTCTGAAACAAATAACGCAACATATTTTAAGAAAAAAGAAAAAGAAGATAACAGGAGAGGAAGAAAAGGGGAGTATGTCAGAGGGGGAAACGAACCATGAGAGATGATGGACTCTGAAAAACAAACTGAGGGTTCTAGAGGGGAGGGGGGTGGGGGGATGGGTTAGCCTGGTGATGGGTATTGAGGAGGGCACGTTCTGCATGGAGCACTGGGTGTTATGAACAAACAATGAATCATGGAACACTGCACCAAAAACTAATGATGTAATATATGGTGATTAACATAACAATAAAAAATTAAAAAAAAAAAATAATGATTTAAACCTTCCTATTTTTTGAGTGTCTCAACAATATTTTGTTTTCTAAGCTCGGCATTTTTTTTTCAAAATTTAAATATATATTTTATCATATTATTTATAATACAAAGATGATTCTGCTTTGAGGAAAATCTCTGTTAAGTCTTCTACATTCAAATGCTCTTTTGGTGTGAATTTCAGAAAGATAATTTTCTTTTTTTTTCTTTCTTTATTGTGGTCAAATATACATAACATAAAAGTTACCATTTTAATCATTTTTAAGTGTACAGTACAGTGACATTAAGTACATTCATTCTTGAAGGAAGTTTTCCCATATCTTTTTTTGCATTAGCAATGGTCACTTGTCCAAAAGAGTAGTATTCCTTGTGTCTGCCAAGCTATGGCTACTTTGTTCATTCAGGAACTCTTCTAATTCCCAATTGTGCATGAAATAAATCTTTCATATTTCTTTTGTAATATTCATAGGAAATGTACTTAGTAAACACCTCTTATATCTCCCACCTTCTGATCTTTACCAGCCACCTCAAATTTATTAACAAAAGAACTCTTCTTTCCATGCCTGCAAGGGGCATAGCTACTTTAGGAAAAAGTCTTCCATCTTCATGACCTGCTGAGACAAATTCTCCTTTCTTCCCCATCTCAAACAACCACACACCTACACTCCACATACATTTTCCCACTTCCTTGTCTGTCCCAACCTTGGCTTCAGTATTCATGAAAGAAGTCTTTTACATCTGCACATACTTCAGTCTTAGCTGCTTCCCTTTGAAAAGTAGTCTCCTCTCTTTCTCTTTGAAATGACCATGGCCAGTTTTTTCACTAAATAAGTATCCCATATTCCTGCAGAAGAAGTGTCATAAAGTGGTTAGGGCCAGAATGTTTACAGTCATACTTCTTGGATTTGAAGTATAACCTTGATCAAGAACTTCACAAAGAAATATTCCATTATCCTGTTTGCCCTGGCTACTTTGTTCAAGAAATAAATCTTCCATTTGCCTTACTGCCTCAGCACTGTTTCTATTTTGTTCATGAACAAATCTATTGTTTTTTATGATGGCTAGTTTGTTCACAGGTCTTTCACTTTCAGTTTGCAATGGCTTATGGACAGTTTTTTTTTCATGAAAGAAGCTTTCCTTTTTTTTTTTTTTTTTTTTTGCATCTGTACCAGTCCTGGCTACTTTGATGATAAAAGAAGTCTTCCACCTTTTTCTCTTTCCTGGTAATGGTCATCTTGTCCATAAAAGAAATCTAATACCTTGGCTAACTTGTCCATGAAAATTACATTGTTTTTCATCTCCTTTACAGCAAAGGCCAAAGATACCTAATTCTTGAAGAAAGTCTTCACTTCTCTGAGATCTCCAGCTATCAGATCTTGACTACTGTACCTAGTTTGAATCTTTATTTTTATTGCAAATTTGAATCCAGCTGGTGAAAACTCCACATATCCACATCCTCTTGCCAAACACACTTAGACTAATGGTTGGCTTATTTATATCAAACAAGCTACTGGAATATGATAATCTAGCTGGGCTATCTTATTACCATGATATCCTTTTGTAACAACTCACTGCACTTCACCCTGAACATTCTCTTTCAGAGCAATTATGATTGCCAATCTTGCTACCACTTTTTATCTCCTAGTTTTACCAGTATCTTGACAGCATATAAAAAGACATATAAAAAGTATTCTAACCAATACAAAGGCATAGGCAAGGGCATCTAAGTGGGAGACCTTATTTGGTTCCCTTCCTTACAATTTTATACTGTATACCTATGCCAATTCATAAACATTTATTCCAGTTTTTATGATTTATGTTTCATCTGATATGACCCTCCACCAAATATCCTACTTATTTCTCCCAAGAAGGAGAATACAAGTATTAACAGGAGAGATGCTATAACCATGGTGATACAATGGCTAGTTTTGCTTCCTTGTTCCCTGGAAGGGTAAAGATCACAAAAGTAGTCATAAAAATTCCCTTTTACCTCAGGAATGCACTAGAGCACATTAAGATTTTCTATGGGTAAACCTGTAAAAATGCAGACTCTGCCTAAGGAAGAGTATCTTGGGAAAGTGTGTTATTCCCAACACAGCCACTTCATTAGATCAACTTGTCCAAACAGACAGAGACTATCAACTTGTAAAAAGTCAGCTGTGGATGAATGTGAAATATCTTTTCCTGAAAATAAGATGCATTGCTTCCCCTGCTTAGACCTACTGCTCCTTGTTTCCAGCATCTCTGAATCCCATTTGGCTTCACACCTTGGCTTTTGATTATAAATTCATGCTCGCTGAAAAGCTTGATGAGTTACTTTGGACATGCATATCTGCCTTGAATTTGGCACCCTCTCAGACCTAATATTTTGTATTCCTACTTCATATCTACACATCATAATTGCAGGTAAGAAGTTCTCCTGAATTTCACCCATCTCTCTGGGTAATTTTTTCCTCAATCTCTACAACATAAATTAGAAGCTTGAATAAATTGTACAAATGGAGATTAACAATAACTTAAATGGAGAAGTACAAGCTAACTATCAGGAGCAAGGGAGAGTTATAACTGATGAATGTATATCCATAAGTTCTTTCCACAGACCCCCTGCAACACCTGCAATGCAAGTTTAACTCCATCCTTCAGAAAATAAAAATGGTAATTCCATATAGATAGGCTTCTTTGTAAAAATTACAAATATTATAAAGTTCAAAATTATCTATTTTTACATATTATCTAAGAAAATCTATAAGGCTGGTGTTTTTAAAGTCTTTACTACCAAGACCAATGTTGAGAGAAATTATCCTGCTCATTCTCATTTCAATTGAGCATGTGAAGATTATTCATGGTTTGTGACTACCACTTGGTTATGTTTGTTTGTCTCACCTAGGTGTTTCTGGCTAGAGCTGCCATTCGTCAGTTCGTCCAAGGGGAACAGCCAGTGAGCATGCTTCTACCTTCTAAATCTGGCCCAGTAGCTGTCCACAAGCCAAGGTCCTAAGAGTTTCTGGACACCAAGCATTACTTCTGCATACTGCCATAAATGCCAATTCTCCAGTAGTATGTCCAGGAAGTAAGCAGGGTAAGACCTTAATCAGTCTCTGTATACATGTTCTAATTCAGAAAAAAAGAGACCTCGAACACAGGGGACAAGGGTGTGTTGTAGGACAAAATGGAGAATATGTTAGGCACAGTGAAAAAATATATTTAAATACATAAGCTAGAAAGTAAGGAGAACCTAAAAATACAGGTGGTGATATTGCAAATTTCTGAATTTTTCTAAAACACAGAAATGTTTCTTAGGTGCTCTTCTGAAGACTATTTGAAATGAGTGGTGGATTTTAAATCAGATATTTAAATTCATACTTTGTAGAATCTGAGAAGCTGTCATGGATTGACTGGCACTCTTTTTTATCTCTTTAATTCTCTCTTACTCCCTTTTGTTCAAAAATACTAAGCCTTTGTTATGGAATACCTTTCTAATAAAAATGTAGTTCTAGGACTATCACTTTTGCTTGGGAAATGCTCTTATATAAGAGATGGGTCTTTAAAGTGTCAGTCACTTCAGGAATCACATTTATTTCAGGAATTTATTTTTCTTTCAAAGGTTTTATGAGAGTGGGATTGATGTTATATTCTTATATGCTCTGAAGCTACTTTTTGAACTTTAGAAAACTGAGACTCATGAAAAACTTTAGAGATACTTTATCATTTCCAGTGGGAGAAATCTCAATGTGCAATTGCTAAAGAAACCCAGAATCAAACCAAGTCCTTTGAGAATGGGATAATTTCCCTGGGATTAAACATTTAAATGAAAGCTATATTTAAAAAAATGTTGGGACTTTCCTTTTCTGCAGGACTAAGAGCCTGATTTGACAATAGGAACAGATTTGTACAGAAATACATTATTTGAAATATGTTTGTTCTTATCTACTGCAGAGGTAGATGCCAGAAGAGAGATTCTTGGTATCAGATCAGAAAACTTGAAAATTATAGGATACATGAGATATTTGGGTTGGAATAATACAACATCAGGGCTCATTACTTATACCAGAGGGCACTCCTACAACTAAAGAAAAGACCTGGGCTCCACCCAGGAATTTGCAGTGGGATCTCAGAAGATTGAGAAGATAAAGGGGAGGAAAGAAGAGGGATTTTTAAATGAATATTTTGGAGTTTAATTTATTTTTGAAGAAGTGGTTGAATTAAGAGTAGGGGCCTGATAGTTAAAATGTTAGAAAGTAGAGGATAGTCGATATTTTATATTGCAATATATTATTTTGTTTTGATGATACTCTTTTAGAGTATAAAATACATAACTTTTCTAGTCAGCTTTCTAGGGTGAGGGGATGTATTGTTAAATGTGAAGGAGAATACCATTAGTATTTTATATTGTTGTTATTATATTATTTGAACTATAATGATACTGTTATATTTTGAACAACATATTCTTCTCTGATGAGCTTTATGGGAAGGGGAAGAGCACTTATATAGTTAAATGTGAGGGGGAAATGTTTGTGGAATTTTAGAGCAATTCTATCATATTATTTGCAATAGAATTATGCTTATGCAATGTGTAACCTTGTCACTTAAGATTGGTGGATTGAGAGGGGTTGTATAGTTAGTACCTACACCAGTATCTAGTAGTAGAAATCATTTAATAAATATTTGTTGATTGGATTAATAATTAATTAACTGAGTGGTTACTTATACGGTACTCCCTCATTACTTGATATTTCCTCATAAATGCCAGATAAAAATTTATATTTATTTTATAAATAAAAATTATTTATCTGGTGTTTCCACTCAGAAACACCTGGGTAAGATAAAAAAACGTAACCAGATGGCAATCAGAATTCATGAATAAGGGGTGCCTGAGTGGCTCAGCTGGCTGAGTGTCCAATTCTTGATTTTGCCTCAGGACCCAGCCCTGTGTAGGGATGAGCAGGAAGTCTGCTTAGAACTCCCTCCCTTCCTCTCCCTCTCCCCTGCTCATGTTTTCTCTCTCTCTCTCTCTCTCTCTCTCTCTCTAAATAAAGAAAATCTAAAAAAAGAAACCATGAATAATCCTTACACATCCAATTGAAAAAAAAATATCCTCCTGTGTGCGGCAGAATGAACAGGATGAACACTCATCTCAACATCTTCCTTAGCAGTAAGATTCTAGAAACACCAGCCTTTCATTTTTTCTTAGGAAACATGTTTGCTAGATATCTATATGAGATATCTGCCCATATTCCTGGAGGGCCAGTTAGGGTTGGCTGTATCAGTGGTAGACATCAGGAGGATTTGGGTATTTAAGACAATAAATTTGGAACCAAAGGAAAGAGAAAGACTTGAGGTTTAAATAGATTTTGGAACTACATCACTTCTGGAAGATGACTCAAACTGAAGCTGCTGAAGAGACCAGATAATAATTAGGTATATGATGACATTCTTTGGATTGGACTGAGCAGAAGAAGGCAATGCTGGTATTGTAGTGGATATTTTAAGCTGAGGACCTTAACTTGCTCTGGGAAACAATATTTCCAATCTACATGGTTACAGAGGCAGGTTTCTAATGGCAATCTTGCAATTCCTATTCTTATGACCATAATAATGATCAATATTACACTATTCCTATGGCCATAGTTGATTGAATCAGAGGTGAGTATCACACTAAGTTGAGTTGTTCAGAGTCCCTTTCCTACAAACTTAGAATTGCAATGGGGGGAGAAAAAATTTTTCTGTGGCCAAGCTTACTATATGTGTAGCAAGGATAATTCTTAACTCCACAAACGGATGTGCAAGGAATGCCACATAATTTTATTTAAGCTTAATTAAAACTACTCCAAATTTTCACCCCATTGAGCTACCGGGAAATTAAATGCAAGTCATTTTTTTAAGTTCTCCCCTTTCCATATGTCATAGAAGAATATGAGAAGTTTGTGTGGTGCTTGAACAATGGAGGTTACCAGTGATATTTTCACTGTCCATGCCTGTTTATTACCTCTGCAATATGGTGGCTCTGTAGCTTCTGTGTCAACTATGGGTGAGGAAATTTTCTGTAGGTATTTTCTGGTTTTGGTTCTAACTTCTCTGAAACAAGGGAGTACAAAAGGCCTAACTCTGTTTTTGTAATGGGATAGAACAAAATACATGTAAAGAAAATCCCTCACAAGTTAATGTCTCAATAAATTATACTGCTACTTAAGTGAACTTAAGAACTGTTGAGTGGACATGTTATGGATACCCATCAGGTTTCCTTCCTAGATTTCTGAAATTCCTCCTTTTCTGGTTACTACTCTGTTCTAATCTACAGAGCTGAGCCCAGAGCAACAGAAATTGAGCTTCACTCAATGTGATGGTCATTTTTGTGTCAACTTGGCTGGACTACAGTTTGTTGCTGTGGAAGGTGTTTTTTTAGATGTGATTAAAGTATATAATCAATTACCTTTAAGGAGACTATTCTAGGTAATACAGATTGCTCTATCCAATCAGTTGAAAGGCCTTCAGAGAAAAGTAAAACTTTCCTGAAGAGTAATTCTGCCTTTGGATAGCAACTTCAGCTTGTGCTCAAGAGGTCTGGTATGTACTTCATGATGATCTGCCCTGTGGATCTTGGATTTGCCTTGGCAGCCCCCAAAATCCTAATAAATCTCTCCCTATATATCTTATATACATTATTGTCTGTAATATCTATATAATGTGTCTCTAGATATACTGTCTTAGTCCATTCAGGCTGCTATAACAAAATACCATAGACTGGTTAGCTCATAAGCAGTGCAAACTTATTTCTCACAATTCTGGAAACTGGGAAGTCCAAGATCAAGGTGCAAGCATGGTTAAGGTCTGGTGAAAGCCCTCTACAGGGTTGCAGATTTTCAACTTCTTACTGTGT
Organism: Zalophus californianus; assembly: GCF_009762305.2. Taxonomy (NCBI): domain Eukaryota; kingdom Metazoa; phylum Chordata; class Mammalia; order Carnivora; family Otariidae; genus Zalophus; species Zalophus californianus. The sequence continues at coordinate 67,448,358 of NC_045612.1, forward strand.
CCTTACATGGTGCCAGTGAGCTAAGGAGCTGCTTGGGGGGTGGTCTCCTTTATGAGTACTAATCTTATTCATGAGAACTCCACCCACATGACCTAAACACCTCTCAAAGGCCCCACCTCTTAAAACCATTACATTGAGCATTAGGATTTCAATATATGAATCTTGGGTGGACACATTCAGACTATAGCATATATTATATTCAATATATTTTTAATATATAACATGTATTGTATAATCCTGTCTTCATTCCTCCTTTGTAGATAATTTGTTTAGGGATAAATACACTTAATCCAAAGAGATCAATCAGATTGTCTCTTCTAAAGTGATTTTCAACTTAGACACAGAGAAACTAAAGGATAACTACATCACTTTAATGGCAAGACATTAGGGGAGGCTCAAACGCTCCTGTTGCTGAGGCCCCAGAGCTACTGTGACATTTTGGATTCTGTGACATAATCTGGTTTCATTCTAATAAATTCCATTTACTGTTTTTGGTTTAAGATAAAATTGGTTTCCGATTTTTGTAACCTCGGAATTATAAAGAGGGATACCTGGGAGTACCTGGATTAAAAGCTTAAACGCAATACCTGAAAGCATAAAACTCCTAAAAGAAAAGATAAACAGTGATCTCTTGGACATAAACCTTAGCAACATAGTCATGGACGTGTTTACTCAGGCAAGGGAAACTAAAGGAAAAGTAAACTATTGGGACTACAACAAAATAAAAAGCTTTTGCAGAGAAAAAATAAACATTACCAAAACAAATAGGCAGCCTAGTGAATGGGAGAAGATATTTACAAATATTATATCTGATAAGGGGTTAATATCCAAAATATAAAAGGAACTTATACAACTAAACATCCCTTCCCCAAAATAATCTGATAAAAAATGAGCAGAGGACTTAATAGACATTGTTTGGAAGAACACTTACAGATAGCCAATAGACTGATGAAAAGATGCTCAGCATCACTAATCATTAGGGAAAAGCAATTCAAAACCACAATGAGATATCACCTTAAATCTGTCAGAATGACTAGAATCAAAAGGAAAAAATAAGTGCTGGGGAAGATGTGGAGAAGAAGGAACCCACAGGCACTGTTGGCAGGAATGTAAAATGTTGCAGCTACTGTGGAAAACAGTATGGAACTTTCTCCAAAAATTATAAATAGAAATACCATATGATCCAGTAATTGCACTACTGGGTGTTTACACAAAGAAAATGAAAACTCTAATTCAAAAAGATATATGCACCCCTATGTGTATTGAAACATTATTTACAGTTGCCAGGGTATGGAATTGTCTATCAATAGATGAATGGACAAAGAAGATATATATGTAAATGGACTATCACCCATAAAAAAGAATGATATCTTGCCATTTGCAACAATATGGATGGCCCAGAGTTTATTGAGCTAAGTTAAATAAGTCAGACAGAGAAAGACAAATACCATGTGATTTCGCCTATATTTGGAATCTAAAAAACAAGCCAAATGACCAAGAAAACACATCAAAAACAGACACTGAAAAACAGAGTCTGATGGTTGCCAGAGGGGAGGTGGGTAGGGAAATGTGTAGAATAGATAAGGGGCATTAAGAGGTGCAAACTTACAGTTATAAAATAAGTCGTGGAGATGAAAAGTACAATGTAGGGAATATAATCTATAATATTGTAATAATGTATTGAAATTACACTTAATGTGGTGAGCACTGAGTAATGCATAGAATTGTTATTTTCTTTGTTTACTTTTAGTTTTTATTTAAATTTCAGTTAGTTAACATATAATGTATATTAGTTTCAGGAGTAGAATTTAGTGATTCATCACTTACATAAAACACCCAATGCTCATCACAAGTGACCTCCTTAATACCCATCACCTATTTAACCCATGCCTCCCTCCAACTCCCCTCCAGTGACCCTCAGTTTGTTCTCTAGTTAAGAGTCTATTTTATGGTTTGCATCTCTCTTTTCTTTGTTTTCCCCCATGTACATCTGTTTTGTTTCTTAAGTTCCACATATGAATGAAATCATATGGTATTTGTCTTTCACTGACTGACTTATTATACTTAGTATAATACTCTTTAGTTCCATCCATGTCATTGCAAATGGCAATATTTCATTATTTTTTAATGCTGAGTAATCTTTCATTGTATATATTTATATATACCACCTCTTATTTATGTATTCATCAGTTGATGGACCTTTGGACTTTTTCTATAATTTGGCTATTGTTGAAAATGCTATAAACATTGGGGTGCATGTATCACTTTTAATCAGTATTTTTTATCCTTTGGGTAAATACCTACTAGTGCAATTGCTGGGTCATAAGGTAGGTCTATTTTTAACTTTCTGAGGAACCTCTGTACTGTTTTCCAGAGTGGCTGCACCAGTTTGCATTCCCACCAACAGTGTAAGGGAGTTCCCCTTTCTCTGCATCCTCACCAACATCTGTTGTTTCCTGTGTTGTTAATTTTAACCATTCTGACTGGTGTGAGGTAATATCTCACTGTAGTTTTGATTTGTATTTCCCTGTTGCTGAGCGATGCTGAGCATCCTTTCCTGTGTCTGTTAGCCATCTGTATGTATGTCTTCTTTCAAAAAATGTCTATTCATCTCTTTTGCCCATTTCTTGACTGGATTATTTGTTTTTTGGGTGTTGATATTGATATGTTCTTTATAGATTTTGGATACGAACCACTTATCAGATATATCATTTGCAAATGTCTTTTCCCATTCCATAGGTTGCCTAATTAGTCTTGTTGATTGTTTCTTTTGCTATGCAAAAACTTTTTACCTTAATGAAGTCACAATAGCTCATTTTTGCTTTTGTTTCCCTCACCTCAGGAGACCTATCTGGTAAGAAGTTGTTATAACTGATGTCAAACACAGCTGCCTGTGTTTTCTTCTAGGATTTTGATGGTTTCCTGTCTCCAATTTAGGAGTTTCATCCATTTTGAATTTATTTTTGTGTATGGTGTAAGAAAGTGGTCCAGTTTCATTCTTTTGTGTGTTGCTGTCCAGTGTTCCCAACATTATTTGTTGAAGAGACTGTCTTTTCTCCATTGGACATTCTTTCCTGCTTTGGTGAAGATTAGCTGACCATATGTTGTGGGTCCATTTCTGGGATTCCTATTCTGTTCCATTAATCTATGTGTCTGTTTTTGTGCCAGTACCATACTGTCTTGAAGACCACAGCTTTGTAATACAACTTCAAGTTTGGAGTTATGGTGCTTTTGGCTTTGCTTTTCTTTTTAAAGATTGTTTTGGCTATTTGGTTTTTTTTGTGGTTCCACATAAATTTTAGGATTGTTTGTTTTAGCTCTGTGAAAAATGTTAGTGGTATTTTGATAGGGTTTGCATTAAATATGTCAATTGCTCTGGTTGGTATAGATATTTTAACAATATTTGTTCTTCCAATCCATGAGCATGGAATGTTTTTCCCTTTCTTTGTGTCCTCTTCAGTCTCTTTCATAAGTGTTCTATAGTTTTAAGAGTACAAATCTTTTATCTCTTTGGTTAGGTTTATTCCTAGGTATCTTATTGTTTTTGGTGCAATTGAAAATGGGATCAGTTCCTTGATTTCTCTTTATGCTCCTTCATTATTGTTATATAGAAATGGAACAGATTTCTGTACATTGATTTTATATCCTCCAACTTTACTGAATTCATGTATCAGTTTTAGCAATTTTTTGGTGGTGTATTTTGGGTTTTCTACATAACATATCATGTTCTCTGCAAATAGTCTAATTTTCACTTCTTCCTTACCAAATTGGATGCTTTTTATTTCTTTTTGTTTTCTGATTGTTAAGTCTAGGACTTCCAGTACTATATCAAATAACAGTGGTTAGAGTGGATATCTGTGTCTTGTTTCTGACCATAGAGGAAATGCTTTCAGTTTTTCCCCAGTGAGAATGATCTTTCATGTATGGCTTTTACGATATTGAGGCATATTCCCTCTGTCCCTACATTGTTGGGGCTTTTAATCATGAATGGAGGCTGTATTTTGTCAAATGCCTTTTTCTGCATCTATTGAGAGGATTATATTGTTCTTATCCTTTCTTTTATTAATGTGATATATCCCATTGATTGATTTGCGAATATTGAACTATGCATGCAGCCCAGGAAAAAAAATCCCATTTGATTGTGGAGAATTTCTTTTAATGTACGGTTGGATTAAATCTGCTAGTATTTTGTTGAGAATTTTTTAAAGATTTATTTATTTATTTGAGAGAGAGAGAGGAGAGCAGTGGGGGAGGCAGAGGTAGAAAAATCTTCAAGCAGACTACCCACTGACATGGGGCTGGGTTCCAGGACCATGAGATCATGACCTGAGCTGAAACCAAGAGTCAGACATAACTGATTGAGACACCCAGGTGCCCCTTTTGTTGAGAATTTTTGCATCCATGTTCATCAAGGATATTGGCCTGTAGTTCTCCTTTTTAGTGGGGTTTTTGTCTGGTTTTGGAATCAAGGTAATGCTGGCCTCATAGAATGAGTTTGGAAGTTTTCCTTCTGTTTCTATTTTTTGAAACAGCTTCAGGAGAATAGGTATTAATTCTTCTTTAAATGTTTGGTAGAATTCCCTTGGAAAGCCATCTGGCCTTCGACTTTTGTTTGTTGGAAGATTTTTAATCACTGGTTCAATTTCTTTCCACGTAATTGGTCTGTTAAAATATTCTATTCCTTCCTGTTTTAGTTTTGGTAGTTTATATGTTTCTAGGAATTTGTCCATTTCGTCCAGGTTGTCCTATTTGTTGGCACATAATTTTTCATAATATTCCTCTTATAATTGTTTATATTTCTGTGGTGTTTATTGTGATCACTCCTCTCTCATTTGTGATTTCATTAATTTGGGTCCTTTCTCTCCTCTTTGAGAAGTCTAGCTAGGGGTTAGGGGTTTATCACTTGTATTCATTCTCTCAAAGAACCAGCTCCTGGTTTCCTTGATCTGTTCTACTGGTATTTTTTGTTTGTATATCATTTATTTTTCCTCTAATCTTTATCATTTCCCATCATCTGCTGGTATTAAGCTTCATTTATTGTTCTTTCTCTAGCTCCTTTAAGTGTAAGTTTAGGTTTTGTATTTGAGAATTTTCTAGCTTTTTGAGGTAGTCCTGTATTGTCCTATGCTTTCTTCTTATGACTGCATTTGCTGCATCCCAAAGGTTTTGGACTGTCGTGTTTTCAATATTGTTTGTTTCCATGTATTTGTTATTTCATTAATTTCCTGGTTGACCCCTTCATTCTTTAGTAGGATGTTCTATAACCTCCATGTATGTGTGGTTTTCCCAAATTTTTCAAGTTTCATAGTGTCGTGGTCAGAAAATATGCATTCTATGATCTCAGTCTTCCTGTACTTGCTGAGGCCTGATTTGTGACCCAATATGTGATCTATTCCGGAGAAAGTTCAGTGTGCACTCAAAAAGAATGTTCTGCTACTTTAGGATGAAATGTTCTGAATATATTTGTTAAGTCCATCTGGTCCAGTGTGTCATCTATACCCATTTTTTCCTTGTTGATTTTCTGCATAGAAGATCTGTCCCATCACTGTAAGTAGAGTGTTGATGTCCCCTACTATTATTGTATTAGTATCAATGGGTTTATTTATGTTTGTTATTGATTTATATATTTGGGTGCTCCCAAGTTGGGGGTATAACCATTTGCAACTGTTAGTTCTTCTTGTTGGATAAACTTATTATGATATAGTGTCCTTCTTCATCTCTTGTTAAAGTCTTTCATTTAAAATCTCATTTGTCTGATAGAAGTATGGCTACTCTGGCTTTTATTTCATGTCCATTAGCATGATAAATGGTTCTCCATCCCCTCACCTTTTCTTTAAATTTCATTTTATTATATTATGTTAGTCACCATACAATACATCATTAGTTTTGATGTGGTGATTCATGATCCATTGTTTTTGTATAACACCCAGTGCTCCATGCAGTACATGCCCCCCTTGATAGCCAACACCAGGCTAACCCATCCCCCCAACACACTCCCCTCAAAAACCCTGTTTGTTTCTCAGCGTCCATAGTCTCTCATGGTTCCTCTCTCCCTCTGATTCCCCCCTTCATTTTTCCCTTCCTTCTCTTAATGTCCTCCATGCTATTCCTTATGTTCCACAAATAAGTGAAACCATATGATAATTGAATATCTCTCCTTGGCTTATTTCACTTAGTTTATCTCCTTCAGTCCCATCCATGCTGATGTAAAAGTTGGGTATTCATCCTTTCTGAGGGCTGAGTCATATGCCATTGTATATATGGACCACATCTTCTTTATCCATTCATCTGTTGAAGGGCATCTCAGCTCTTTCCACAGTTTGGCTATTGCGGACATTGCTGCTCTGAACATTGGGGTGCATATGGCCCTTCTTTTCACTACATCTATGTCTTTGGGGTAGATACCCAGGAGTGCAATTGTTGGGTCACAGGGTAGCTCTATTTTTAATTTTTTGAGGCACCTCCACACTGTTTTCCAAAGTAGCTGTACCAACTTGCATTCCCACCAACAGTATAAGAGGGTTCCCTTTTCTCCACAACCTCTCCAACATTTATTGCTTCTTGCCCTGTCAAATTTTGCCATTCTAACTAATGTAAGGTGGTATCTCAATGTAGTTTTGATTTGAATTTCCCTGATGGCTAATGATGATGAACATTTTTTTCATGCGTCTGTTAGCCATTTGTATGTTTTCTTTGGAGAAGTGTCTGTTCTTGTCTTCTGCCTATTTTTTGACTTGATTATTTGTTTTTTGGGTGTTGAGTTTGAGATGTGCTTTATAGATCTTGGATACCAGCCCTTTATCTGTAGTGTCATTTGCAAATATCTTCTCCCATTCAGTGGGTTGCCTCTTTGTTTTGTTGACTGCTTCCTTTGCTGTGCAGAAGCTTTTTAACTTGATGAAGTCCCAAAAGTTCATTTTTGCTTTTGTTTCACTAGCCTTTGGAGATGTATCTTGAAAGAAGTTGCTGTGACTGATGTCAAAGAGGTTACTGCCTATGTTCTCCTCTAGGATTTTGATGGATTCCTGTCTCACATTGAGGTCTTTCATCCATTTTGAGTTTATCTTTGTGTACGGTATTAGAGAATGGTCAAATTTCATTCTTCTGCATGTGGCTGTCCAATTTTTCCAGCACCATTTATTGAAGAGACTGTCTTTTTCCCATTGCATATCCTGCGTTGTCAAAGATTATTTGACCATAGAGTTGAGGGTCCATTTCTGGGTTCTCTCTTCTGTTCCATTGGTGTATATGTCTTTTTCTGCCAGTACCATGCTGTCTTGGTGATCACTGCTTTGTAATATAACTTGAAATCAGGCAACGTGATGCCCCCAGCTTTGTTTTTCCTTTACAACATTTCCTTGGCAATTCGGAGGTCTTTTCTGATTCCATACAAGTTTTAGGATTGTTTGTTCCAGCACTTTGAAAAATGTCATTGGAATTTTGATTGGGATGGCATTGAAGGTATAGATTGCTCTGGGTAGCATAAGCATTTTAACAATGCTTATTCTTCTGATCGATGAGCATGGAATGTTTTTCCATCTTTTTGTGTCTTCTTCGATTTCTTTCAAGAGTGTTCTGTAGTTCTTAGAGTATAGATCCTTTACCTCTTTGGTTAGGTTTATTCTGAGGTATCTTATGGTTTTTGGTGCTATTGTAAATGGAATCATTTCTCTAATTTCTCTTTCTACAGTTGCATTGAAAGTGTATAAGAAAGCAACTGATTTCTGTGCATTGATTTTGTATCCTGCCCCATTACTGAATTGCTGTATGAGTTCTAGGAATTTGGGGGTGGAGTCTTTTGGGTTTTCCACATAAGGTATCATGTCATCTGTGAAAACAGAGTTTGACTTCTTTGCCAATTTGAATACATTTTATTTCTTTTTGTTGTCTGATTGCTGTTGCTAGGACTTCCAGTGCCATGTTGAACAAAAGTGCCAACAGTGGGCATCCTGGACGTGTTCCTGATCTTAAGGGAAAGGCTCTCAGCTTTTCCCCATTGAGGATGATATTCGCTGTGGGTTTTTCATAGATGGATTTTATGAACTTGAGGAATGTTCCCTCTATCCCTATAGTCTGAAGAGTTTTAATCAGAAAAGGATGTTGTGTGTTGTCAAATGCTTTTTCTGCATCAATTGAGAGGACCATATGGTTCTCTCTCCTCTTATTAATGGGTTCTATCACATTGATTGATTTGCGAATGTTGAACCATTCTTGCATCCCGGGATCAATCCCACTTGGTCTTGGTGGATGATCCTTTTAATGTATTGTTGGATCCTACTAGCTAGGATTTTGTTGAGGATTTTGGAATCCATATGCATCAGGGATATCGGTCTGAAATTCTCCTTTTTGATGGGGTTTTTGCCTAGTTTGGGAATTAAGGTAATACTGGCCTCATAAAATGAGTGTGGAAGCTTTCCTTCAGTTTTTATTTTGAAAGAGCTTCAGTAGAATAGGTATTATTTCTTCTTTGAATCTTTGGTAGAATTCCCTAGGAAATCCATCAGACCTTGGACCCTTGTTTTTTGGGAGGTTTTTGATCACTGCTTCAATCTTGTTACTGGTTATTGGCCTATTCAGGTTGTCAATTTCTTCCTGTTTCAGTCTTGGCAGTTTATAGATTTCCAGGAAGGCATCCATTTCATCCAGATTGCTCAGTTTATTGGCATATAATTTTTGATAATAATTTCTAATACTTGTTCTTAATCCTTGGTGTTAGTCGTGATCTCTCCCCTTTCATTCATAATTTTATTAATTTTGGGTTCTTTCTCTTTTCTTTTGGATAAGTCTGATCAGTGGTTTATCAATCTTATTAATTCTTTCAAAGAACCAGCTTCTAGTTTCATTGATATGATATACGGTGTTTTTGGTTTCTAATTCATTGATCTCTGTTCTAATCTTAATTATTTATCTTCTAATGCGTGGTTTACGCATCGTTTGCTGCTTTTTCCCTAGTTCTTTAAGGTGTAGAGTTAGTTGGTGAATTCGGGATTTTTCTATTTTTTGAGTGAGGCTTGGATGGCTATGTATTTCCCCTTTAGGGCCGTCTTTGCAGTATCCCATAGGTTTTGGACCAAGTGTTTTCATCCTCATTGGTTTTCATGAACTGTTTTAGTTCTTCTTTGATTTCCTGGTTGACCCAAACATTCTTGAGCAGAGTGGTCTTTAGCTTCCAAGTGTTTGACTTTCTGCCAAATCTTTTCTTGTGACTGAGTTCCAGTTTTAAAGCATTATGGTCTGAGAAGATGCAGGGAATAATCTCGATCTTTTGGTACGGTTGAGACCTGATTTGTGACCCAGTATGTGGTCTATTCTGGAGAAAATGTCGTGTGTCCTTGAGAAGAATGAGTATTCTGTTGTTTTAGGGTGGAATGTTCTGTATAAATCTCTGAGGTCCATCTGGTCCATTTTGTCATTCAAAGCTCTTGTTTCTTTGTGGATTTTCTGCTTAGATGATCTGTCTATTGCTGAGAAGGGAGTATTGAGGTCTCCTACAATTAACATATTGTTATCAGTATGACTATTTTGGGTAACAGTTGGCTTATGTAGATGGCTGCTCCCATGTTGGGGGCTTAGATATTTACAATTGTTAGATGTTCTTGTTGGATAGACCCTCTAAGAATGATATAGTGTCCTTCTGTGTCTCTAAGTACAGTCTTTAATTTAAAATCTAATTTGTCTGATATAATTGCTACCCCAGCTTTCTTTTGAGGTCCACTGGCATGGAAGATGGATCTCCATCCCTTCCCTTTCAGTCTTGCTGTATCTTTATGTTCAAAATGAATCTCTTGTAGACAGCGTATGGATGGTCTTGTCTTTTTATCCAATCTGCAACCCTGTGCTGTTTTATGGGAGCATTTAGGCTGTTCACGTTGAGAGTGAATATTGAAAGATATGAATTTAATGTCATCATGTTGCCTGTGAAGACCTTGTTTTTATAGATTGTCCCTGTAAATTTCAGTTGTATATCACTCTTGGGGTCTTTCTCCTTTTATAGAACTCCCCTTAATATTTCTTGCAGGGCCGGCTTAGTGGTCACATTTTCTTTCATTTTCTGCTGGTGTTGGAAGATCTGCATCTCTCCATTCATTCTAAATGACAGCCTTGATGGATAAAGAATTCTTGGGTATTGAGGAGGGCACGTTCTGCATGGAGCACTGGGTGTTATGAACAAACAATGAATCATGGAATACTGCACCAAAAACTAATGATGTAATATATGGTGATTAACATAACAATAAAAAATTAAAAAAAAATAAAACAGTGAAAAAAAAAGAATTCTTGGTTGCATATTCTTCTCATTTAGTACCTTGAATATGTTTTGCCAGCCCTTTCTGACTTGCCAGGTCTCTGGATTGGTCTGACTTTATTCTGATGTTCCTCCCTCTGTAGATACGGAATCTCTTCCCCCTAACTCTCTTTAAGATGGTTTCCTTGGTTTTAAGATTTGTGAGTTTTACTATTACATGTTGGAGTGTTGGCCTGTTTTCTCTGATCTTGGGAGGGGTCTTCTCTGCCTCTAGGAGACGAATGTTTGTTTCATTCCCCAGATTAGGTAAGCTCTCAAGTATGATTTGCTCAAATATATCTTCTAGTCCTCTCTCTCTCCACCCACTCAGGGATCCCAATAGTTCTGATATTGGAACGTTTCATGGTGTCACTTATTTCTCTGATTCTGTTTTCATGGAATCTGAGTTGTTTTTCCCTGGCCTCCTCTTTTCCCCTTTTTCTATTAAATGGTCTTCCAGGTCACTAATTCATTCTTCTGCCTCACTTACCCTAGCTGTTAGATTAGATTAGATTGGATCTCATTGATAGCAATTAAGTTCTGCCAATTCAGCTTTCATGTCTGTCCCTTAGACACTCTATGTTGCTATTAATTGATTTCTCCATTCTAGCTATTATCTTCACAATTGCTAGCCTGAATGCCATCTCTGATATCTTGGTTATATCTGAGTGACATAAGTCATAATCTCTGAGTCTTTCTTTTTTGGGGGGTTCCTCCTCCTAGTCATTCTGTTGAGGGGTGGTTGAGGGTATGTATAGAGTACAAATTATTGACCAGAACCCAAGCAAGATGCACCTGTTTTCTAGGGACCTTAGGTTTGCTGGCCTCTTGTTTTTCCAGGCTGTCTTCTGGGGGAGGGTCTTGCTGGGCTCTTACTCAGGCAACCTTGTTTGGGCAGAGTTGCCCTGCCCCCTGTGGGGGGGAAGGGCTCAGTAAAAACTGGTTTGGGGGGGCTTTTATTCTCTGGCAGCTTTCCCTGGTGGCTTTCCGCATCTCTCCCGAGAGTCAGAGCAGATGAGATTGTTTCCAACCTTCTGCCCCAGAGCAGAGAGATCACAGTATGTTCTTAAGTGAGCTCTCCAGGCTACACTATCTCTGTTTCTGTTTGTGCTGCTATAAACTGCAGCATCCTGGGTTGTGTTCCCCTCAACAGGGCTCCCAGTCCTCACCTACAATTCGGGGCACATCTCTGCCCTTTGTGCTTCTAAAACTGTCAGCCGCCCACAGTTCACACGGGTGACCCTGTCGCTCTGGGTTTCTGTCATTGGGGCTGCCCTAAAGTCTTTCCCCGCTGGTACTGGTCTGCGAGTCTATGCCCGGTCCCCAGCACGGGAGGCTATCGCTCACAGGTGGTGTAGGATCCCCACGGCCAGGCTCCCTACTGCTGCCCTTTATCCTCCAATATCTGCCCATGGAATCACGGCTCCCCACTTCATACCTCTAAGCCAACCTCCTGCGATATTCTGTTTGTAGATATCCAGATATATCTTCTTACATCTCAGGCTGATTTTGTGGGTGTTCAGAGTGGTCTGGTAGGTATCCAGCTCAATTCTGGGGACTGGTTGGAATAGGGTCCCCTACTCCTCTGCCATCATTTTCCCATCCCCTCACTTTTAATCTGCAGGTATCTTTAGGTCTAAAATGAGTCTCTTCTAGGCAACATATAGATTTTTTTTTTAATTCATCCTGACACCCTATGTCTTTTGTCTGGAGCATTTAGTCCATTTACATTCAGAGTGATCATTGATAGATATGAATGTAGTGCCATTTTATTACCTGTTTTGTCATTGTTTCTGGAGATTTTTGCTGTTCTTTTCTAGACTTTGTCACTTTTATTCTTTCTTTCCCACTAATGGAGTCCCCTTTAATATTTCTTTCAGGGCTGGTTTAGTGGTCACAAACTCCTTTAGTTTTTGCTTGTGAGGAAAACTCTATCTCTCCTATTCTGGATGATAGCCTTGCTTGATAGACTATCCTTGGCTACAGATTTTTTCCATTCAGCCCTTTGAAGATATCATGCCTCTCCTTTCTGGTCTGCCAAGTTTCAGTGAAGAGATCTGCTGCTAACCTTATTTGTCTTCCTTTGTAAGTTAGGAACTTCTTTGTCTTGCTGGTTTTAGGATTTTTTTAATCTCTATATTTGCAAATATGACTATGATGTGTGTTGTTGTTGGCCTGCTTTTTTTTTATTTTGATGGAAATTCTCTGTGCCTCGTGAATTTGGATGTCTATTTCATTCCCCACATTAAGGAAGTTTTCAGCTATAATTTCCTCAAAGAAACCTTCTGCCCACTTTTCCCTCTTTTCTTCTTCTGGGACTCTTATGATACGAATGTTTTACGCTTTATGGAGTCACTGAGTTCTCTAAGTCTGCATTCATAATCTAAAATTCTTCTTTCCCTTTTTTGTTCAGTTTCCATAATTCTAGTTTCTTTATCACTTATTCATTCTTCTGCTTCTTCCATTCTTGTAGTCATTACATCCAGTTGGTTTCAAATCTTGGTTATTGCATTTTTCATTTCAGCCTGGCTAGTTTTTAGGTCTTTTATCTCTGTAGTAAGGGATCCTTGGTGTATTCTGTGCTTTTCTGAATCCCACCTAGTATCCTTGTGATTGCCATTTTAAATTCTGGATCAGGCATATTATTTATATCTGTTTTGATTAGATCCCTGGCCATGACCTTTTCTTATTCTTTCCTTTGGAATAATTCCTCCATCTTGGCCTTTTGTCTCTGCCTTCTTCTCTGTGTTAGCAAAGCCTATTATGTTTCCTGATCCTGAGCCTTGATGTTTCCTATTATGGCTTTATAAACAAGAGGTCATATAATGTCCAGGGCCTGGAGGTTCAGGATGTGTCTCTGGTATATGCTGTGTGCACTCAACTACTGTGTTTTGGCTGTTCTTTATATCAGCTCAGTCTTCAGTAGAGTTTCTCCTTGCCTACAGTGGGGACTGTTTGGACCTTGGGCAGAGTATGGCAAGTTTTAACTAGGTGTACTCTAGTCTCCTTGTTAAAAGAAACCTGATGCCCTTTCCGGTAGAGCTGAAGATTTGCAGAACTTTATGGTCAGTAAACATGGTGCGTGTGTGGGGTTTGTGCTGGTCTTCTGGGGAGTGGGCACTGCTTTACTTCTCAGACACTTGCCTGAGAAAAGCAGCACCTTCAGAGAATGGGGGGGTGGGTCTTGATGTAGGAAGTTCAGGCGACCACCGTTGGCACTGTGCTGCTTATTGAGGTTAGTTTATGCTGAGGAGTGGGGAAGAGAAATCACACCAGCCCTCTCTCTCGTCCCTGGAGAGGGGAGATCATGCTTGCTGCTGTCAGAAGCCCTCCCAAAAGAGTGAACAATCCCCCTCAGATGGCTGTTTACACCCTGTCTGTGTCTGGGCCACCTGCTCACCTAACAGTGCAGGGCATCTTGGGGTCTATCCCAGGCAGGTCGGCTGAGTCTTAAAACTCCAAACTCTAGGGATCTGGCATGGTATGGACCTGTGCTGATCCTCTGAGAGAGGGTCTTGCTGTCCTAGGATTGATGTAGATTTGTCCCAGGAGGACAGTCTCACCAAAGCACAGTGGTATGGAGTTTGGAGTAAAGCACAGTAAAAAACAATGTCCAGGTTAGCTACCCTCAGCAGGTATCTCTGCACCTATGCTGAGGGTTGGGAGTAGGTAATGGTGCCTGATGGCCCTTTTGTTCCTAGAGAGGCAATGCCACGTCTCCCAGATGTGCTCTAAGAAGGGGGAAAGTTTTTTCCCAGTGCATCCCAGGGGATCCTCAGATTGTGCCTTCTGCTCCCAGGCTATCTGCCCTCCTTCTCTACAGGAGCAATGCAGTGCCTTCAGGGCTCCACAATGCCCATCATGGACTTCTAAAACTCCAGTCTTTGAGCTCTGCTGGTTGTAAAAACTAATGAAAATCAGCTCCTCTCATTTTCTCAGTCAGTGGCTTTGGGGAAGTGTTTTCCTTGTGTGATCCCCTCTGCAGTCTTCTCTCTCTTGCCTCGCTTTGTTACCAGGGCTCCCTCCCCTCTGTAGTTCCTGTAATCTGTTTCTCCCCCAAATCACATCTCTCCACCTCTTACCTTCCATGATGTGGTCTCTTCTCTCCTTATAGTTGGACAGTTTGTTCTGTCAGTCTTCCGATTGATTTCTTGGGTATTCCGAATGATTTGATATCTATCTAGCTGTGTTCAAGGGATGAGGCAAGCATAGGATTCTCCTATAACTCCACTATTTCAGCTCCCCTCAAATTGTTGAATTATCATGTTGTACACCTGAAAATAATATAATATTGCATGTTGATTATACTTCAATTAAAATATAAAGTGTTGGGGCGCCTGGGTGGCTCAGTCATTATGCATCTGCTTTTGGCTCAGGTCATGATCCCAAGGTCCTGGGATTGAGCCCTGCATCAGGCTCCCTGCTCAGCGGGAAGCCTGCTTCTCCCTCTCCCACTCCCCCCTGTTTGTGTTCCCTCTTGCTGTCTCTCTCTCTGTCAAATAAATAAATAATAAATTAAATAAGTAAATAAAATGTCATAAAATAAAAAAAATAAATGTAAATCACAGCACACTCATTAGGATGGTTACTGCGATGGTTAGTTTTATGTGTTACCTTGACTGGGCCATGGATGTATACAGATAGTTGGTTAAACATTATTTGGGGTGTTTCCCTTAGGCTGTAATGGATGAGATTAATATTTAAATTGGTAAAATGGAAGGGAAGGGAAGGGAAGATGTTGGAAGAGTAGGGGACCCTGTTTTAACTGGTCTTCTGAATTGAGGTGGATATCTACCAAACCATTTTGAACACCCATGAAATCAGCCTGAGATGTAAGAATATATATCTGTATCCCTACAAGGAGAAAAGCGACTGCTTTTTGCAAGATACAACATGCAGAGTCATGAATCTGCAGGAGATATTGGAAGACAAAGAGAAGGGGGAGGGAGTCTCTGTAAGCTGGCTCCTAGAAAGTGATATAACACCAGGGTGCAAAATCGGAACCCTTAGAAATCTGCTCTAGTGAGAGACATTCCTCTCTGAAAGGTGCTCTGGAAATGAAAAGGCAGGATTCTAGGTAGGGCATAGTGGTTTCGAGATATGAGGAACAACAGGGCAAAAGGGGGTTCCTGAACCAGTAGACAGCTGAGCACTGGAGCCAGGAAGCAGGTTATGGTTAGCGAGCCGAGGAAGGGACTCTCAGCTCGGATTGCCATAAACCGGGAGCTGGCCTGATTGATAATAGCTCTTCTCTTGGGTAGCCTGAAAAAATCTGGAACCTGTGCCTGAGACAGGGCAAAAACTCAGAGCAGTAGCAGCCTGAAAAGGGCTTTACAGTGGCACACAGACATGATCCAGGAGCTTCAGGTTTGCACACGAGCCCAAGGCCACACGTGGTTTTAGAATCACAAAGAACAGTGGCACTCTTGGGCCCCCGGGACTACTTCTGAGAGAGTTGCTTTAGACATGCATCTCGGGAGCCTGCCGTTTTTGGCTGTGCATACAGAAGTGGAGATTGCTTGTCCTGGGGGGCGGATATTAAAGAGCAGACTGTGAATTTTCTGCTCTGGGCCAGAGGTTTGACTGTGACCTTTTTTGCTCTGATCCTCTGAAGAGGAGCGGAAAGCCCCCAGGGAACAAAAGTCACACAGAAGACCTTTTCCACTGAGCCCATCCCCCTATCGGGGTGTGGGAGGTAACATCGCATAGGCAGAGTTACCTGAGAAACAGTGTAGCAGGCCCCTCCCCCAGAAGACAGGCTGGAAGAACCACTGGACGACAATCCTATGGACCCCATAAGACTGTAAAATCTCAAGACCTGGGGAAATTATGTATTGAGCTCCATGTGTGGTCTCATGGCTTATTTATTTTTCAGATAGAATTTTCTTTTTCTGTTTTTTCTTCTTTTTTCCTTTTTACTTTCTCATTTCAACTAGATGTTTATTATATCAACATATTATGTAGTAGCTTTTTACCTTGTATTTTTCACACCTATATTTTTTATAGGTATACACTTTATTGTAGTCTTTTTTTCACTATTCAATTTTACCTTTATACACACACACACACACACACACACACACACACACACACACACATACATACACAAGTTTTACTTTCCTCATAATTTTGGGATGTAGTGTCTTCTAATACACAGATCAAATTACACCCAGGAACAACTGAATCACCCTGCTTTGTCCTTCTACCCCTACACACACTTTTTAAATTTTTAAATTATTTTTTAAATTTCATTTTTGTGTTTCATTTTGGCTTCGTTTTTTCAGTGGTGGCATCTGACCACTCTGGATTTTGCTAGGGTGCATCTTGCTTGTGTCGTGATTGATATTTTGGATCCTGCTCATTCACTCAACCATCCCTCGACAGAATGACTAGGAGGAGGAACTCCCAACAAAGAAAAGAACCAGAGACAATGTCCTCTGCCACAGAACTAATGCATACGGATATAAGCAAGATTTCAGAGATAGACTTCAGGATAGCAATCATAAAGTCAATAGCCAGGCTTGAAAAAAGCCTTAGTGACAATATAGAACCTCTAAGAACAGAAATGAAATCTAATCAGGCTGAACTAAAACATGCTATGAGTGAGAAGCAGTCCAAACTGGATACTCTAACAGCAAGGGTAAATGAGGCAGAAGAAAGAATTAATGATTGAGAAGATAAGCTGATAGAAAGGAAGTAGGCTGAGGAAAACAAAGATAGACTGCTAATAGCACATGAGAAAAGGATTGGAGAGATTAAGGATACCATGAAATATTCCAATATCAGAATTATTGGTATCCCTGAGGGGTTGGAAAGAGAGATGGTTAGAAGATATATTTGAGCAAATCATAGCTGAGAACTTCCCTAATTTGGGAAGAAAACAAGGATTCGAGTCCAAGAGGCAAAGAGGACCCGTCCCAAAATCAATAAAAATAGATCAACACCCAGACATATAATAGTGAAGCTTGCAAATTCTCCAGACAAAGAAGCTATTATGAGAATAGCCAGGGTGAAGAGGTTCCTTATATATGGAGGGAGGAATATCAGAATAACATCAGACTAGTCCACAGAAAACTGGCAAGCCAGAAAGGACTGACAAGACATATTCAGGGTACTAAATGAAAAGAACATGCAGCCAAAAATACTTTATCAGCAAGGTTGTCATTCAGAATGGATGGAGAGATAAAGAGCTTTCAGGACAGGAAGAAATTGAAAGAATATGCAAACATCAAGCCAGCCCTGTAAGAAATATTAAGGAGGATTCTGTAAGCAAAGAGAGACCCCCAAGAGTCACATAGACAAGAAAGAAACAAAGATCTACAGAAACAGGGACATTACAGGCAATACAATGACACTAAATTGATATCTTTCAAAGGCTACTCTGAGTGTAAATGTGCTGAATGCTCCCATGAAAAGACACAGTGTTTCACCTTGGATAAAAAAGCAGGTCCCATCCATATACTGTTTACAAGAGACTCATTTTGAACCTAAAGACACCTCCAGATTGAAAGTGAGGGGATGGAGAATGATTTCCCATTCTAATGGAACTCAAAAGAAATTGGGGTAGCAATCTTCATATCAGACAAATTAGATTTTAAACCAAAGACCATAGTAAGTGATGTAGAAGGACACTATATCATACCAAAACGATCTATCCAACAAGAAGATCTAACAATTGTAAATATCTATGCCCCCAACATGGGAGCAGCCAATTATATAAACCAATTAATAACCAAAGTAAAGAAACATATCAATAATACATTACTAGTAGGAAACCTCAACACCCCACTCACAGCATTGGACAGATCATCTAAGCAGAAGATCAACAAACAACAAGAGCTTTGAAGGACACATCGAACCAGATGGACTTCATAGATATATACAGAACATTCCATCCTAAAACAACAGAATATTCATTCCTCTCGAGAGCACATGGAACTTTCTCCAGAATAGACCACATACTGGGTCACAAATCAGGTTTCAACCGATACCAAAAGATTGAGATTATTGCCTGCATATTTCAGACCACAATGCTATGAAACTGGAACTCAACCAAGAGAAGAAATATGGTAGGAACTCAAATTCATGGAAGTTAAAGAGCATCCTGCTAAAGAATGATTGGGTCAAACAGGAAATTAGAGAAAAACTTAAAGAATTCATTGAAACTAATGAGAATGAAAACACATCAGCCCAAACCTATGAGATACTGCAAAGGCGGTCCTAAGAGGGAAATACATAGCCATTCAAGCCTCCCTGAAAAAATTAGAAAAATCCCAAATACACAAGCTAACCTTACACCTAAAGGACCAGGAGAAAGAACAGCAAATAAAGCCTAAACCCAGCAGGAGACGAGAAATAATAAAGATTAGAGCAGAAACCAATGAAATAAAAACCAGAAAAACAACATATCAGCGAAACTAGAAGCTGGTTCTCTGAAAGAATTAATAAGATTAATAAACCTCTGACCAGACATACCCAAAAGAAAAGGGAAAGGACCCAAATCAATAAAATCATGAATGAAAGGGAAGAGATCACAAATAACACCAAGGACATAGAAACAGTTATAGAGTCTTGGTAGCTTATAGGTTTCCAGGAAGGTATCCATTTCATCCAGATTGCTCAGTTTGTTGGCATATCGTTGTTGATAATTTCTAATAATTGTTTCTATTTCCTTGCTGTTAGTCATGATCTCTCCACTTTCATTCACAATTTTATTAATTTGGGTCCTTTCTCTTTGTTTTTGGATAAGTCTGGCCAGTGGTTTATCGATCTTATTAATTATTTCAAAGAAACAGCTTCTAGTTTCGTTGATATGATCTACTGTGTTTCTGGTTTCTAATTCATTGATCTCTGCTCTAATCTTAATTATTTCTCTTCTAATGCGTGGTTTAGGTCTCGTTTGTTGCTTTTTCTCTAGTTCTTTAAGGTGTGGAGTTAATTGGTAAATTTGGGATTTTTCTTTTCTTTTCTTTTTTTTTTTTTTTTTTTGAGTGAGGCTCGGATGGCTATGTATTTACCCCTTAGGACCACCTTTGCAACATCCCATATGTTTTGGACAGATGTGTTTTCATTCTTATTGGTTTCTATGAATTGTTTAAGCTCTTCTTTCATTTCCTGGTTGACCCAAACATTCTTGAGCAGAGTGGTCTTTAGATTCCAAGTGTTTGCATTTCTGTCAAATTTTTTCTTGTGATTGAGTTCCAGTTTTAAAGCATTATGGTCTGAGAAGATGCAGGAAATAATCTCAATCTTTTGGTATTGGCTGAGACCTGATTTTTGACCCAATATGTAGTCTATTCTGTAGAAAGTTCCATGCACTAGAGAAGAATGAGTATTCTGTTGTTTTAGGGTGGAATGTTCTGTATATATCTATGAGGTCCATCTGGTCCAGTGTGTCATTCAAAGCTCTTGTTTCTTTGTGGATTTTCTGCTTAGATGATCTGTTTATTGCTGAGAAGGGAGTATTGAGGTCTCCTACAATTAACGTATTGTTATCAATATGACTCTTTAGTTTGGTTAACAGTTGGTTTATGTAGATGGCTCCTCCCATATTGGTGCATAGATATTTACAATTGTTAGATCTTCTTGTTGGATAGACACTTTAAGAGTGATATAGTGTCCTTCTGTGTCTTTAATTACAGACTTTAGTTTAAAATCTAATTTGTCTGATATAAGAATTGCTACCCCAGCTTTCTTTTGAGGTCCGCTGGCATGGAAGATGGATTTCCATCCCTTCACTTTCAGTCTGGATGTATCTTTAAGTTCAAAACGAGTCTCTTGTAGACAGCATATGGATGGGTCCTGTCTTTTTATTCAATCTGCAACCCTGTGCCATTTTATTGGAACATTTAGGCTGTTCACATTGAGAATGATTATTGAAAGATATGAATTTATTGTCATGTTGCCTGTGAAGACCTTGTTTTTATTGATTGTCTCTGTAAATTTCAGTTGTATATCACTCTTGGGGTCTTTCCCTTTTTATAGAACCCCCTTAATATTTCTTGTAGGGCAGCTTAGTGGTCACATATTCTTTCAGTTTCTGCTGGTTTTGGAAGCTCTTTATCTCTCCATCCATTCTAAATGACAGCCTTGCCGGATAAAGTATTTTTGGCTGCCTGTTCTTCTCATTTAGTACCCTGAATATGTCTTCCTAGCCCTTTCTGGCTTGCCAGGTCTCTGTGGATAGGTCTGATGTTATTCTGATGTTCCTCCCTCTTTAGGTAAGGAATCTCTTCCCCCAACTGCCCTTAAGATGGTTTCCCTGGTTCTAAGATTTGCGAGTTTTACCATTACATGCCAGGGCGTTGGCCTGTTTTCCTTGATCTTGGGAAGGATCCTCTCTGCCTCTAGGTCACGAATGTTTGTTTCATTCCCCAGATTAAGGAAGCTCTCAGCTATGATTTGCTCAAATATATCTTCTAGTCCCCCCTCTCTCTCTCTACCCCCTCAGGGATCACAATAATTCTGACCTTGGAACGTTTTGTGGTGTCACTTATTTCTCTGATTCTGTTTTCATGGATTTTGAGTTGTTTCTCCCTGGCCTCCTCTTTATCCTTCTTTTCTATCAGTTGGTCTTCCAGGTCACTAATTCTTTCTTCTGCCTCACTTACTCTAGCTGTTAGATTGTCTAGATTAGATTGGATCTCATTGATAGCATTTTTAAGTTCCGCCAGTTCAGCTTTCATTCCTGCCCTTAGAGATTCTATGTTGCCATTAATTGATTCCTCCATTCTAGCTATCGTCTTCACAACTGCTACCCTGAATTCCATTTCTTACACCTTGGTTATATCTATATCCATTTGTCAATCTGTGGCAGAAGTCACAGTCTCTAAGTCTTTCCTATTTTGGGGGTTCCTCCTCTTAGTCATTCTGTTGAGGGGTGGTTAAGGGAATATACAGAGTCCAAATTATTGACCACAACCCAAGCAAGATGCACCTGTTTTATAGGGACCTATAGGGTTGTTGGCCTCTTGTTTTTCCAGGCTGTCTTCTGGGGGAGGGGCCTGCCACACTGTTACTCAGGCAACCCTGTTTGGGCAGAGTTGCCCTGCCCCCTGTGGGAGGGATGGGCTCAGTGAAAATCGGTTTTGGGGGGCTTTTGTTCTCTGGCGGCTTTCCCTGGCATCTTTCTGCATCTCTTCTAAGAGTCAGAGCAGAAGAGATCGTTTCCAATCCTCTGCCTCAGAGAAGAGAGATCACAGTCTGTTCTTCAGTGAGCTCTCCAGGCCACACTCTCTCTGTTTCTCTCTGTGCTGCTATACACTGCAGTGTCCTGGGTTGTGTGCCCCTCAGCAGGGCTCCCAGTCCTCACCTCCAGGTCAGGGCATGGGGGCATGTCTCTGCCATTTGTGCTTCTAAAACCACCAGCTGCCCCCGGTTCACACATGCAGCCCCTCCACTCCAGGTTTCAATCTGGGGAGTTGCCCTAACGTTCTTTCCCTGCTGCTACCAGTCTGCTAGTCTGTGCCCTGTCCCCAGTGTGGGAGGCTATGGCTCACTGGCAGTGTAGTATCCCCACAGCTCCCTCCCCCTTCCTTTTATCTTCAGATATCTGCCTGCAGAATCATGGATCCCTGCTTCATACCTGGAAACCAACCACCTGCTATATTCTGTTTCTAGAGATCCAGATATATCTTCTTACATCTTAGGCTGATTTCATGGGTGTTCAGAGTGGTCTGGTAGATATCCAGCTAAATTCCAGGGACTTGTTGGAATAGGGTCCCCTACTCCTCAACAATCTTTTTTCTCCCCCAACAATTTTCTTTAACTGAATCTGAGTTGCTGAGACCCTGGCTCCTAAGGAAGTATCAGTTGATGATCTGGCTTGGAAATATTTAGTTAGCATTCCTTGATCTCTGAGTACTTTATGGATTTTGGCTTTACAAATGGGCTGAGACCCAGAGGCATTCAGACAGCTAAAAACTTCATGGGTGACTCAGTAGGAAATTTGTTTTTTAAACAGAGAGACCAGCATCACCCTTACTGTTGGCAGAGTGTGATCCAGGGCTCAAGACCTGTCCCTCAGCTCCAAGCATCACAGCTGATGCTGGGGTCCCTGGGGCCGGTGGGGGCAGCAGTGATGAAGGAGGTGGCCTGACGTCAAACTCTCTTCGCAGATGACATGATACTTTATGTGGAAAACCCAAAAGACTCCACCCCAAAATTACTAGAACTCATACAGCAATTCAGCAATGTCACAGGATACCAAATCAATGCAGAGAAATCAGTTGCATTTCTATACACTAACAATGTAACTGAAGAAAGAGAAGTTAAGGAATTGATTCCGTTTACAATTGCATCAAAAACCATAAGATACCTAGGAATAAACCTGACCAAAGTAGTAAAGGATCTATACTCTAGAAAGTACAGAACACTTATGAAAGAAATTGAGGAAGACAGAAAGAGATGGAAAAACATTCCATGCTCATGGATTGGAAGAATAAACACTGATAAAATGTCTAGGCTGCCCAGAGTAATCTTCATTTTCAATGCAATTCTTATCAAAATACCATTGACATTTTTCAGAGCTGGAACAGACAATCCTAAAATTTTTATGGAACCAGAAAAGACTCCGAATAGCCAGGGTAATGTTGAAAATGAAAACCAAAGCTGGGATCATCAGGATGCCTGCCTTCAAGCTATATTACACAGCTGTGATCATCAAGACAGCATAGTATTGATACAAAAACAGACACAGAGATCAATGGAACAGAATAGAGTCTCCAAAAATGGATCCTCAACTCTATGGTCAACTAATCTTCGACGAATCAGGAAGGTATATCCAATGGAAAAAAGACAGTTCTTTCAGTAAATGGTGCTGGGAAAATTGGACAGCCACATGCAGAAGAATGAAACTGGACCATTCTCTTACATGCAGATAAACTAAAAATGGATGAAAGACCTCAATGTGAGATAGGAATCCATCAAAATCCTAGAGGCGCACATAGGCAGTAACTTTTTCGACATCTACCATAGCAACTTCTTTCAAGACACGTCTATAAAGGCAAGGGAAACAAAAGCAAAAATGAACTTTTGGGACTTCACCAAGATAAAAAGCTTCTGCACAACAAAGGAAACAGTCAACAAAACTAAGAGACTGTAGAACAAAACCCATGGAATGGGAGAAGATATTTGCAAATGACATATCAGATAAAAAGCTGGTGTCCAAGATCTATAAAGAACTTCTCAAACTCAACACCCAAAAAGCAAATAATCCAGTCAAGAAATGGACAGAGACATGAAAAGACACTTCTCCAAAGAAGACATACAAATGGCTAACAGACACATGAAAAAAGTGTTCAACATCAGTAGCCATCAGGGAAATAAAAATCAAAACTACAATGAGATACCACTTTACACCAGTTAGAATAGCTAAAATTAACAACACAGGAAACAACAAATGTTGGTGTGGATGTGGAGAAAAGTCAACCTTCTTACTCTGTTGGTGGGAATGCAAGCTGGTACAACCACTTTGGAAATCAGTATGGAGGTTCCTCAAAAGGATAAAAATAGAGCTACCCTATGACCCAGCAATTGCACTACTAAGTATTTACCCCAAAGATACAGATGTGGTGAAAAGAAGGGACACCTGCACCCCAATGTTCATAGCAACAATATCCACAATAGCCAAACTGTGGAAGGAGCCAAGATGTTCTTCAACAGATGAATGGATAAAGAAGATGTTGTTTATATATACATTAGAATATTACTCAGTCTTCAGAATGGATGAATATCTCCCATTTGCATCGACATGGATGGAACTGGTGGGGATTATACCAAGTGATATAAGTCAATCAGAGAAAGACAATTATCATATGATTTCACTTATATGTGGAATACAAGGAATAGTGCAGAGGACCATAGGGGAAGGGAGGGAAAACTAAATGGGAAGAAATCAGGGAAGTAGACAAAGCATGAGAGGCTCTGGACTCCAGGAAACAAACTGAGGGTTACAGAAGGGACGGGGGTGGTGGGATGAGGTAACCAGGTGATGGGTATTAAGGAGGGCATGTGTTGTGATGAGCTGGGTTTTATAGGCAACTAATGAATAATTGAACACTACATCAAAAACCAATGTTATAATATGTTGGCTAATTGAACATAATTAACAAATAAATAAAATAAATTCTAATGAGTTAACAACATACAGTGTAATATTGGTTTCAGTAGTGGAATTTTGTGATTCATCACTTAAATGCAACACCCAGTGCTCATCACAATATACGCCCTCCTTGATACCCATTACACATTTAACCCATTCCCCCTCAAACCTCCCCTCCTTCAAACCTCAATTTTATGATTAAGTGTTCATATAGCTTTCAGGGCCTGACGCTTCAGGTAGTGTCTCTAGTGTGTGCTGCATGCATTCTGCTGCTGCGTTTGGCTGTTTTATCCCACAGGTCAGTCATCTGTAGAGGCTCTCCTTGCCTGCAGTGGGCAGTGTTTGAACCTCACCCAGAGTGTGGCAAGTTTTAACTAGGCATGCTCTGGTCCAGTTGTTAAATGAGACCTGATTTTACTTCCAGTAGAACTGAAGCCTAGCAGAACCCTATGGTTGGTAAACGTCATATGTGCAGATGTTTCTCCTGGTCTTCTGGGGAAGGTGCCTGCTGTGCTGGTCTATAGACATACTTGCTTGAGAAAAGCAGTACTAACAGACTGCAGGGGCTCATGATTTGGTGTAAGCAGTTTAGGCAGGCAGTGTTTTCACTGTGGTGCCTACTGAAGTTGGTTTATGTTGAGGGGCAGGCGAGGGAAATGGCATCAGCCAGCTCCTTTGTCCCCGAATAGGGGACTCAGTGCTTGTTGCTCTCAGGAAGCACTCCCAGAAGAGTGAATTTGTTCCCCTTGTGCATCCCAGGCATTTTTCAGATTGCTGTTTTCGCCTGTCTCCAGTTTGCTTGCCTGCCTGGAACAATGCAGTGCACTTTAGGCTCTATCTCAGCTAAGCCTGCTGACTTTTTGAACTCTAAACTTTAGGGACCTGGTGTGGTGGGGACATTCACTGGTCTTCTGGGGGAGGGTCTTGTCACACTGAGACTGATGCATTTTTTTATGGAGAAGGGCAGTTGCGCCAGAGCACAGGGGCATGGGATTTGGAGAAAAGCAAGCTAAACAGGCAATGTGTAATTTAGCTGCCTTCAGCAGGTGTCTTGGCACCTATGCCGAGGGGCAGGGGGATGGAAATGGCACCTGCCCTCTCTTTTTTGCCCTGAGAGGCAAGCCTGTGAATGTCACCTCTCACAGATGCCGTCCAAGACGAGCTAACAGTCTCTCCCTGTACACCTTACTCGATCCTGAGATTGTGCTGTTTACCACGGGTTGCTTGCCTGCCTTTTCTCCAGGAGTAAGGCAGCGCCCTCAGGGCTCCATCTCAGCCAAGCCCAGGCACCTCTAAAACTCCAGAAGTTGAGCCCTGCTGGTTGTAAAAACTCGCGAAAATCAGTCCATCTCATTTTCCTAGCAATGGGTTTGGGGAAGTGTTTTCCTTGTGCTTATCTCTGTAAGCTTCACTCTCTCTAACCTTTCTACCTCCCCTCCATTGCACCCATGATCTGTTTCCTCCCCAAAACACATCTCCACAATTCCTACCTTCCTTGATATGGCCTCTTCTCCCCTTCTAGTTGCACTGTTTGTTCTGTCAGTCCTTGGTAGATTTCCTGGGTATTCAGAATGATCTGATAGTTATCTAGCTGTATTCAAGGGATGAGGTAAGCTTAGAGTCCTCCTATGCCACCATCTTAGCTCCTCCTTTTGATATCCATTTGAATGATAAATTTTTCTTGATCCCCTCACTTTCAATCTGCAGGTGTCTTTAGGTCTAAAATGAGTCTCTTGTAGGCAGCATATAGATGGGTCCTTTTTTAAACTCATTCTGACACCCTATGTTTTTTTATTTTATTGTTTAGTCCACTTACATTCAGAGTCGTTAGGGATAGATATGTCTTTATTGCCATTTTATTAGTTGTTTTGTCATTATTTCCGGAGATTTCCTCTGATCTTTTCTTGTCTTTGTCAATTTTGGTCTTTCCTTTGCCCTCAAAGAGTCCCCTTTAATATTTCTTGCAGGGCTGGTTCAGTGGTCATGAACTCCTTTAGTTTTTGTCTGGGAAACCCTTTATTTTTTCCTCTATTCTGAATGATAGCTTTGCCTGGTAGAGTATTCTTGGCTGCAGATTTTTTCCCATTCAGCCTTTTGAATATGTCATGCCATTCCATTCAGGCTTGACAAGTTTCTGTTGAGAAATCTCCATCTTGCCTTATGCGTTTTCCCTTGAAAGTTAAGGACTTCTTTTGTCTTGCTGCTTGTAAGATTTTTTCTTTATCACTATATTTTGCAAATTTAGTTTCAATATGTTTTGGTGTTGGCCTGATTTTGTTGATTTTGATGGAAGTTCTCTGTGTCTCCTGGATCTGGGTGTCTGTTTCCTGTCCCAGATTAGAGAAGTTTTCTGCTATTATTTCTTCAACTATATTTTCTGCCCCCTTTTCTCTCTCTTCTTTTGGGATTCCTATAATATGAATATTATTACATTTGTGGAGTCTCTGATTCCCTAAGGTCTATTCTCATGTTGCATACTTTTTTCTATTTTTTGTTCAGCTTTATTGCTTTCCATTACTTTTTTTTCTAGGTCACTAATTCATTCGTCTGCTTCTTCCAACCTGCTGTTCATTGCATCAAGTGTATTTGTAATCTCATTTATTGCACTCTTCATCTCTGATTGATTCTTCTTTTAACTCTTTTATCTCTGTGGTAGGGGTCTCACTGATGTTTCTATTCTTTTTTAAAACCTGTGCATATCACTGATTGTTGCTTTAAATTCTCCATCAGGCATGTTAATTACATCCGTTTTGCTTAGATTTCTGGATGTGGCAGAGAAGACATTCCTCTGTATTCTCACTTTGTCTAACTTGCTGCCTTCTCTGTGTTAGAAAATCCAGTTATGTCTATTGTTCTTGAAAGTAATGGCCTTATGAAGATGTCATGTAGTGCTCAGAGCTTAGCACTTCAGGGATTATCTATAGTGTGTGCTGTGTGTGCTCTGCTGTTGTGTTTTTCTTGCTGTATCCTTCAGGTCAGTCATCTGCAGAGGCTCTCCTTGCCTGCAGTGGGCAGTGTTTGGTTCCTGGCCTGAATGTGCTGTTTTAACTAGACGTGTTCTTGTCTGCTTGTGAAATGAGACCTGTCACCATCTCCAGCAGAACTGAGTCCCTGCAGAACTCTCTGTTCAGATGTTGTGTGGGCAAGGGTTTGTGTTGGTCTCCTGGGGTAAGGTCCCACTGCGCTGTGACTGAGGCAAATTGACTGTGAAGAACAGTCCCACCATAGCACAGGAAGCGGGGCTTGGTGTATGCAAGCTAGGCAGCCAGTGTTGGTACTGCACTGCTTCACACAGGTGGCTTTGTGTTTATACAGAGTGTTGTTGGAGAGACATGACACTGGTCACCTTTGTTCTCAGGGATGTATCTCCATGAAGGCTGCTTCTCAGGGACATGTTTTGAGAAGAGCAAATAATCTCCCCACTGTGTGCCCCTGATACTCTTCAGATCACTGTTTTTATGCTGTCTGCCCCGAGGTTGTTTGTCTGTTTCTCTCTAGGAGTAGTGCAGTGCCCTCAGAGCTCTATCCCAGCCAAGCCCATTGACTTAAATCTCCAGGTTTTAAGATCCACTAGTTGCAAGAACCCATAAAATTCAGTACCTCTCGTTTTCCAAGCCAATGGCTTGGGGGAAATGTTTTCTTTGTGCATTCCCCTTTGTGCTCCATTCTGTTTCCCCCTTCTGTGTGACCACAGCTCCCTCCCCTCCACAGCAGTCACAATCCGTTTCTTCCCTAAACCACATCTCTGCACTTCCTACCTTCTTTGATGTGGCTTCTTTTGTCCCTTTAGTTGTGGAATTTATTCTGTCAGCATTTGTGTCTACTTCTGGGGTATTAAAGATTATTTGACAGTGGTGTCCATGGGGTAAGGTGAGCCTAGGGTGCTTCCACTCCACCACCATCTTCCTCTCCTCCTTTTCTTGCTTCTTTTGTAGAAACATCAAGGAGTAAAATGGCTGGGCCATAGGTAGGTAAGCTGTGAAACAATTTTCCAAAGTGATTGTGGAGTTTTTACCTTCCCACATTCTTTGGAGAAATGTCAATTCAAATCCTTTGTTGATTTTTAAATTGAATTATTTGTATTATTTTTGTATTGTGAAAGATTTTTTATTTGTCTTAGATATATTCCTTTTGTCATATTTATATGTATAGGAAATATGCTTTTAATGAAACCCAGTTCACCATTTTTCCCCTTTATGGTTTGTGATCTTGTGTCTTAAGAATTTTTGTCTACCCCAATACTGTAAATATTTTTCCTGTACTTTATTCTAGAAGTTTCAGAGTATTACCTTTTACTTTTTGAATCAATGCTAATGATGAAAATTATTTGACTATACACGTGTGAATATATTTATGGATTTTATGGATTATGGATATTTATTGATTTCACTGGTCTGTATGCCCATTCATATGACATTATCACACTGTCCTGATAGTTATATCCTTTTAGTATATATTAAAAATGGGTAGTGCAAGTCTTGCAACTTCTGTTCTTTTTTTAAAAAAATTTTTGTCTGGTTTAGGTTTTTTGCATTTCCACATATATTTTACAATTTAGCCTGGAACTTTCCACAAAATAATTCCTCGTATTTTGATCAGAATTGGGCTGAATTTTTAGACCAATTCTGAGGAAATTTTATATCTTGACAATTTTGAGTCTTCCAATGCATTTATATGTCATATCTCTTCATTTATTTTGTTTCCTTTTATTTCTCTGAGCAACTTTTTTGTTTTCCGTTTACAAGTCTGGCACACATTTTCTTAAATTTATCCTTAAGTGTTTTGTATTTTCATGCTATTTTCAATGGTATCCTCAACATTTTAATTTACAATAGTGTATTACCATCAATGGACATAAAATTGACTTTGTATGATGGCCTTGTGTTCTGTGACCTTGCTAACCCTTTTTTTGTTTTTAGTTGATTTTTCTTGTAGATATCTCAGAATTTTCTACATAAATATTCAAGCCATTTACAAAATAAGATTATTATCTCTTCCTTTCCAATGTTTATGCTTTCTATTTTTTGCCTTTATTGAAATGGCTAAGATCTTCAGTACAATATTAAATATGAGTGATGAGAGTGGCATTGTTGCCTAGTTCTTGATCGTGGTGGAGGAGAATATTTTGCTTTTCAAGATGAAGTATGATGTTAATTGTAAGTTTTTCTGGTCAATAGATATTTTCTTAGATTGAAAAAGTTCTATTCTTGTTCTAGTCAGATGAGAGTTTTTATCATGAATGTGTATTAAACTTTACCAATTAAATTTGCTTCATCCTTTGAGATAATCATGTAAGATTTTTCCTTTATTGTCTTAATATGCTTAATGACAGTACTTTTAATGGTAAACCCATCTTGTAGTCCTGACTTAAGCCTCATTTGGTCATGGTGTGTTATCATTTTTATATACTACTGAATTTCCTTTGCTAAAATCTTGTTAAGGGTCTTTGTTTATGAGTGATATTGGTTGGTAGTTTAATTTTTTGTTTTGAATTTATCTAGTTTTGGTATTAGCACAATACAGATTAAAATAAAATAAAAAAGATATTGTGTAGAATTGGTATTAATCTGTCTCAAAATGTTTGAATTCACCTGTGAAGTCTCCTCATCCTGGAGTTTTCTTGTAATAAAGTTTTTATTTTTTAATTATGTAAATATATTTTGTCAAGAGTAAATGTTAATTTTATTTAGAAATATTCAAGTACAAAACATGAAAAATTGTATAGAACTCAGGGCTGCCAAATGGAAGATGCTTAGGGCAATGTATGATGACAGGGATTGGCATGGAGCTTCTTTGCATTCTTCTAGCATGTAATTCTCAAAGCACCTTGATTTTTTTTATTAACCGGGAAGCATCCTGTGGTGAGGTTTTTAATTACAAATTCAATTTATTAGTAGATAAAGCACTATCCATTTTCTATTTCTCTTTTAGTTAGTTTTGGTAAGTCTTGTTTCACAAAAAAAAACCTGTCTATTTCATCTAAGTTGTGGAATTTATTGGCATTACTTTGTTCATATTTCTTTATTATAATTTTAATGTTGGTAATATATACAGTAATATTACTTTTTTCTTTCCTGATATTGGAAATTTGTGTCTTTGTCCTTTTCTTACTTGCTCAATCTAATTAGAAGTTCATAAATTTTATTTACCTTATAACTTAAAGTAACCCACCTTTTGGTTTTACTTATTTTTCTAATGTTTTTTCCACTTTCATTGATTTCTGCTCCTATATTTATTTTCTTCCTTTGGGTTTAATTTGCTTTTGTTTTCTGAGTTTATTAAGGGGATATCTTATAACATTTCATTATAACATAATTAATAAATAGGTCTCTGTCACTTATGATGTAACCACTTTTTAATCTGTTGCTTTTGTGCTAGATTTCAGAGCTCACACATGAGTGTGAGCTCATTAAGAGTGGGATCTTTGTTTCCCATAGTTCTTTGATTCTCCCAGTCTTAATCCCCATTGATTTTCAAAACCAGACATTTTGGGGTATTGTTTTTTCAGTGTTGGACTGCTTGGTCAGGGTGTCTGGTGTAGGTAATAATACCTTCACTTCTCAAGGGAGTGTTCCATATTTTTGGGATACCTTCTGCTTGTGGGGTCACTGAATCCTGGGTGAGTTCCTGAGTGAGACCATATCTGTGACTTTCCTACTTTTCTCAATGCATCTTTTCTGTCCTTTGTTGTAAGAGGCTGTTGGTTTAGTGTTCAGGTCCTTTTCAGAGGAAAATTATTCCATATGTAGCTGTGAATTTGTTGTGTTTATGGGAGGAGGTGAGTTTGGGGTCTTTTTACATTGTCATCTTCAACCCTCTACTAGTATATTGGTAATTTGCTTTATTTAATCTTCAATTTTTTCCTCATCACTATGTTTGTGATTTCCTTTCAATATTTGAATTTTGTTTATAAATTTATATCACCTGCTAAATAAATGCATCATCTCTTTCATTTCTGGTTTTGCTTCTATTGACTGATGTTTCTCCTGGTTGTGTGCTACATTTTCATGACTTTGAGCTTGCATAATAAATTTTAATTTGGTGCTGGCCACTTACACTTTTGTGTTTTAGAGTGTCTGAATTTTATTGTCCTTTAAAAAGTGTTGAGCTTCTTTCCCTGATAGGCCAGTTAATTGATTCACTTCTACTTTTATGTATTGTGTGAGTTTAGACTAGTCTTTATTCTGCTGATATTTTAGCTACAATACTGAGGCATAGTCCTTTTGTGGTTCTTCCCAAATTCTCTGCATGATTAACTAGGATTCTGTATTCTTACTTGTCATATCTCAAATTATCTTCCATCCCTGTGTGAACTTTGGAGATGTTTTAATCAGAATTTTCTGTTTTCTTTTTGTCCAACCTATTAGAATTTCACTCTATGTATGCATATCTTAATATACTGCATAAACTCAAGGGGATCCTTATGTAAATTTCTGGAACTCTTTTTATGCACAGTTCTTTCTGTAATTCTGACCCGCCATTTCCAGCGGCCACAGCATCCCCAAACTTTGATCTTAACTCAGTCAGACTGTGGTGTCCTATTTGGGATCACCCTTCCTACTCTAAGGTACAGAATGCCTGGCCAATTTTAGAGTTTATCTCATTTTATTTCCTTTTGTTCTTGGATTACAGTCCTGTGGCTGCCTATTATCTGATGTCTGAAACCTGGTGAATTGTATATTTTCTCAAGTTTTCTATTTAATCTTTCTATTTAAATCTTGTCCATGTTAATTCATCATGACTGGAGATGGAAATTTTCAATATTATGTTTTTATGATATTTGTATTATTATATATAGCTAGTTAATTTTTAACACTGTATATTACACTAATGTCTGAATATCTATTTTGATTTGTTATTTTTTTTCTCTTATTGTTGAACACAATTTATTTTCAATTTTTAGGAATTAAAAACAATTTTACTTTGAACACTTTAATAAATGTATCCTGGTGTACACATGCAAGAGATTCCCTAAAGCAGTAGTTCTAAAAGTGTGATCTCTGGACCCTTGGGGCTCTCCAAGTTCCTTTTAAGATGTTTTAAGGGTTAGAACTATTTTTATAAAAACATCACTATATTATTTACATTTTTATGTTGACATTTACCCTGATGCTTTAGAAGCAATGGTGAGTAAAATTGGTGCTATTTTTGCATGAATTAAAGCAGTGTCACCAAACTGTATTAAGAGTTCTTTTATTCTTCACTTCCATACACTTGCAGTAAAAAAAAAAGCCTGTTCCATTTAATAATGCCCTTGATGAAACAGTAAAAAGTTATTAATTTTATATCAACACTTGAGTAAGTTGTTTTTTAGTATTCTGTGTGATGAAATGGGAAGTATGTATACTGCATACTGATATATACTGGTTGTCTTGATAAAAAGCTCATGTGATTGATTTGTAAGCTAAATAAGCAACATTTTTTCTATGTATTCCTTTTTTTAAATTTGGGGGAAAATGAAATAGGCAAACTCTGATTATTCAGACTTGGGTATTCGGCAGAAATTTTCTCACATGTACCAAATGAGTTTGTCACATCAAGAAAACTGTCATTATTTGTTAAAATTCCAACTGTCAAACAAAATTATAATGTTTGAAATGTGTCTGCCAACAGATCTTGACACCTTCCCAATATTTGAAAACCTTTTTTGAAGAGATTGGTATGAACAAACTTGAATTATTTATCATTACTTATTATAAAAAACAGTTTTACCAAGTTATGATTTTTATAACATAAAATTCCCTTATTTTAAGTGCATAATTGAATGAGTTTTTATAAACTTAAGGTTTTGTTATCATCACTACAATCTAATTTTGTAAAATTTCTATTACTACCCAAATATTCCTCATGTTCATTTACAGTGATTCCCCATTTCCATCCAGCCCCAGGCAAAATTTAATATATTTTTATCACTGTAGATTTGCTGTTATGTACATTTCATAAAAATGGAATTATATAATATGTGTTTTTTTGGCCTGGCTTTTTTTACTTAGCATAAACTCTTTGAGATTCATCCACATTGTAGCACTGATCAGTACTTCATTTATTTTTATTGGTAAGTAGTAGTCCATTGTTTTTGTTGTTGTTGTTGTGTTGTGTGTTTTTTGTTATTGATGCTTTTTTGTTTCAGTTTTTATTTAAGTTCTAGTTAGTCAACATATAGTGCAATATTGGTTTCAGAAGTAGAATTTAGTCTTCCATCACTTACATATAACACCCAGTACTCATCACAAGTGCCCTCCTTAGTACCCATCATCCATTTAGTCCATCCTCCACCCACCAGCCCTCCAGCAACCTTCAGTTTCTTCTTCATAGTTAAGAGTCTCTTATAGTTTGCTTCCCTCTCTTTTTTCTCCCTTCCCCTATGTCCATCTGTTTTGTTTCTTAAATTCCATATATGAGTGAAATCATATGGTAGTTGTCTTTTCCTGTCTGAGTTATTTTGCTTAGCGTAATACACTCTGGCTCCATCCACGTTGTTGCAAATGTCAAGATTTCATTGATTTTGATGGCTGAGTAATATTGTGTATGTGTGTGTGTGTGTGTGTGTGTGTGTGTGTGTGTGTGTATCACATCTTCTTATCCATTCATTGTTTGAATATAACACCCTTTGTTTAAGCATTTACTAGTAAATGGTCACTTGAGTTGTTTCCATTTTTTGCCACTTTTTGGGTGCTATAAATCATGCTGCAATGAGCATAAAAGTACAAGTCTTTGTGGACACACTTTTTTTTCTTAAGTAGAAACCTAAGGGTTGAATTAGCTTTTTTTGTTAATAGAGAAAACAGAGGGCTGATGAAGACAAGAATCTTGCTCCAGATCACTTAGCTTATTTGTAATAGTTTAGACAGGACTGGACCCTAACTTTCATGGCCTAAGTATTCCCTTTCCAGAGCTAGCACCACACTACCACTTTTGGCATGTGCCATGGGACATCTTCCCATGGATCCTCAGGTAAAAGCTTATGTCACTTGTACTCTTTGCAATCAGAAAGATCACCTTTTTGAATCTAGCTTTTATGGGTGACCAAAAAGTTGAGAGTCAGAAAGACATTTGAATTGCTTCTTTTCATTTGTGCATCTATGGTTTAAGGATAAAAAGACGAATCCAGAAGGACAGTTGGGATGGAGATAAAGCACTATGAGAAGAGTGAGGAAGAGCCATAGCATAAATCTCAGAACACAGTGGTTTGGACATATTGAAGAAAATAAAAATCATTCTGAATAGTGAGAATAAGGGTATTTGTACTAAAGTGGTTTGAGATGAGCCTGGAGGATTTAACCAGAGCTTGATCTTGAAATGTCTTATAAGCCATGATAGGGAGTTTGGATTGTATTCTGGAGGGAATGAAGTGTCACTAAAGAATTTTAAGGAATAATGTAGCAAAAATTTTGAAATAGCATTATTGTTTTATGACAAAATAGAATTAAAACAAAAAATTGGTAAAGAAAACAGGGCAAGAACATGTAGCCAAAATAAGCACATATATGCCAAACAATACAGCCTCAAAAGGTATTAAGCGAGTACCTACAGACTTAAATGAACAAATAAATATGCCAACAATTGTGGTTGGAGGTTTTAACATACTCTCAAAATCTAATGATCATGAGGGTGACATCACCAAGATGGCACCATAGTCGTTTCTGACTTTGCTTCCTTTCATAAAAAAAACAACTAACGGCCATCAACAGCAACTACCAGAATATGGGAAAGAGGCTGAACCATTCTCTGCACCACCAAGACCAAGACAGCCTGCATTAGAAGTTTAAGAGAATTGATTATACACTGACCACATTTCTTCATCCTTAGGGCAGTGCAGCACAATGAGAGGTCTCCCCTGAGCCTACAGTTCCTCCAGTAAGAAAAGAACACCCAGGGTTGACATCCAGCTCCACCGGAATTGTGGTTCACTTCTTGGAAACTTCTACTCTGGTCTTACTCCACAGGGATTGGAGGAGAATCAGTGGGGTTTGGCCACTGGGGGTCTAATTGTTACGGAGTAGGGAGTAGGTGTTTGAAACAACCAGCACTTATATCTTGGCAAACAATATTCCAACCTGCAGCATCCAAATAGTATTTTCGAACAGTAGATTTGCTCATTTACAGAGCCAAGATAGTGGCACCCTTTAATGAGGGAACTCAAGAGTTATAAGTCTGCCTGATTTGGGTCTTCAAACCAAGAATTTTGCATGGCTGCAACTTGTCCTGCCCCTGCCCAGTCGGGGGAGACAAATAGCCTGGCCCGCTGCTGTGTTAGCTTCTTGCTTTGCTTGATTAAAAAAGGCTGGCCAGAGCACCTGGAAATTTGCATAATACAAAAATGCTACAGCAGAGAATGGCAGGTAAAGCTGTTCATATGTAAAGCAAAGTCATTGGTCCTGTTCAGCTATGAAACTTGAGGCATGGGTCAACTTGAGTTAAGTCCACAAAGAAAAAGGTTTGCTGGCCTTGGAGTCATTTCTCACACTATGTCTGAGCAGTGAAATTAATTCATAGCCCTGCCCATTGTTGAATACAGCCTTCAGCCCATCTAAGCAGGGAACCTATCCAAAGCACACAGGTAGTACATGTAACAGCCTTCTTTACAGTACTAGTTGCACAAAGAGATCTGTCTGTGTCTTTTCCTGTACATAGAGTGAGACAGTGACTCCACATGGCCAGGTAATTCAGGGAAGTCTTGCCTGGTTCAGGTTCCCAAATAATCAGGTTTTCAGCCCCTGGGGCTAGTCCTGTTGCCTTGCCAGGTCAGGGAAGTTAATTAATAGGGCCATATACTATTGGGCATAGTACCCAGCCCCAACTATCTAGTAAGTCTGACCAGAAAAACCAGGCAAATGTGGAGCCCATTCTACAGCTTCACTTAGGAAGAAACCAAGCCAGCAGTCTTCTCCAATTGTTCTCATCCAGCAGCAACCCCTTTCCAACCTCAGAGCTTGGCCATGGTTTCACACACAAAAATAGAATTTGATAGCACGCTTCACCTGCCAAAGGATGATATCAGTAGACATGTCCAGAAACCCAAAATAAGCTGACTACTGAAGAACTGTTTCTGCCAAAGTGAAACTTTAAAGTCTGGAAGAAGAAAATGATTACTCAAAAAGGGCAGATACCAAGGTAAGGATTCAAGGATCTTGAAAAATCAGGTAAACAAGATACCACCAAAGAAAACTAATAAAGCTCCCAATAATGCACTATAAAGAAGAGAAGATCTATGAATTGCCTGACAATTCAGAATAGTCCTCTTAGAGAAGTTTAGTGAACTACAAGAACACATGACAGAAAACTAAACAAAATTAGGAAGACAATGCATGAACAAAATGAGAAGTTCAACAAAGAAATAAAAAACCTAAAAAACAATCCAAGTAAAAATCCTAGAGCTGAAAAATACAGTGACTGAACTGAGGGATTCAACAGAGAACTTTATAAGCAGATTAAATCATGCAGAAAACAGAATCAATAGTCTAGAAGACAAAACATTTGCAATTATTCACTCAGAGGAGAAAACAGAGAAATTAATATAAATGATTGAAGAAAGACTATGGGACTTATAGTATGTAATCAAAAGAAACAGTATTTGCATTATGGAAATTCCAGAAAGAGCAGAGATATAAAGAAACAGCAAGTATATTTAAAACAATAATTCCTGAAAACTTCCCAAACCTGAGGAGAGAAATAGACACCTAGATCCATGAAGCCAAAGGTCCCCAAAGAGGTTAAACATGAAAGGGCTACACTGAGACACTTATGATTAAATAGTCAAAAGGCAAAGATAAGGAAAGAGTTCTGAAAGCAGCAAGAGAAAAGAGAAGTTATATATAAGGGAACACCCATAAGGCTGTTGGGGGATTTCTCAACAGAAAATTTTTGCCCAGGAGAGAATAAGAAGATATACTCAAAATATTGGGAAGAAAAAAAACCCTGCCAACCAAGAATTCTATAACAACAAAGCTGTCATTCAGAAAAGAAAGAGAGATAAATATTTTCCCAAACAACCAAAAGCTGAGGGAGTTTATCACCACTAGACCTGCCCTATAAGAAATAATAAAGTGAGTTATTTGAATGGAAATAAATGAATGCTGATTGACATCATAAAAACATTAAAAGGTAGTATAAAAACTTATTGTTAATGGTAGATATATAGTAAACATTAGATTCTGTAATATGGTAATGGCAGTGTGTAAGTCACTTACAACTCTAGTTTAAAAGTTAAAAAAACACAGTAAAAATAACCATAACTATAATAATTTGATATTGGTTTCACATTATAAAGAATATGTATCTGTAACATCAATAACCTAAATTGTGAGAAGTGAAAGTGTTAAATTTAGAAATCCTACTGAAATTATTACCAGCTTAAAATATAGTGTTATAATTTTAGATACTTTATGCAAGCCTCATGGTAACCACAAAAGAAGAACCTGTGCTAATTACATTAAAGAACATGATAAAGAAGTGAAAACATACTGATACAAAAAGACATCAAAACATGCAAAAAACAGCAAGACAAGGATCCACGATTAATGGATTTACAAAACAGAAAACAATTAACAAAATGGCAATAGTAAATCCTTACTTATGAATAATTATCTTAAACATAAACTGATTATATTCTCCAATCAAAATACATAGAATGACTGAATAAATACAAAACAAGATCCATCAATATTCTGCCTACAAGAGACTCATGTTAGTCTTAAAAACGCACATAAACTGAGAGTAAAATGATGGGAAAATGTATTTTAAGTAAATGGTTATCAACAAAATTAAGTGTAGCTAGTCTTACAACAGAAGAAATATTTTAGGGGTGCCTGGGTGGCTCAGTTGGTTAAGCGACTGCCTTTGGCTCAGGTCATGATCCCAGAGTTCCGGGATCAAGTCCTGCATCGGGCTCCCTCCTTGGCGGGGAGTCTGCTTCTCCTTCTGTCCCTACCCCTTCTTGTGTTCTCTCTCTCTCTCACTCTGTCTCTCAAATAAATAAAAAAATCTAAAAAAATATTTTAAATGAAAAATGGTAAAAAGAGACCAAAAAAGTTTAGTAAATAATGATAAAAGGGGTCAATCAATCAAAAATATAATAATTATAAATATTTATATACCCAGCATTGGAGCACATGAATATATAAAGCCAAAGCTAACAGAACTAAAAGGAGAAATAAAAAAGTAATACAATACTGGTTGGGGACTTAGTACTTCACTCTTAATAGTTAAATCATCCAGACAAAAAACAGCAAGGAAACATTAGATTTGAACAGCACTATAAACAAATGGACCTGACAGACAGATACAAAACATCCTATACAATAAAGCAGAATACACATTCTTTTCAAGCACAGATGGGACATTTTCTTAAATAGACCAAATATTAGGCCACACAACAAGTTCTTAGCAAATTCAAAGAGACTGATATCATATCAAGTTTCTTTTCTGACCATAACAATATGAAGCTAGAAATCAATAACTGAAGGAAAACTGCAAAATTTGTGAACAATGGAAATTAGAAAACACTCTCCTCAGAAACCAATGGGTTAAAGAAGAAATTAAAGGGGAAATAAAAAGTACCTTGAAACAAAAGAAAATGGAAACACAACATTCAAAACTTATTGGATGAAGCAAAAGCAGGTCTCAGAGGGAAGTTCATAGTGGTAATCACCCCATTAAAAAACAAGAATTATCTCAAATATACAACCCAACCATACAGCTTGAGGAAGTAGAAAAAGGACAAACTGAGTCCAAAATTAACAGAAGGAAGAAAATAAAGATTAGAGCAGAAATAAAAGAAATAAAGAACAGGAAAAAATAGAAAGAAATTAACAAAACTTCAACTTGCTTCTTTCAAAAGATAAATAAAATTGGCAAACCATTAGCCAGACTATCCAACAAAAATAGAATAGACACAAATCAACAAAATTATAAATAGAAAAGGAGACATTACATCTGATACCACAGAAGTACAGAGATCTTAAGAGGATACTATAAAATATTATAGGCCAACAAACTGGACAACCTAGAAGAAATGGAGATGTTATTAAAATCATAAAACCTGCCAAGACTGAGTCAGAAAGAAATAGAACATCTTGACAGACCAGTTACTAGTAAGATTGAATCAGTAATTGAAAATTTCTCAATGAAGAAAAACTGAGGAACAGATGGCTTCACTGGTAAATTTAACCAAACATTTATTTTTTTAAGATTTTATTTATTTATTTGACAGAGAGAGAGAGCTGCAGATGGAGAGGGAGAAGCAGACTCCTGGCTGGGAGTCTAATGCGGGACTTGATCTCAGGATCCTGGGATCACAACCTGAACCAAAGGCAGATGAATAACCGACTGAGCCAGCCAGGTGCTCTTTAACCAAACATTTAAATTAGAATTATCACCAATACTTTTCAAACTCTTCTTAAAAAATTAAGAGAAGTGATCAGTTTTAAACTCATTTTATGAGGCCAGTATTATCCCAATACCAAAGCCAATAAAGGACACTACAAGAAAGGAAAACTACAGGCCAATATCCCTGATGAACATAGATGCAAAAACTCTCAGTGAAATTCTAGCAAACCAAATTTAGCAGCACATTGAAAGGATCACTCACTATGGTTGAGTGAGGCTTATCCCTGGGATGCAAGGATGGTTGAAAATATGCAAAATAATACAATATGAGACATTAATAGAAAGAAAAAGTTACATAAACACTTCAATAGATGCAGAAAAAACATCTGATAAAATTCAATATCAGTTCATGAAAAAAACTCTTAACAAATTAGGTATAGAAGGAATATACCTCAACATAATAGAGGCCATATAGGACAGGCCCACAGTTAACCTTATATTCAACAATGAAAGGTTGAAATCATTTCCTTTAAGATCAGGAGCAAAACAAAAGTGCCCTCTCACAGAAGAGCAGTTAAGATGGTAGAGGAGCAGGGAGAACCTAGGTTTGTCTCCTCCCTTGAATACAACTAGATAGTTATCAAATCGTTCTGAACACCCAAGAAATCAGTCAGAGGTCTGGGAAAACAAATATTCCAAGTCTACAAGAAGAAAAACTACCACTTTTTGGAAAGTAGGAGATATGGAGACTTGAATCCAGTGTGATACAGCTGAGGATACAGCAGCAGGGAAGGAGCCTGCTTAAGGAGGCTACCACAAAGTATTATAAGCAGCAGAGCACAAAATCAGAACTTTTAGAAGGCTGCTACAGTGGGAGACTTGCCTGGCTTAAGAGTGCTTAGGTAGCGAAGCAGGGCAGAATCCCAGTTGTGAGAGCATGGTCCAATGGTCGCCTGGGTTGCAAGAATGGGTGGCACATAAGTGCAGCACTGTTCCCAGGCAAAAGAGTGAGAACAGCCAGTCTGGGTGCCGGCTTTCTGCTCTGTGTTGCCATAAACTGTGAAGCAGTTGTGCAACTGCTTTCCTGGAAGAGGTCCAGGAAAAGGCAGAAGTGTGGTGAGACTCTCCCTAGGAGGAACAGCATGGGTCGGTGAGGCAGGAGTCCCTAAAATTTGGAGTCTTGAAACTCAGCCCCCTGCCTGAGATAAAAAGGCTCAGACAAAGTCAGAGTGAACATAGAGTTCTGATGGAAACCAGTGAGACAAGAGTGATTGATTGCTCTTCTGTGAGGGCTCACTGAAAAGTGGAGGGCACAAATTTTCAGCTCTGGGGCTAGAGAGCAGGGCACTAAAATATTCATCCCACCCATCAGTGCTAAAAGACATCAGGGAGCAAAACAGCACCACCTGGTGGAGTCTGGAGCCACTTACACCAAGCAGTGCTTCCCTGTGCACTGGAAACACATTTCCACTAGGGCAAGTCCACCTGATAATCAGTGCAACAGGCCCCTACCCCAGAACAGCACAAAAAACTCACTCTCACTAAGTTTACTGATCATAGAGGGCTGCAAACTTCATCTCTAGGGGAAAATAATATTTAGCATCCTTTGAACTTCTATTCTTTTGTTTTGTATTATTATTTTTTCAGTTATTTTCTTAGTTTTTTCAATTCTGTTTTTAATTCATTTTTTATTTTTATACAAACATTATATATATATTTTGTTTCTTTCAATGTATTATATGTGTATATTTAATATATATACATATAAGTATATATATATATAAAAGTATATATATACTTTTTCTTATTTTAGGATCTAGTTTCTTTTAACCAGAAGACAAAAACACACCCAGGATCTAGTTTTTTTGTTTTGTTTTCTGTTTTTTTTTGTTGTTGTTATTGTTGTTTTCTTTTCTTCTTTTCTGGACAAAATGATGAGACAGAGAACTTAACTTCAAAAGAAAGTAGAAGAGGTAGTACTCACAGCCAGGGATTTAATGAATACAGATTTAAGTAAGATGTCTGAATTACAATTTAAAACAAGGATTATAAAGATACTAGCTGGGTTTGAAAAAAGCATTAAAAACACTAGAGAATCCTTTGTTGTAGAGATAAAAGAACTAAAATGTAGTCAAGCCAATATTAAAAATGCTATAACTGAGATGCAGTCCCAAGTGGAAGCCATAAAAATGAGGATGAATGAATCAGAAGAGCAAATCAGTGATATAGAAGATAAAATTATGGAAAATAAAAGAAAAAGAAAAAAAGGGCATCCAAATTGGTAAAGAAGAAATCAAACTTGTACTCTTCAAAGATCACATGATACTCTCTGTAGAAAAATCCGGACTACTCTACCCAAAAACTGCTAGAATTGATACAGGAATTCAGCAAAGTCACAGGATATAACATCAATGCACAGAAGTCAGTTGCATATCTATACACTAACAATGAAGCAGCAGAAATAGAAATCAAGGAATTGAGCCGGTTTACAACCCCAAATCATAAAATAAATAGGAATAAACCTAATCAAAGATGTGAAAGATCTTTACACTGAAAACTATGGAACACTTATGAAAGAAATTGGGGAAGACACAAAGAATTGGAAAAACATTTCATGCTCAGGACTGGAAGAACAAATATTGTTAAAATATCTATGCTACTCAAAGCAATCTACACATTCAATGCCATCCTTATCAGAATACCACCAGTATTTTTCACAGAGTTAGAACAAACAATTCTAAAATTTGTATGGAAACAGAAAAGGCCCCAAATAGCCAAAGGAAAGTTGAAAAAGAAAACCAAAGCAGAAGGCATCACAATTCCGGACTTCAAGCTGTATTACAATGCTGTAATCATCAAGACAGTATGATACTGGTACAAAACCGACACATAGATCAATGGAACAGAATA
Organism: Zalophus californianus; assembly: GCF_009762305.2. Classification (NCBI taxonomy): domain Eukaryota; kingdom Metazoa; phylum Chordata; class Mammalia; order Carnivora; family Otariidae; genus Zalophus; species Zalophus californianus. The sequence continues at coordinate 67,490,981 of NC_045612.1, forward strand.
GAGAACCCAGAAATGGACCCTCAACTCTATGGTCAACTAACCTTCGAAAAAGCAGGAAAGAATATCCAATGGAAAAAAGAGTCTTTTCAACAAATGGTGTTGGGATAATTGGACAGCCACATGTAGAAGATGAAACTGGACCACTTTCCTACACCATACACAAAAATAAACTCAAAATGAGTGAAAGACCTAAATGTGGGAAAGGAATCCATCAAAATCCTAGAGGAGAACACATGCAGCAACCTCTTTGACTTTGGCCTCAACAACTTCTTGCTGGATACATCTCCATAGGCAAGGGATACAAAAACAAAAATGAACTATTGGGACTTCATCAGGATCAAAGGCTTTTGTACAGCAAAGGAAATAGTCAACAAAACTAAAAGGCAGCCTAAGGAATGGGAGAAGATATTTGTAAATGTCTTATCAGATAAAGGGTTAGTATCCAAGATCTATAAAGAACTTATCAAACTCAACATACATAACACAAATAAACAAAAAATCCAGTCAGAAATGGGCAGAAGACATGAACAGACATTTCTCCAAAGAAGACATCCAAATGGCCAGCAGACACATGAAAAAATGTTCAGCATCACTATCAGGGAAATACAAATCAAAACCACAATGAGATACCACCTGACACAGGTCAAAAAATAAAATAAAATAATGGCTAAAATTAACAACTCAGGAAAGAACAGATGTTGGCAAGGATGCAGAGAAAGGGGAACCCTCTTATACTGTTGGTGGGAATGCAAACTGGTTCAGCCACTCTGGAAAACACTATGGAGGTTCCTCAAAAAGTTAAAAATAGAGCAACCCTATGACCCAGCAATTGCACTACTAGGTATTTACCACAAAGATATAGATGTAGTGAAAAGAAGGGGCACATACACCCTAATGTTCATAGCAGCAATGTCCACAATAGCTACACTGTGGAAAGAGCCCAGATGTCCACTGACAGATGAATGTATAAAGAAGATGTGGTATATGTATAGGATGGAATATTACTCAGCTATCGAAAAGAACAAAATCTTCCCCTTTGCAACGTGGATGGACTAGATGGTATTATGCTAAGTGAAATAAGTCAGCCAGAGAAAGACAAATACCATTTGATTTCACTCATGTGGAATTTAAGTAACAAAATAGACGAACATAAGGGAAGGGAAGGAAAAATAAAATAAGATAAAAACAGTTAAAAAAAAGAGTGCCTAATCACACTACTTCTATTCATTATAGTACAGGACGTTTGGTCAGAGAAATCAGACAAGAAAAAAAGGGTCAGAAGTGGAAAAAAATTGTCTCTATATGTACATATTATTTTATATGTAGAAAATCCATAAGATTTTACCCAAAATTTTTAGATCTAATAAACAGGCTCAGGAAATTTTCAGGATACAAAACTAACATAAAACATCAGTAGTGCTTCTATACATGAATAGCAAGTTATCTGAGAAAGAAATACAGAAAATGGGGCACCTGGGTGGCTCAGTCGTTAGGCGTCTGCCTTCGGCTCGGGTCATGATCCTAGGGTCCTGGGATCGAGCCCCACATTGGGCTCTCTGCTCAGCGGGAAGCCTGCCTCTCCCCCTCCCACTCCCCCTGCTTGTGTTCCCTCTCTCTCTGTGTCTCTCTCTGTCAAATAAATAAATAAAATCTTAAAAAAAAAGAAATAAAGAAAATGATCACATTTACCATAGCATTAAAATAATAAAATACTTAGGAATAAATACAATAAGGAAGTGAAAGATATCTAATCTGGAATCTACAGATGTTTATGAATGAAACCAAAGAGAGAAATAATTGGAAATGTGTCCCATGTTCATAGATTGCAAGAATTAATATTGTTAAAGTGTCAATACTACCAAAAGGAATCTATAGGTCCAATACAATACCCATCAAGATTCTAATGTCATATTTTAACAAAAATAGAAAAACAATCCTAAAATTTATATATATATATAAATATATATATATATATATATATATAAATATATAAACCCATAGGTAATATCATCCTCAATTGGGAAAAACTGAGAACATTCCTCTATGGTCAGGAACAAGACAAAGATGTCCACTCTCACCACTGTTATTTAACATAGTACTGGAAATCCTAGCCTCAGCAATCATAGAACAAAAAGAAATAAAGATCATCGAAGTTGACAAGGAAGTAGTAAATCTTTAATTATTTGCAGATGACATGATGTTCTACATAGAAAACCCAAAAGCCTACACCAAAAAAATTGCTAGAACTGATATGCCAAATCAGTAGTCACAGGATACAAAATCAATGTACAGAATCTGTTGTATTTCTATACACAACAGTGAAGCCACAGAAAGAGAAATCAAGGAATCAGTCTTATTTGCAATTCACCAAAACCCATAAGATACCTAGGAATAAACCTAACCAAAGTAAAAGACCTGTACTCTGAAAACTTTAAAACACTAGTGAAAGAAATTGAAGATGACACAAAGAAACAAAAAGACATTCCATGCTCATGGGTTGGAGGAAAAATTTGAAATGTCTATATTACCCAATGCAATCTATGCATTTAATATAATCTCTATCAAAATACCACCAGCATTTTTCACAGAGCTAGAACAAACAATCTAAAATTTGTATGGAACCACAAAAGACCCTGAATAGTCAAAGAAATCCTGAAAAAGCAAAGCAAAGCTGAAGGCATCATGATTCTGGACTTCAAGTTATATTACAAAGCTGTAGTCATCAACACAGTATGGTAGTGGCACAAAAACAGACACATATATTAATGGAACAGAATAGCAGACTTGGAAATGGACCCACAGCTATATAGTCAACTAATCTTCATCAACGCAGGAAATAATATCCAATGGAAAAAAGACAATCTCTTCAACAAATTGTGTTGGGAAAACTTGACAGCAACACACAGAAGAATGAAACTGGAGCACCTTCTTACACCATACACAAAACTAAATTTAAAAATGGATGAAAGATCTAAATGTGAGACAAGAAACCATTAAAATACTAGAGGATAACACAGTAATGACTTTGACATTGGCCATAGCAACTTCTTACTAGATATGTCTCCTGAAGCAAGAGAAACCAAAGCAAAAATAAACTATTGGAACTTCATCAAAATAAAAAGCTTCTGTACAGCAAAGGGAACCATCAACAAAACTGAAAGACAACCTCCTGAATAGGAGAAGATACTTACAAATGGCTTATACAATCATCATCATCATCCAGTTAAGAAATGGGCAAAAGACATGAATAGACATTTTTCAAAGACATACAGATGGCCAACAGACATGTGAAAAGATGCTCAACATCCTTAATCATCAGGGTAATGCAAATCAAAACTACAATGAGATATCACCTCACACTTTTCAGAATGGCTAAAATTAATAACACAGGTATGAACAGATGTTGGCGAGTCTGTGGAGAAAGGGGATCCCTCTTACACTGTTGGTGCGAATGCAAACTGGTGCAGCCAGTCTGGAAAATAGTATGGAGGTTCCTCAAAAAGTTAAAAATAAAACTGCATTATTATCTAGCAATTGCACTAATAGGTATTTACCCAAAGAAAACAAAAATACTAACTGAAAGGGATACATGCACCTGCATCCTGATATTTATAGCAGCATTATCAATAACAGCCAAATTTTGGAAAGAGTCCAAATTTCCATTGACAGATGAACGGATAAAGAAGAAATGGTATATATATAATGGAATATTCTCAGCCATAAAAATAATGAAATCTTTCCATTTGTAATGATGTGGATGGAGCTAGAGATTATTATGCTAAGCAAAATAAGTCAGTCAGAGAAAGACAAATACCATATGAATTTGCTCATATGTGGCATTTAAAAAACAAAACAAATGATCATAGGGGGAAAAAACAGAGGAAAACCAAAAAACAGACACTTAACTATGGAGAAGAAACTGATGGTTAACAGAGGGGCAGTGAGGTGGAGGGATGGTTTAAATAGGTGAGGGATTTAAGGATTGTCCTTGTTGTGATGAGCACCAGGTGTATGTAAGTTTTGAATCACTGGATTTTACACCTGAACATTGGATGTTAACTAACTGGAATTTAAATAAAAATAAAAACAGAAGAGATTTGTGGTTACCAGAGGGAAGGGATGATGGGAGGGGGAATTGGGTGAAGGTGGTCAAAGTGTAAAACTTCCACTTAAATAAATAAGTACTAGGGATGTAATGTATGGCATTATTACTGTGATTAACACTGCTATATGACATATGAAAGTGGTTAAGAGAATAGATTCTAAGAATTCTCATTAAAAGGAAGAACTATTGTTTTCTTTTTCTTTTCTTTTGTATCTATATGAGATGATAGATGTTAACTAAACTTATTATGGTAATCATTTCATGATAAATGTAAGTCAACTCATTATGCTGTATAAATTAAACTTACACAGTATTGTATGTCAAGTATATGTAAATAAAACTGGAAAAAATTATCAAGCAGATAAAAACTAAACAGAGATGGGGACATGTCCAAAGGACACAGGATCCACCTGAAAGAGGTCCCTATGGCCAAATCTGGAATGATTTGAGCTATAAATAAATCACAGTATTATATTATATGAGAATGGAAAAAAATACCCATAGGTCTTGCTGATATGAAAAATGATTGAATACATCAATAAATAATAAATAACAATAGTTTCTTATGTAATAATTCTAATAAATACATGTAGAAAAGAGAAATAGAAAATTGTTGTAAAATATCACAGTAATAATTGCTGAAGGCAAAATTTACTTATGAAAGCTTAAATTAGTGGGAGAAACTGGGTATATTTGCATAGCCTCATGTATGTCTTTCTGAAGTCTATTAGTTACTGTGGCAGTTTAACATATGCTCAGAAATTCTTTTATACTTTTTTTTCTTCAGGTGATGGAGCATAATTCCTTATTACTCAAGTGTAAGCTAGACTTAGCTGCTATAAATATTCCCACCAGTGATATACTTGTTCCTGTAATTGGGTCAGAGTTTCTTGGACCACACCTGACTCATTAGCATAGAAACAACATTCCTCCTGTAAGAAGAGGCAGAGCCCCCCTTGCACAGCTGTGAGCAAGTCGAGCCTGCTCCTGTTTTGGAGGACCACTGAGACCAGTGAATCGAGTTGGCGCTGCAGGGCCAAGGCCGACTGACTGAGGGTGGAAAAATCTGCTGTGAGTTGTTGAGTTAACCCCTGGTACTGAACCTGAGACATCCCGAAGCCAGTGGCACCAAGGGCAACACTTGATGCAACCAGAAGGCTCACAATAAGAGCGATGACTGTGGGGGAGCGTTGAGGGCAGCTAGGAGGTCTCCACATGAGTGGGGCATTGTTCCCAGGGAGGACTGAAAGATCAGGTAAGAAACTGACAAGTGTGCATGAGTGATCACGCAGGGCGATGCAGATGTATACACTTTGATCACAAGCCAGAAAAGTGTTGTTAGGTGCACAGACCCAGCTGTGGCCGGTAATGAGAGAGGATGAGTTGCCATACTGTGGTACCAGAGCCAGAAGGGGATAATCTGAGGTCCCTGGTGCTGAGGTGGGAGGTGACATGGTAGATTGGTTGAGGATGACACCTAGGTATTGGACAGGACCGGGCTTCATACAGATCCAGCCGTCAGACACTAGGGGTGGATTTGAGTGGTTAAGCGCTTGGAGGGAGGTGTTAATCATACCTAACAGTTGCGCTATAGATGCTAGCTGCATGTGGATGGGGGACCCAGGGATATGCCAGGGCGAGTTATTTTCTGTCTGACTCTGGGGGTTGACTGTAAGGCTTGGAGTGAACATGGACTTAATCTTAAATTTGGCCATGGGGTTGGTCCCCATAGGGTGATATTAGCCCAACAGGAGAATGATTCCTGTAGCCCATGATGTGGCATTGAGTTCTAAGACTGAGAGGGTGAATGGTATACAGTGATTGTTAGGGCAAGAGGATGGGGTGGCATTGCATGACAAGGAAATCTGGATGTCACTGTGCTGTTTGAGGCGCCACCACCTGGTGGACCATCATTCCATTCCCTGCCAAGTTGCCACCCGTGACTCACAACCCCAGATTTGTGAGCAGAACTGAGGGCAGGTGTTTGGCTGTTGAGGCATAGGGCCCCCACAGGTGTAGATATCTACCAGCCGGTAACCTGAGTGAGGGCCATGGTAGGAACACTGTCTATGAGGTTCCCAGGAGGTATCAAGAAGCTGGCATCCATCAAAAGGGAGGTTAATCTTTGCTGTGTGCCCATCCCAGGTGGAAGAATTCAGTGGGGGTGCTGGTGCGGGATTGAGGGGGATAAGCCGAAAAGTCCATTTGCTAGTAATGGTGATATGAGAGTTTGCCACCCTTGCCTGGCTGGGCAAGCTAGAGGCAGTGAGGAGGAACAGCACACCAGGTAGCAGAAGACCGGGACTGATTGGGGCCAGGAAAACCATGGTGAAATGCCCTTGGGAGTAGACAGCAGAGGGCCAGTAAAATTGGGATCTATGACCTTAGGTAGAGGGAGCCATCATGGCTAACCCATCAGCAGATGAAACCCTTGGACAAGTAAGTGCAATAATACACCCTAGGGACACCCAATATGCAATGACAATAGTAAGCCTCTGAGGGAAAGTCCAGTCAGAAGGGGCAACAGTGTGGAGTCCGACTCCCAATATGAGGGAAATCATGCTGATGAGAGCCAGGGACCACGGTGAGCAAGTGTCCATCAGTTGGTGGGGTCTCATCGAAGGTGAAGCTGGAGTGGGTTCGTGAAGTCTGGCTGGACTCTCCACTGTGTGGCTCCTTGTCTGAATGATGAGCTTTCTTCACTCTGGAGTGATGAACCCATGGGGTGACACCTGAAACCTTGAGGGCAGTAAGGGTGGTTAGAACAATGGTGTGGGGCCCTGTCCACTATGGCTTGAGGGGGTCTTTCTTCCAATCTTTGACCCAAACTGAGTCCTCTGTCTGGAAGGAGAGTACCTGAGACCCTAAGGAGATTGGGGCCCTCTCAAAGGCGTACTTTTGTAATTTATTCAGGGTGGCCCCCAGGGCCTGAAGCTGCCCTGTATCCCTTTATCTCCAACCTGATGCAAGTTTCCTGGAAGGCTTCCCAAGCACGGGGGAGGTTGTCCATATATAAATTCGAATGGGAAAAAACCTGTTGTCCTGGGTGTGCAGCAAGCACACAGGAGAGCTAGGGGTAGCAGATCCAGCCATGGGAGGTTAGTCTCCTGACAAAACTTTGCTAAGGTTCCCTTGAGGGTGTGATTCATTCACTCTACTTTCCCTGAACTTTGGGGCCAGTAAGCGGTGTGGAGTCTCCAGATGATGTTGAGAGATTTGGTCAAGACCTGTACAATGTCTGCCACAAATGTAGGTCCGCGGTCACTATGGATTGTTAATGGCAGTCTGAACAGGGGGCACGATCTCCCTCAAGAGGACTTTAGCTACTTCCCGGCTCTACTCTGTCCTAGTCAGGAAGGCTTCAAATTACCCAGAGTATGTACATACTATTACTAGGAGATATCTGAACCCCCTGCTCAGTGGCACATCTGTGAAGTCTACCTCTAGATCTTCAAAGGGGGTTGCTCCCATCCTCTGGACACCTGGCAGGGGCCGTGGTGCAGACCGAGCATTATTTTTAGCACATGTTATGAATCTTTCACTCGTTGCTTGGCACAGTGCTGGCAGCTGACTGATGTAGTAGTGCTTCTTGAGAAGGGCCTCTAATGTAGTTTTACCCAGATGAGTGAGTTGGTGGTATTCCTTGACTAGATGCCCTCCAGTTGCTGTTGGAACAAAGATGCGCCCATCTGGCATCATCCACCATCCCTTTTCAGTCAGGGTGGCTCCCTCAGCCATGGCCCATTCCTTTTCCTTTTTAGTGTAACTGGGTGGAGGGACTTCTTCTGGAGGTGTTAGGGCCATGGTGAGGGAAGGGGCTCTGTCCATGTCCTCACTGGCTGAGGTCTTGGCTGCCTCATCTGCCAGATGATTTCCCCGCGCTTTGGGGTCGTCTCTTTTCTGGTGTCCCTTACAGTGTAGGATTGCTACTTCCTTTGGAAGCCAGATGGCTTCGAGGAGTCTCAGTATCTCTTTGTTCTTGATAGCTTTTCCTGCTGTGGTTAGGAAGCCCCTTCCCTTGTAGATGGCTCCATATATATGTACAGTAGCAAAGGCATACCGAGAGTCTGTATAGATGTTGACTCGCTTGCCTTCACCGAGGGTGAGGGCTCGGACTAAGGCATATAATTCAGCCCCTTGAGCTGACCATCCAGCTGGTAATGCTTTAGCTTCTAGGATTTCAGTGGTTGTGGTTACTGCATAACCCACTTTCCGGGCACCCACTTGTAGGTAACTGCTGCCATCACTGAATAGCATGAGCTCTGGATTCTTTATGGCTTGATCCCGCAGATCTGGACGGCTCATGTAGACTTCATCAGTCACCTCAGAGCAGTCATGGTCTGGTTCCCCCTCTTCCATGGGGAGAAAGGTTGCTGGATTTAATGTCCTTACTCTTTCGAGGGTGACCCACAGGTTTTCACAGAGCAACCCTTGGTATTGTGCTAGCCGAGAGTTGGAAAGGAAGCAGTGTCCCTGTGTATTCATGAGGGACACAACTGCATGAGGGACCCTGATGTTAAGATGTTGCTCCAGGGTAAGTTTGTCCACCTCCTTGATGAGTAGGACTGTGGCTGACAGTGCCCTGAGGCACGGTGGCCATCCCGCTGCCATGGGGTCCAGCTTCTTTGACAGGTAGGCAACTGGCCATTGCCAGGGTCCAACAGTCTGGGTGAGTACCCCAAGCGCTATTTTTTCCTTTTCATGCACAAAGAGGTTGAAGGGTTTTTCTACATCTGGTAGGCCCAGTGCTGGAGCCTGCCCCAGGGCAGTCTTTATCTCTGTGAAAGCGGCTTCTGCTTCTAAGTCCAGGCAGGGGGTTCTCGATCTGGTCCCCCTAAGAGATCATAAAGGGATCATATTGCCAAGAACCCGGGGATCCAGATGCAGCAGAATCCTGCAGCCCCCAGGAATTCTCCTAGGCCCCTTTTTGTCTGGGGCTATGGCAGGGAGATGATGACCCTTTTCCTCTCCGGCCCTAGTTCTCTTTTCCCTTGGGTGAGAAGGAAACCAAGGTAGCAGACCTGTTGTTGGCAGATTTGTACCCTCTTCCATAAGGCTTGGTATCCCAAGTCTGTCGGGAGCTGTAGAAGGGCCTTTGTGCCTTTTGTGCAGTCTTCTTGTGTGTCACTGGCAAGGAGGAGGTCATCCACATACTGGAGGAGGGTGCATCATGTGGCCTCCCTTGGGAAGCTGGCAAGGTCTGTGGCCAGCACCTCCCCAAAGAGGATTGGTAAGTTTTTAAACCCCTAAGGGAGGCGCGTCCAAGTCAGTTGCATCTGGTGCCCTGTATCAGGTTCAGACCATTCAAAGGCAAATAGTGGCTGGCTCTGGGGAGCTAAACGGAGGCAGAAGGCATCCTTCAAATCTAGGCAAGTGAACCATCTGGCCGACTCTGGGATTTGGCCGAGGAGGGTGTATGCATTCGGGACCACTGGGTGCAGAGTGATGGTTACCTTGTTGATGGCCCACAGGTCTTGAACTGGTCGATATCCCCCTCCTGGCTTCTTGACTGGCAGGAGTGGGGTATTCCAGGCCGACTGGCACTCAACTAGAATACTTTGCTTCTTTCAGTTTGGTCAGATGTTCTTGGATGCCAATCTTAGCTTCTTGTGGAAGGGAGTACTGCCTTTGCCTCTAAGGTTGGGCTCCTGGGATCAGTTAAACAGTGATAGGGACCCAATTCCAGGCTAGTCCAGGTGGGTTGTTTTTAGCCCATACTGAAGGGAAGGTGAGTCTGAACTCCGGTGGGCTGCTCGGCTGGGCCTGGGCACAGAATAGCCTCCATTCTTCTTCCCTTGGTGTGGTAATTTCTAGTATTAGAGACCCTGTCTCCTCTTGCCTTGGGTTCAATCAAAGGCTAGTGTGTCCTGTGGGCTCAAAGATTATCTGAGCCCTAAGCTTGGAGAGTATGTCTCGGCCCAGGAGAGGGATGGGGCAATCAGGCAGATAAAAGAATTCATGTCGGACCTGTGACCCCCAAGTTTGCACTGGCGAGCCTGGCAAAAGGGCTGTTGTATTGCCCACGTCCCAGTGGCCCCAAGGATGGTTGCAGTCCTTTTGCTGAAAGGTGCCACTGGGGAGATGACAACATAGTGCTCGGCCACAGTATCAACCATAAAATTCACTGGTTGGCCCCCCACCTCCATTTTGATCGTGGGCTCATGGGGCCAAGATGGAAAGAGCCCAGTCTCCCAAAGCCTATGAGGTCCTCCTCTCGGGGTTCTTCCTTATAGTGGCTGGGCTTTTGAGCCTTTCCCCGGTTGGGACATTCATTTATCCAATGCCCTTTCTCTTTACAGTAGGCACATTGATCCCTTGCTAAGGGTGTTCTGGGCTACGCCCTTTCAGTGTTTGGGATCTCCCCATCTTTGTGTTGTCCTTTTCTTTCAGGGTGGCGGCAAGGAGGCTGACTTTCTTTTTCATCTTTTTGTCAGCCTCCCGTTCAGTTGCAACCTCTCTGTTCATGTAGACGTTATTGGCAATCTCTATTAGTTGGGTGATATTCATCCCAGCAAAACCCTCTAGTTTCTGAAGTTTTTTTCTGATGTCTGGGGCAGCCTGAGCCACAAAGAAGGTGTTTACCATCTGTTGGCTTTCCTGTGCCTTGGGGTCAAATGGAGTGTATATTCTGTAGGCTTCACATAGTGTTTTATTGTAGTCCGTGGGGGGACTCCCCTGTTTGTTGAGTGACTGAGGATACCTTAGTCATGTTCATGGGTTTCTTAGCTCCTGCCCAGATTCCCTGGAGGAGAGCCTCCTGGTACCGGTGGATGTGGGCCTGTCCCTTGGTTGTGGTGAAGTCCCATGCTGGGCGCTCTTCTGGTGTGGTCATATTAGCCCAGGCAGCAGGGTCAATGACTCCTGCTGGTGCATAGTCTTCCAGGTACTGCCATGAACCTTTCATTATTCTCCTCCTTTCCTCTGTGTTAAACAGGGTGTAGAGTAACTGTTGGCAGTCTTCCCAGGTTGGCCAATGGGTCTGGAAGAGGGATTCTATGAGGTCTATGGAAGCCTGTGGTTTCTCAGAGTAGGATGGGGTGTTATGTTTCCAGGTGAGGACGTTGGTGGTGGAGAAGGGCTGATAATACATCACAGAATGTCCGGGTTGTACTGTCCCATCTTCATCGTGCCTCTCAGGTTCCCCTGTCTCTCATACCAGCAATTGGAGGGTTCTTGCACCTGGCCTGGGGTGCAGCCTGGCTTCTGGTCCTGGAGAAAGTGGATCTTTTGGTCCTGGAGGCACCGGTGGATCCTCTGGGCCTGGGGGCACTGGTGAAACCAATGGCAGTGGAGTGTCTGGAGCTGAAGGGCCAGGTGTAGACAGTCTTGGGTGTACGCACAGTGGGGGCAGGGTTGGCTCATCCTCAGGATCTCCGGCTAGGATTTCTGGAGACCGGGGCTTTTGCTGATTTTCTTTAGGTCACTTGGATAAGGCGATTAAGACCCTGGCCTGTCCCTGCCTATTGCAAGCAAATCAAACCCAGGGGGGAAGGGTCTGAGCAATTCCTAGCCAGGAGTCAATGTACAGAAACTGGTCAGGGTGTCTTGGTTCTCCTGTTACAACTCGCCATACTCGACGAATGGTTGGGGTATCCAATGTCCCTTCTGAACGCCACCCAACATCAAAGGTGGGCCATTCCAATTCATATAGGGTTCTCAACTTGCCAGGGTTCATCCTGACTCCCTAGTCTCCCCAAAACCCCTTCTTGAAATTTTTGATCATTGTCTCTAGAACCGTAGGTTTATTCTGCCCTGACCCCATGCTGATGTCCCCATGTGTGGTGGCATAGAGACAGACAAAGGGGGGGAGGCTGCCTCCTGAGGTGAGGAGACCAATCAGATGCCCGTCTGGCGATGTCCCAAAGGAGCTTAGGTGAAGCTTAGCCATAGCAGTCTCAGCGTTGTGACTTACAATTGGAAACTATTCCGATGCTGCCCTAGACTGTATGCGGTTCACCATGGAATCGCAGACAGGCCCACTCAGACTCTGTAGGCTTCTGGGGACCTTAAGGGTGCCCACCCGTGGAGTCACAGAATCAGTTTTCTTGAGCAAGCCAGCTCAGACTGCACATTCACTCACACGTTCACACTCCAGAAGTTATTACATTCCCTCCCTGGGAATCCCTACCTGTGAGACCTCTAAGAGGTCTTTGGGAGGGGATCAGGCTCCCCTTCCACCCCAGTGGGGTTGGGCCTGTCTGGGTCCTGGGGCTCCAGGCCTTACTGGAGTCCAATGTGGGGACCAGGTCCTCATCTGCCAAGTCTCCTCAAGTCCGGCAGGAACAGGAGTGTGGGGCCAGCCTGAGGTGACCGGGGCAGGAGACTGCTGAAAATTAGGCAGGGTGTGCCTTCTCCATTATGATCCCTCATTCCGTCACACACACACACCCCCACCATTGCCCCCAAACCAGTAGCAACAAAGGGCCAGCGTGGTTGGGTTTCCTGGTCAGGGAGCCAAATGTTATGGAACCTGGACTGGATAGCCTGACAGAAGAACCAAGTGGCACCCGGAGTTCTTGGAGGATAGGAGGTTTTTTTAATGCTGGCAGGCTCAGAGGAGAGTGATCTCCAAAGGTCTGAGCCCCGAGCACAAACAAAAGGGGCAATTTATACACTTCTACTTCTGCATACTTGGCACTTTGGGCGCGTGTGCAAAGTGGGGCAGGGAAAAGAACCCAGATTGGTGTGAGCGGGAAGCAGAGCAGGGAGAAGAACCTGGAAGAGCCCTGGGGCAAGGACTGGGACTCTCTCACTGGCTCGGTCGGCCATCTTAGTGCACAGATTTTCCTTATCAGTAGTATTATGCCAACTATTAATTTTGATAAATGTATTTTGTTTAAAAAGAGGCTATTGGGAAAGGGAAGTTTGGTGAAGAATATATGGGTAATCTCTGTACTATCATCTTTTAAACTCTTCTGTAAATCTAAAATTATTTCAAATAAAAAATTAAAGCAAACATAAAAAGTAGATTTATTGATGACTTGAACCATACATGCAATATGCTTATAATATTATCTCTATAGAAAGTTCTGCACACGATAAATAATGTTTATTTTATTCTGCACAGAGGAAATATTCATAAAAAACAATGATGCTCTAAGCCATAAATAAAGCCCTAGAAAATTTCAAAGGTCACTATCATCCAGACTACTTTTTGATAATAATTTAATAAAATTAGAAATTTGTAACAAAAAATAGCAAAAAAAATCCCATTGGTTTGCCAAATTACATATTACTAAATAACCCTTTGACACTTTTAATGCTTAGGTTAAAGAAATCACAAAAGACATAAATAAATATTTATAACAGTATGATAATGAAAATAATACATGTCAAAAATTTATCAGACAGAGGTGTATGACCGGCTCACTCAGTATGATCTTGGAGTTGTGAGTTCAAGCCCACATTGGATGTAGAGATTACTTAAAAATAAAATCTTAAAAAAGTTATCAGATAGATCAAGCAGTATTTATAGGAATGTATGTAGCTTTAAATAAGTAAATCAGGATACAGTACCTAAATTATATAAACATTCAACTTGAATTAGTAATAGAGCAAGTCTAAATAAAAAAGAAAGAAATTATAAAGATCAAGCAAAAAATAAATTAGAGAATAAAAATGGAGATAGATAATAATACCAAATTATGGTTCTTTAAAAATAGTTATAAGATAGATGGATATTTGGTGAAACTTACCAATATAAAAATAATATTCAAATAAAACATATACAATGAAAAACAGGAAATAACTTTCGTCATAATGGAAATTTAAAACTATCATGAGAGGTGCAGAGGCAAGATGGCAGAGGAGTATGGGACCTTGTTTCATCTGGTCCCTCAAATTTAGCTGGATATCTATCAAACCATTCTGAATGCGCACGAATTCAGCCTGAGATGGAAGAATATATATCTGGAACTTTACAGGTAGAAAAGTGACAGCGTTTTGCAAGGTAGGAGGTGCAGAGTTGTGAATCTGTGGGGAGATATCAGAAGATAAAAGGAGCAGGGAGGGAGCCTCCATAAGCTGGATACTGGAAAGGGATATTGTACTGGAGCACTAAATCAGAACCCTTAGAAATCTGATCCAATGAGAAACATCTTTCTGAAAGAGGCTCAGAGGAAGAAAAGGGCAGAATTCTAGGTGGGTCATTGTGGTCTCAGGATCCCAGGAGACACAGAAAGAACGGAGGTGCCCGATTCGGTAGAGTGTCCCAGCAGCAGAGCAGGGAAACTGGTTATGGTCAGTGAGCCCAGGAGGGACTCCACAGCTTGGGTTGCCCTAAACCCTGAGCTAGGCCGGTTGGGTGACTGCTCTTTGCCTGAGCACCTTAAAAAGGACGGGAATGTATGGGCCATTTACCATCCCCTGGGAGGGGTGAAAAGGCTGTACCCATGACTGGGCAACAGCTCTCAGGGTGGTGGCAGGCCTGGAAAGGACAGTAGGGAAACACCCAGCCAAAACCCGAGAGCAGCAGAGAAAGGTATGCTCAGGAGCCCACAACTCTTCTCAGTACCAAGGACACAAAGGGCATGGGTCCCTGGGACTCCCCCCCAGGGAAGATTGCAGTGGGTGTGCACTGCAAGAGTCTGCAGAGTTTGGCACACACAAAAGTGAAAATGGTTTGTCCCAGAGGGTTTATTGAAGGGGGGGAACCGCAATCTCTCACCTCTGGGCTGGAGATTGGGCTTGGCCAGTTTTGCTCTGATCCTCTGAAGAGGCTCCTAACACCTTCAGGGAACAAAAGCCACACAGATGACCTGCTTACACTGAGCCCAGACCCCTGACAAGGGGTGGGGCAACTCTACCCAGGCAATGACACCTGAGAAGCAGCACAGCAGGCCCCTCCCACAGAAGACAAGTTAGAGGAACAGGTGGACTACGACTTCATGGAACCCACAAGTCTGTAAAACTCCAGTGCCAGGGGAAAATAGTATATTGAGCTACAGGTGTTTTCTCATGACTCATTTATTATTCAGACTAAAATTTTCCATTTCTATTTTTTTTACCTTTTTCCCATTTCAACTAGATTCTTATTTTACCAATGTATGTTTTTAAGTCGTTTTCTAACTTTTATTTTTTACATCTACATTTTATTCATATGGGCTTCATTTTAGTCCTTTTTCACTCTATTCAAATTTATTTATTTATTTATTTATATATTCATTTATTTTTTAATTTAAATTCAATTAGCCAAGGTATAGTGCATCATTGGTTTTTGATATAATGTTCAATGATTGATCAGTTTAGTATAACACTCAATAACACCCAGTGCTGTATATATATATTTAATATATATATTATATGTACATATATATATTATGTACATATAATATATATTATATATATATATATATAGTTTTGCTTTCTTTGCAATTTTGGAATACAGTGTCTTCTAACACACAGACCAAAATTCAGTCATGAACAAGTGGATCACTCTGCTTTGTCCACCCTTTGAGATTAGTCTCTCTCACCCCCCCTTTATTAATGTTTTATTTTGGTTTGGTTTTGTTTGCTTTTTTGTGGTGACTTCTGACCACTTTAGATTTGTCTAGGGTGTATTTTGCTTGGGTCATGGTTGATCTTTTGGAATCTGCTCATTTGCTCACCCATCCTTCTATGGGCAAAATGACTAGAAGGAGGAATTCACAACAAAAGAAAACCAGAGGAAATGTTCTCTGCCACAGAGCTAATTGATGTGGATATAAGTTATATGTCAGAGATGGAATTCAGGATAGCAATTATAAAGTTAATACCTAGGATTGAAAAAAGTATAAATGACAATACAGAATCTCTAAGGGCAGAAATGAGATCTAATTTGGCCGTACTTAAAAATTCTCTGAGATGCAGTCTAAATTGGATGCTCTAACAGCTAGAGTCAATGCGGCAGAAGAGAGAATAAGTAATCTAGAGAGCAGGCTGATGGATGGGAAGGAAGTTGACGAAAAAAAGAGAAAGACAACTAGTAACCTATGAAGAAAGATTTCGTGAATTTAATGATGCCATGAAATGAACCAATGTCAGAATTATTGGAGTGCCCAAGGAGGTGGGTAGACAGAGGGCCAGAAGGTATATTTGAACAAATCATAGCAGAGAACTTCCCTAACACGGGGAAGGAAACAAGCATTCACATCCAAGAGACAGAGAGGACCCCTCGGAAAATCAATAAAAATAGATCAACACCCTGACATGTAATAGTAAAGCTTGCAAATCTTAGAGAAAAAGAAGCTATCCCGAGAGCAGTTAAGGAGAGGAGGTTCCTTATGTACAGAGGGAGGAACATCAGAATAACCTCAGACCTATCCATAGAAACCTGGCAGGCCAGAAAGGGCTAGCAAGATATATTCAGGGTAATAATGAGAAGAACATGCAGCCAAGATACTTTATCCAGCAGGGCTGTCATTCAGAATGGAAGGAAAGATAAAGAGCTTCCAGGGCAGACAGAAATTGAAAGAATATGTGACCACTAAGCTAGCCCTGAAAGAAATATGAAGGGAGATACTGTAAACGAACAGAGACCCTAAGAGTAACACAGACCAGAAAGTAACAGAGACAATATGCAGAAACAGGGACATTACAGGCAGTACAATGACACGAAATTCATATCTTTCAATAGTTTCTCTGAAGGGAAATAGGCTAAATGCTCCAATAAAGACACACATGGTTTCATATTGGATAAAAAAAACAAGAGACATCCATACACTGTCTACAAGAGCCTCATTTTAGACCTAGACAACGTGAGACTGAAAGTGAGGGGGTAGAGAACCATTTACACACTAATGGACCTGAAAAGAAAGCTGGAGTAGCAATCCTCATATCAGAAAAATTAAATTTTAAACCATAGACTGTAGTAAGAATTGTAGAGGGATACTATATCATCCTTAAAGGATCTATCCAACAAGAAGATCTAACAACAGTAAATATCTACGCCTTCAATGTGGGAGTAGCCAATTATGTAAACCAATTAATAACCAAAGTAAAAAAAATATTGATAATAATACATTAATGGTAGGGGACTGCAACACCCCATTCACAGCATTGGACAGATCATCTAAGCAGAAGATCAATAAGGAAACAAGGGCTTTGAATGACACACTGGATCAAATGGACTTCACAGTTATATACAGAACATTCCATCCTAAAACAACAGAATACTCATTCTTCTTGAATGCACATGGAACTTTCTCCAGAATAGATCACATACTGGGTCACAAATCAGGTCTCAAACTATACCAAAAGATTGAGATTATTGCCTGCATATTTTCAGATCACAATGCTTTGAAACTTGAACTCAATCACAAAAGGAAATTTGAAAGGAACTCAAATACTTAGAGGTTAAAGAGAATCCTGCTAAAGAATGTTTGGGTCAACCAGGAAATTAAAGAACAACTTAAACAATTCATTGAAACTAAAGAGAATGAAAACACTTTGGTTCAAAACTTATGGGATACTGCAAAGGTGGTCCTAATAGGGAAGTACATAGCAATTCAAGCCTCTCTCAAAAAATTAGAAAAATCCCAAATACACAAGCTAACCTTACACCTAACGGACCTGGAGAAAGAACAGCAAATAAAGCCTAAGCCCAGCAGGAAAAGAAAAATAATAAAGATTAGAGCAGAAATCAATGAAATAGAAACAACAACAACAACAAAAACCAGTAAAACAGTTAAACAAAACTAGAAGCTGGTTCTTTGAAAGAATTAATAAGACTGATAAACCCCTGGCCAGACTTATCAAAAAGAAAGAGAAAGGATGCAAAGAAGTAAAATTATGAATGAAAGAGGAGAGATTACAACCAACACCAATAAATATAAACAAGTATAAGAATATATTATAAGTAATGAAATACCAACAAATTAGGCAATCTGGAAAAAAATGGATGCATTCCTGAAAACTCATAAACTACCAAAACTGAAACAGGAAGAGATAGAAAATCTGAACAGACCAATAACCAGTGAGGAGATTTAAGCAGTAATCAAAAACCTCCCAAAAAACAAGAGTCCAGGGCCTGATGGATTCTCAGGGGAATTGTACCAAGCATTGAAAGAATTAATACCCATTCTACTGAAGTTGTTTCAAAAAATAGAAACAGAAGGAAAGCTTCCAGACCCACTCTATGAGGCCATCATTACCCTGATCCCCAAACCAGGCAAAGACCTAATCAAAAAGGAGAATTTCAAACCAATATCCCTGATGAATATGAACCCCAAAATTCTTAGTAAAATCTTAGCTAATAGGATCCAACACTACAGTAAAGGTATCATCCACCACGACCAAGTGGGATTTATCCCTGGGATGCAAGGGTGGTTCAACATTCACAAATCAATCAATGTGATAGAACCTATTAATAAGAGGAAAGAGAATAATCATATGGTCCTCTCAATTGATGTAGAAAAAACAATTGACAAAATATAGCATCCTTTCTTGATTAAAACTCTTCAAAGTATAAGGATAGAGGGAACATACCCCAATATCATAAAAGCCATCAGTGAAAACCCAAAGCGTGTATCATTCTCAATGGGGAAAAACTGAGAGCTTTTCCCTTAAGGTCAGGAACACGACAGGGATGCCCACTCTCACCACTATTGTTCATCATAGTACTAAAAGTCCTAGCATCAGCAATCAGACAACAAAAAGAAATAAAAGGCATTCAAATTGGCAAAGAAGAAGTCAAAATCTCACCCTTTGCAGATGACATGATACTTTATGTGGAAAACCTAAAAGGCTCCACCCCAATATTGCTAGAACTTATATAGTGATTCAGCAACATGACAGGATACAAAATCAGTGCACAGAAATCAGTGGCATTTCTATACACTAACAATGTCATTAAAGAATCAATCCCATTTACAATTGTACCAAAAATCATAAGATACCTTGGAACAAACCTAATCAAAGTGGTAAAGGATCTGTACTCAAGAAACTACAGAACACTTATGAAAGTAATTGAGGAAGACACAAAGAGATGAAAAATATTCCATCTTCATGGATTGGAAGAATAAATATTGTTAAAATGCCTATGCTGCCCAGAGTGATCTACAGATTCAATGCAATTTTATCAAAACACCATCGACATTTTTCACAGAGCTAGAACAAGCAATCCTAAAATTTGTACAGAACCAGAATAGACCCAGAATCACCAGGGGAATGTTGAAAAAGAACACCAAAGCTGGGGACATCACAATGCCTGACTTCAGGCTATATTACCAAGCTGTGATCATCAAGACAGCATGTACTGGCAGAAAAACAGACACAGATCAATGGAACAGAATAGAGAGCCCATAAATGGACCTTCAACTCTATGGTCAACTAACCTTCGAAAAAGCAGGAAAGAATATCCAATGGAAAAAAGACAGTCTCTTCAACAAATGGTGTTTGGAAAATTGGACAACCACATGCAAAAGAATGAAACTCAACCATTCTCTTACACCATACACAAAGATAAACTCAAAATGGATGGAAGATCTAATGTGAGACAGGAATCCATCAAAATCCTGGAGGAGAACACAGGCAGCAACTTCTTCAACCTTGGACACAGCAATTTCTTGCTAGTCTCCAAAGGCAAGGGAAAGAAAAGGCAAAAATGAACTTTCAGGATTTCATCAAGGTAAAAAGCTTCTGCACAGCAAAGGAAACAGTCAACAAAACTAAGAGGCAACCCACGGAATGGGAGACGATATTTGCAAATGACATTACAGATAAAGGGCTGGTATCCAAGATCTATATAGAACTCATAACACTCAACACCCCCAAAACAAAGAATACACTCAAGAAGTGGGTAGAAGACATAACAGACATTTCTCCAAAGAAGACATTCAAATGGCCACCAGACACATGAAAAAATGTTACATGTCACCTGCCATCAGGGAAATACAAATCAAAACCACAATGGTATGCCACCTTTCACCAGTTAGAATGGCTAAAATTAACAAGACGAGAAACAAGTGTTGGTGAGAATGTGGAGAAAGAGGAAGCCTCTTACACTGCTGGTGGGAATGCAAACTGGTACAGCCACTCTGGAAAACAGTATGGCGGTTCCTCAAAAAGTTAAAACTAGAGGTACCCTACGATCCAGCATTTGCACTAGTGGGTATTTACACCCAAAATACAATGCGTTGATCCAAAGGAGTACCTGCACCCTAATGTTCATTGTGTTAATACCCATAATAGCCAAACTGTGGAAAGAGCCAAGATGTCCTTCAATAGATGAATGGATAAAGATGTGGTTCATATATACAGTGAAACATTACTCGGCCATCAGAAAGGATGAGTGCTTACCATTTACATTGACATGGATGGAACTGGAGGGTATTGTGTTAAGTGAAATAAGTCAAGCAGAGAGAGACAATTATCATATGGTTTCACTCATACTGGAATGTAAGGAATAGCACAGAGAATCATAGGGGAAGTGAGGGAAAACTGAATGGGAAGAAATCAGAGAGGGAGTCAAACCATGTGAGACTCTTGACTCCAGGAAACAAACTGAGGGTTGTGGAAAGGGAAGTGGGTGGGGGGATGGGGTAACTGGGTGATGGACATTAAGGAGGGCATGTGATATGATGAGCACTGGGTGTTGTATGTAGCTGATGAATCTTTGAACACTACTTCAAAAACTGGAGAGGTACTATATGTTGTCTAATTGAATTTAAATAAAAAAATAGATAAGACTTTCATGAAAAAGTAATGCCCATAATTTGAAAACCTAGGTGAAAATAAATTCCTAAGAAAATGAAATGTTAAAATTGACTTAAGAAAAAATAATTTTTTAGACTAATAAGTATTAAAGAAATTGATGTTAATCAAAGACCTCCTTTCTCCTGAAACTTCAGGTACAGTTGTTCTTTTTTTTTTATTTAAATTCAATTAGCCAACATATAATGCATCATTTGTTTTTTATGTAATGTTCAATGATTCATTAGCTGTGTATAACACTCAGTGCTCATCATTTCACATGCCCTTCTTAATGCCCATTACCCAGTTACCCCAGAGGGAGATAAACCATTAGAGACTCTTGACTCTGAGCTATAGTTGGTTTTACCAAACTCTTTTGTTTGAGGTATAATTGACACACAATGTTGTATTAGTTTTAGGTGTACAACATAGTGATTCAACATTTTTATACTTTGCTAAAGGGTCACCACTATGTTTAGTTATCACCTGTCACCTCAGAAAGTTAATACAATATTTTTGACTATATTCCTCATTCTGTACATTACATCGCCATGACTTACAGTTGACTATTGAACAACTTGGGTTTAGGGGTGCTAACGTCTACATAGCCAAAAATATGCATGTAACTTTTGATTTCTCAAAAACTTTACTAATAGGGGCGCCTGGGTGGCTCAGTTGGTTAAGCTTCCGACTCTTGATTTTGGCTCAGGTCATGATCTCGGGTTGTGAGATGAAGCCCTGCATTGGGCCCTGTGCTCAGCAGGGAGTCTACTTGAGATTCTCTCTCTCTCTACCCCCTCTGCCCCTCTCTCCTATTCTCTCTCAAATAAATATTAAAAAAACTTCATTAACAGCCTACTGTTGACCAGAAGTCTCACTGATTAACAGTTGATTAACATTTGATTAACACATATTTTGTGTGTGTGTGTATTATATACTATATTCTTACAATAAAGTAAGCTAGAGAAATTAAAATGTTATTGAAAACATCATGGAGAAGCAAAAATACATTCACAGTATTGTGCTGTAAAAATATTTATATAAGTGGACCCATGCAGTTCAAACCAGTGTTAGTCATGGTTCAACGGTATTTATTTTATAACTGGACATTTGTACTTAAATCCCTTCACCCATTTCATGTCCCCAATGCCCCTCTCCTCTGGCAACCACAAATCCGTTCTCTATTTTTATGAATTGGGGTTTCATTTTGTTTGTTTTGTTTTTTAGATTCAACATATAAGGGAAATCATGTGGTATTTGTCCTTCTGTGTCTGACTTATCTCACTTAGATTACAACTTTCAAGTCCATCCATGTTGTCACAAATGGCAAGATAATCATTTTATATGGCTGAGTAGTATTGTATATATTTAATATACACTATATATATTTCATATATCTTTTCAAATTAATATTTTTATTTTCTTTGAATAGATACCCAGTAGTGGAATTGCTGGATCATATAGTATCTCTATTGTTAATTTCTTGAAAAACCTCCATACTGTCTTCATAGTAGCTGCATTAATTTACATTACCACCAACATTACAGAAGCGTTCCCTTTTATCCACATCCTTGCCAACACTTGTTTTTTCTTGTCTTCTTAATAATAGCCATTATAACTGGTATATTTCATTATGGTTCTGATTTGAATTTCCCTGATAATTAGTGATATATAGCATCTTTTCATGTGCCTGCTGGCCATCTGTATATCCTCTTTGAAAAAATATCTATTCAAATCTTCTGCTCTTTTTTTTAGTCAATTTTTTATAGCTCCTGAATTGTATTTCTTCATATGTACTTGAGTATTAACCTTTTATCAGATATATGATACATTCTCCCATTCAGTGTATTGCTTTTTCATTTTGTTGATTGTTTCCTTTGCTGTGCAGAACCTTATTTTGATGTAGTCCCATTCATTTATTTTTGCTTTTGTTTTCCTTGCCTTTGAAGTCATATTAAAAAATCACTAAGACAAATGTCAAGAAGCTTACCAGCTATATTTTCTTCTATCAATTTTATGGTTTCAGGTCTTAGATTAAGGACTAATCCATTTTAGCTGATTTTTGTATATGGTACATGACAGTGCTCCACTTTCATTCTTTTACATGTAGCTTTCTAATTTCCCAACATTATTTATGTTTCTTTTCCATTGTATATTCTTTCCAACATTGCCAAAATTTAATTGGCCATATAGTGAGGGTTTATTTCTTGGCTCTTTATTCTGTTCCATTGATCTTGGTGCCTGTTTTTATGCCAATACAATACTGTTTTGATTACAATAGCTTCACAATATACTTAGAAATCAGGGAGCATGATACCTCTGGATTTGTTCTACTTTCTCAAGATTGTTTCGGTTATACATGATCTTTTATGTTTTCATGGAAATTTTAGGATTGTTTGTTCTAGATATGTAAAAAATAACATTGGAAATTTAATCAGGAATGCATTAAATCTGTAGCTATTTTTGGGTGGTTTGGACATTTTAACAATATTAATTCTTCCAATCCATGAGCACAAAATATCTTCCCATTTACTTGTATCTTCTTCAAACTTTTTCTTCAATGTCATAATTTTCAGTGGCCAGGTTTTTCATCTCCTTGGTTAAACTTATTCCTAGTTTTTTTTCCCTTTTAATATAATTGCAAACAGCATTTTTTCTTGATTCATCTTTCTGATAGTCCATTACAAGTGTACAAAAATTCAACAGATTCTGTATATTAATTTTGTGTTCTGAGAATCTACTGAATATATTTATTTGTTCTATCAATTTTTTGATGGGGTTTTAAGGGTGTTCTACATATAGTATCAGGTGATCCACTAATAGTAAAAGCTTTATTTCTTCCTTTCCAATTTTAGCTGCATTTAATTTTTTTCTTGCCTAATTGCTATGGCGGTATTTTCAATATAAATGTTGAATAAAAGTGGGAACTAGGATAGTAGGCATCCTTCTCTTGTTCCTGATCTTTATTTAAGGAAACCTTTCAGTTTTTCACCATTGAGTATGATTTTGACTGTGGGTTTTTCATATATGACCTTTATTATATTGAGGTATGTTCCCTCTATACCCACTTTGTTGAGAGTTATGGCAAATGGATGTTCAGTTTGCTTAATGCTTTTTCTGTGTCTATTGAGATGATGGTATGATTGTTTTTCTTTCATATTGTTAATATAATGAAATATGTTGATTGATTTGTGGGTGTGGTACCAACCTTGCATCACTGGAATAAATCCCACTTGATCATAGTTCTTTTCATGTATTGTTAAATTCAATTTGCTAATGGATTAAAGACCTAAGTGTGAGACCTGAAACCATAAAAATCCTAGAGAAGAACAGAGGCAGTAATGTCTTTGACATTGGCTGTAGCAACTTCTTTCTAAATATGTCTCCTGAGGCAAGGGAATCAAAAGCAAAAATAAACTACTGGGACTACATCAAAATTGAAAGTGTCTGCACGAAAAAGAAAACAATAAACAAAACTAGAAGGCAACTTATGGAATGGGAGAAGATAGCTACAAATGACATATCTGATGAAGGGTTAGTATTCAAAATATATAAAGAACTTATAAAACTCAATACCCAAAAACCAAATAATCCAGGTAAGAAATGGGCAGAAGACATGAATAGACACTTCTCCAAAGAAGACATATAGATATCCAACAGACACATGAAAAGATACCCAACATCATTCATCATCAGGGAAATAAGAATCAAAACTACAAGAAGATATTACCTCATATCTGTCAGAGCAGCTAAAATCAACACAAAAAAACGGCAGGTATTGGCAAGGATGTGGAGAAAGGGAACCCTTTTGCAATGTTGGTGGGAAAGCACACTGGTGCAGCCACTCTGGAAAACAGTATGGAGGTTCCTCAAAAAGTTAAAAATAGAACTACCCTAGAACCCAGCAATTACACTAGTAGGTATTTACCCAAAGAATACAAAGACACTAATTCAAAGGGGTACATGCACCCTGATGTTTATAGCAACATTGTCAACAATAGCCAAATTATGGAAACAACCCAAGTGTGCATTGACTGATGAATGGACAAAGAAGTGGTATATATATCCAATGGAATATTACTCAGCCATAAAAAATTAAATCTTGCCATTTGCAATGATATGGAAGGAGCTATAAAGTATTATCCTAAGTGATGTAAGTCAGTCAGAGAAAGACAAATACCATATGATTTCACTCATACATGGAACTTAAGAAACAAAACAAACGAGCAAAGGGAAAAAAAAGAGAGAGAGAATCAAAACCAAGAAACAGGCTAAACTATAGAGAACAAACTCATGGTTACCATGGGGGAGGTGTATGTGGGAATGGGTTAAATAGGTTATGGGGATTAAGGAGTACCCTTTTTAAGATGAGCACTGGATGTTGCATGTTAAGTGTTGAATCACTAAATTGTACACCTGAAACTAATATTACACTGTATGTTAACTAACTCTAATTTAAATAAAAACTTAAAAAATTAATTTGCTAATATTTTGTTGAAGATTTTGCATCTACATTAATCAGGAATATAAGCCTGTAATTTTCTTTTTGTGGTGTCCTTGTCTGGTAGGATATCAAGGTGATGATGGCCTTGTAAGATGAGTTTGGTAGTTTTTCCTCCTTTCAATAATTTTGAAGAGTTTGACGAAGATTCAATCTTTGAATGATTGGTAGAATTCACCAATGAAGCCATCTCATTTTGGATTGAAAAATTGTTGAGAGTTGTTTTATTTTCTGATTAGTGATTCAATCTGCCTACTAGTAAGCTGTGTATTCAGATTTTCTACTTTTTCATGATTCAGTCTCGGAAGATTGTGTGTTTCTATGAATTTATTCATGTCCTTTGATTTGTCAAATTTGTTGGTGTGTAATTGTGTATTGTGGTCTCTTATTCTTTATATTTTTGTCATATTAATTGTAACATCTCCCCTTCCATTTCTGATTTAAATTATTAGAGCTTTCCCTCATTTTCTTCTTGTTTAGTCTAGCGAGAAGTTTGTCAATGTTATCTTTTCAAAGAACCAATTCTTAGTTTCATCGATATTTTTATTGCCTTATAGTCTGTATTTCAATTATTTCTGCCTTTCTCTTTATTATTTCCTTTATTTTATTAACTTTGGCTTGATATTTTTTCTAGTTCTTTTAG
The DNA here is from genome assembly GCF_009762305.2 of Zalophus californianus. NCBI lineage: Eukaryota > Metazoa > Chordata > Mammalia > Carnivora > Otariidae > Zalophus > Zalophus californianus. The sequence goes on from NC_045612.1 coordinate 67,516,898, forward strand.
GTATAAAGTTAAATTGTTAGTTGAGATTTCTCTTGTTTCTTGAAGTAGGTCTGTAATGCTATAAACTTCCCTTTTAGAACCATGTTTGATGTATACCATTGACTCTGGTGTGTTGCATTTCTCTTTTCATTTGTCTCTAGGTATTATTTTGTTTCTCTTTTGATTTATTCTACTATCTAGTAGTTGTTCAGTTGATTGTTGTTTAATCTCTATATATTTGTAGTTTTTACAGTTTTCTTTTTTGTGGTTGATTTCCAGTTTCATACTTTTTTTGGAAAAGATGCTTGACTTGATTTTAATCTTGAATTTTTGGGGGGGTTAATTTTTTTATTGCTCTGTTAATCACCATACATTACATCATTAGTTCTTGAGGTAGTGTTCCATGATTCATTGTTTGCACATAACACCCAGTGCTCCACGCAGACTGTGCCCTCTTTAATACCCATCACCAGGCTAACCCATCCCCCCACGCTCCTCCCCTCTAGAACCCTCAGTTTGTTTTTCAGAGTCCATCGTCTCTCATGGTTCGTCTTCCCCTCCAACTTACTCCCCTTCATTCTTCCCCTCCTGCTATCTTCTTCTTTTTCTTTTTTCTTAACGTATGTTACATTATTTGTTTCAGAACTACAGATCTGTGATTCAACAGTCCTGCACAATTCACAGTGCTCATCATCGCACATACCCTCCCCAATGTCTATCACCCAGCCACCCCATCCCTCCCACCCCCACCACTCCAGCAACCCTCAGGTTGTTTCCTGAGATTAAGAATTCCTCATATCAGTGAGGTCATATGATACATGTCTTTCTCTGATTGACTTATTTCACTCAGCATAACACCCTCCAGTTCCATCCATGTCGTTGCAAATGGCAAGATCTCATTCCTTTTGATGGCTGCATAATATTCCATTGTGTATATATACCACTTCTTTTTTATCCATTCATCTGTCGATGCACAACTTGCCTCTTTCTACAGTTTGGCTATTGTGGACATTGCTGCTATAAACATTGGGGTGCATGTACCCCTTCGGATCCCTACATTTGTATCTTTGGGGTAAATACCCAGTAGTGCAATTGCTGGATCATATGGTAGCTCTATTTTCAACTGTTTGAGGAACCTCCATACTGTTTTCCATAGTGGTTGCGCCAGCTTGCATTCCCACCAACAGTGTAGGAGGGTTCCCCTTTCTCCACATTCCCGCCAACATCTGTCGTTTCCTGACTTGTTAATTCTAGCCATTCTGACTGGTGTGAGGTGGTATCTCATTGAGGTTTTGATTTGGATTTCCCTGATGCCAAGTGATGTTGAGCACTTTTTCATGTGTCTCTTGGCCATTTGGATGTCTTCTTTGGAAAAATGTCTGTTCATGTCTTCTGCCCATTTCTTGATTGGATTATTTGTTCTTTGGGTGTTGAGTTTTATAAGTTCTTTATAGATTTTGGATACTAGCCCTTTATCTGATATGTCATTTGCAAATATTTTCTTCCATTCTGTCGGTTGTCTTTTGGTTTTGTGGACTGTTTCTTTTGCTGTGCAAAAGCTTTTTATCTTCATGAAATCCCAGTAGTTCATTTTTGCCCTTGCTTCCTTTGCCTTTGGCGATGTTTCTAGGAAGACGTTGCTGCGGCTGTGGTCAAAGAGGTTGCTGCCTGTGTTCTCCTTTAGGATTTTGATGGATTCCTGTCTCACATTTAGGTCTTTCAACCATTTGGAGTTTATTTTTGTGTGTGGTGTAAGGAAATGGTCCAGTTTCATTCTTCTGCATGTGGCTGTCCAATTTTCCCAACACCATTTGTTGAAGAGACTTTTTTCCATTGGACATTCTTTCCTTCTTTGTCAAAAATGAGTTGACCATAGAGTTGAGGGTCCATTTCTGGGCTCTCCATTCTGTTCCATTGATCTATGTTTCTGTTTTTGTGCCAGTACCATACTGTCTTGATGATGACAGCTTTGTAATAGAGCTGGAAGTCCGGAATTGTGATGCCGCCAGCTTTGCTTTTCTTTTTCAATATTCCTCTGGTTATTCGGGGTCTCTTCTTGTTCCTTTCAAATTTTAGGATTATTTGTTCCATTTCTTTGAAAAAAGTGGATGGTATTTTGATGGGGATTGCATTGAATGTGTAGATTTCTCTAGGTAGCATTGACATCTTCACAATATTTGTTCTTCTAATGCATGAGCATGGAACGTTTTTCCATTTCTTTGTGTCTTCTTCAATTTCTTTCCTGAGTATTTTATAGTTTTCTGAGTACAGATCCTTTGCCTCTTTGGTTAAATTTATTCCTAGGTATCTTACGGTTTTGGGTGCAATTGTAAATGGGATCGACTCCTTGATTTATCTCTCTTCTGTCTTGTTGGTATATAGGAATGCCACTGATTTCTGTGCACTGATTTTATATCCTGCTACTTTACTGAATTCCTGTATGAGTTCTAGCAGTTTTGGGGTGGAGTCTTTTGGATTTTCCACATACAGTATCATATCATCTGCGAAGAGTGAGAGTTTGACTTCCTCTTTGCCGATTTGGATGCCTTTGATTTCTTTTTGTTGTCTGATTGCTGTGGCTAGGACTTCTAATACTATGTTGAATAGCAGTGGTGATAGTGGACATCCCTGCCGCGTTCCTGAACTTAGGGGAAAAGCTCTCAGCTTTTCCCCATTGAGAATGATATTCGTTGTAGGTTTTTCATAGATGGCTTTTATGATATTGAGGTATGCACCCTCTATCCCTATACTCTTAAGAGTTTTGATCAAGAAAGGATGCTGTACTTTTTCAAATGCTTTTTCTGCATCTATTGAGAGGATCATATGATTCTTGTTCTTTCTTTTCTTAATGTATTGTATCTCATTGATTGGTTTGCGGATGTTGAACCAGCCTTGCAGCCCAGAGATAAATCCCACTTGGTCATGGTGAATAATCCTTTTAATGTACTGTTGGATCCTATTGGCTAGTATTTTGGTGAGAATTTTTGCATCCATGTTCATCAAGGATATTGGTCTGTAATTCTCCTTTTTGATGGGGTCTTTGTCTGGTTTTGGGATCAAGGTAATACTGGCCTCATAAAATGAGTTTGGAAGTTTTCCTTCCATTTCTATTTTTTGGAACAGTTTCAGGAGAATAGGTATTAATTCTTCTTGAAATGTTTGGTAGAATTCCCCTGGGAAGCCATCTGGCCCTGGGCTTTTGTTTGTTGGGAGATTTTTGATGACTGCTTCAATTTCCTTAGTGGTTATAGGTCTGTTCAGGTTTTCTATTTCTTCCTAGTTCAATTTTGGTAGTTGATACATCTCTAGGAATGCACCCATTTCTTCCAGGTTATCTAATTTGCTGGCATAGAGTTGCTCATAATATGTTCCTATAATTGTTTGTATTTCTTTGGTGTTGGTTGTGATCTTTCCTCTTTCATTCATGATTTTGTTGATTTGGGTCATTTCTCTTTTCTTTTTGATAAGTCTGGCCAGGGGTTTATCAATCTTTTTAATTCTTTCAAAGAACCAGCTCCTAGTTTCGTTGATCTGTTCTACTGTTCTTTGGGTTTTTATTTCATTGATTTCTGCTCTGATCTTTATTATTTCTCTTCTCCTGCTGGGTTTAGGCTTTATTTGCTGTTCTTTCTCCAGCTCCGTTAGACTTAGGGTTAGGTTGTGTATTTGAGACCTTTCTTGTTTCTTGAGAAAGGCTTGTATTGCTATATACTTTCCTCTCAGGACTGCCTTTGTTGTATCCCAAAGATTTTGAAGAGTTGTGTTTTCATTTTCATTGGTTTCCATGAATTTTTTAAATTCTTCTTTAATTTCCTGGTTGACCCAGTCATTCTTTTTTTTTTTTAAGATTTATTTATTATTTATTTTGAGAGAGTGAGAATGAGAGAGAGAGAGAGAGAGAGAGAGAGTACATGAGAGGGGAGAGTGTCAGAGGGAGAAGCAGACTCCCTGCTGAGCAGGGAGCCCGATGCGGGACTCGATCCCGGGACTCCAGGATCATGACCTGAGCTGAAGGCAGTCGCTTAACCAACTGAGCCACCCAGGCGCCCTGACCCATTCATTCTTTAGTAGGATGCTCTTTAGCCTCCATGTATTTGAGTTCTTTCTGACTTTCGTCTTGTGATTGAGTTCTAGTTTCAAAGCATCGTGGTCTGAAAACATGGAGGGAATAATCCTAATCTTTTGGTACCAGTTGAGACCTGATTTGTGACCTAGGATGTGATCAATTCTGGAGAATGTTCCATGGGCACTAGAGAAGAATGTGTATTCCGTTGCTTTGGGATGGAATGTTCTGAATATGTCTGTGAAGTCCATTTGGTCCAGTGTGTCATTTAAAGTCTTTATTTCCTTGTTGATCTTTTGCTTAGATGATCTGTCCATTTCGGTGAGGGGGGTGTGAAAGTCCCCCACTATTATTGTATTGTTGTCAATGTGTTTCGTTGCTTTTGTTATTAATTGCCTTATATAATTGGCTGCTCCCATGTTAGGGGCATACATATTTACAATTGTTAGATCCTCTTGTTGGATAGACCCTTTAACGGAGGATATAGTGTCCTTCCTCATCTCTTATTACAGTCTTTGTTTTAAAATCTAATTTGTCTGATATAAGAATTGCCACCCCAGCTTTCTTTTGGTGTCCATTAGCATGGTAAATGGTTTTCTACCCCCTCACTTTCAATATGGGGGTGTCTTTGGGTCTAAAATGAGCCTCTTGCAGACAACATATTGATGGGTCTTGTTTTTTAATCCAATCTGATAGCCTGTGTCTTTTGATTGGGGCATTTAGCCCATTTACATTCAGGGTAACTATTGAAAGGTATGAATTTAGTGCCATTGTATTGCCTGTAAGGTGACTGTTACTGTATATTGTCTGTGTTCCTTTCTGATCTATGCTGCTTTTAGGCTCTCTCTTTGCTTAGAGGACCCCTTTCAATATTTCTTGGAGGGCTGGTTTCGTGTTTGCAAATTCCTTTAGTTTTTGTTTGTCCTGGAAGCTTTTTATCTCTCCTTCAATTTTCAGTGAGAGCCTAGCTGGATATAGTATTCTTGGCTGCATATTTTTCTCATTTAGTGCTCTGAAGATATCTTGCCAGTCCTTTCTGGCCTGCCAGGTTTCTGTGGATAGGTCTTTTGCCAATCTAATATTTCTACCATTGTAGTTACATATGTCTTCTCCCGAGCTGCTTTCAGGATTTTCTCTTTGTCTCTGAGACTCGTAAGTTTTACTATTAGATGTCGGGGTGTTGACCTATTTTTATTGATTTTGAGAGGGGTTCTGTGTGCCTCCTGGATTTTGATGCCTGTTTCCTTCCTCACATTAGGGAAGTTCTCTGCTATTATTTGCTCCAATATACCTTCTGCCCCTCTCTCTCGTTCTTCTTCTTCTGGGATCCCAATTATTCTAATGTTGTTTCGTCTTAGCATATCGCTTATCTCTCGAATTCTGCCCTCGTGATCCTGTAGTTCTTTCTCTCTCTTTTTCTCAGCCTCTTTATTTTCCATCATTTGGTCTTCTATATCGCTGATTCTCTCTTCTGCCTCATTTATCCTATCAGTTAGTGCCCCCATTTTTGATTGCACCTCATGAATAGTCTTTTTGATTTCGACTTGGTTAGATTTTAGTTCTTTTATTTCTCCAGAAAGGGTTTCTCTAATAACGTCCACGCTTTTTTCAAGACCAGCTAGTATCTTTAAAGTCATGATTCTGAACTCTAGGTCCAACATCGTCCTAATGTCCGTATTGAGTATGTCCCTGGCTGATGGTACTATCTCTTGTTCTTTTTGCTGAGGTTATTTTTTTCGTCTTGTTATTTTGTCCAGAGGAAAATAGATGAGTGAGAGAACAAAATGGTAACAGGTTAACAACGTCCCCAGCAAATATACTCTATACAAATCAGAAAAGACCTGAAACCAGGGGAAAAGAAAGGGAAAGAAAGAGAAAAGAAAGAAAAAAACCCAAAAAGATAAAGATAAAAACAAAAACAGAACAATACAAAAAAAACAGAATATGATCAAATATGATCAGGCTAGTGCATAGATCAGTGCCACACACTAGATTTTGGGCGCATTTTGGTCTGTTAGAAAAAAGTGCCTCCTAAAATTTTAAAGGAAGTAAGACTTATATATGTACAAAATAAGGGTTGATACAATGAAAGCATGGAAGATGACTTCCAGTAAGTAGTCGCTTCTCTGTTCAGAGAGTTGTTGCTACTCTCTTCTTTGGTCTCCTGTTGAGTTTGTAGGTGTTCAGAATAGTTTGATCCCTATTCAACTGAATTCCCGAGACCAGACGAAATCCAGGTCTCCTACTCCTCTGCCATCTTGCTCTGCCCTCTTAATCTTGAATTTATTGAGACTTGTTTTCTAGCCTAACATGTGATCTATCCTGGGAATGTTCTATGTGCACTTGAGAAGGATGTATATTCTATATGCACTTGAGAAGAATGTATATTCTGCTGCTTTCGGATGGAATATTCTGTATGTATGTTTTAAGTCCATCTGGCCTAATGTGTCATTTAGGGCCAATATTTCCTTATTGTTTTGTTGTTTTTTTTTTTTTTGGTCTGGATGATCTATCCATTGATATAGTGGGGTTATAAATCCTATACTATTACTATATTGCTATAAATTTTTCCTTTTATGTCTGTTGTACATATTTTGTATAATACTTGTCATATATATTTTGGTGCTTTTATATTGGGTTCATATATATTTATGAATGTTATATCTTCTTGCTGGATTGACCACTTTATCATTATGTAGCACTCCTATTTGTCTTTTATTACAGTGTTTGTTTTAAAGTCTGTTTTGTCTGATATGCATATAGGTACAGCAGCTTTCTTTTCATTTCCATTTGCATGGAATATTTTTTACTATTTCCTCACTTTCTGTGTTCTTTTTTTTTTTATTACGTTATGTTAGTCACCATACAGTACATCATTAGTTTTTGATGTAGTGTTGCATGATTCACTATTTGTGTATAACACCCAGTGGTCATTACAACATGTGCCCTCCTTAATACCCATCACTGGGCTTACATTTGAAGTGAGTTTCTTTCTTTTTCTTTGAAGTGAGTTTCTTTAGGCAGTATTTAGATATGTCTTTTTTTTTTTTTCCTATCTATTCAGCCACTCTATATCTTTTGATTGGAGACTTTAGCCCATTTACATTTAAGGTAATTTTGATAGGTATGTACCTATTGCCATGTGTTGTTTTCTGTTTTTGTGGTTTCTTTCTGTTCCTTTCTTCTCTTACTCTCTTTCCTTGTGGCTTGATGACTTTATTTAGTGTTATGTTTAGAATTCTTTTTCATTTTCTTTGTATATTTACTATGAATGTGTGCTTTTTTGTTACCATGAGGTTCACATATATAATCCTATGAATACAAGAGTCTCTCTTAAATTGATAACAACTTAAATTTGAACACATTCCAAAACTCTACATTTTTACTCCCCCACATCGTGTTTTTTAAGGTATTTATTTATTTATTTATTTATTTATATTTATTTATTTATTTCACAGAGAAAGAAAGAACACAAGCAGTCATGGTGGCAGGCAGAGGAAGAGGGAGAAGCAGGCTTCTTGCTGAGCAGAGGGCCTGATGTGGGGCTCTATCCCAGGATCCTGGGATCATGACCTGAGCCAAAGGCAGACACTTAATGGATTAAGACATCCAGGTGCCCCAAAGCAAATTGCCCAAACAGGGACATGAGCCTTGGACCCTCAGATTAAAAGTCTGATGCTCTACCGACAGTGCTATCTGGGCCACATTGTATTGTTTTTGATGTCATCTTTTACATATTTTTATTTTATATATCCCTTAACTAATTATTATGCTATTGATTTACAACTTTTTTACTTTAACCTTCTTAGGAGTAACTTTATAAGTGATTTATCTGTTACTGTTACTACATATTTACCTTTTCCAGGAAGATTTTTACTTTTGTATGGTTTCTTATGACTAATTAGTGTCATTTCTTTTCCAGTTAAAGAAGTCCCTTTAATATTTCTTTTAAAGCCATTTTAGTAATGATGAACTCTTTTAGTTTTTTGTGTGTGTCTGGAAAAATCTTTACCTCCTCTTTGTATCTAAATGTTAAATTTCCCATTTAAGGTATTCTTGGGTGTAAGTTTTTTTCCTTTCAGAACTCTGAGTATATCATGCCATTCCCTTTTGACTTGCAAAATTTCTGCTGAAAGAACTGATGACAACATTATGGGTTTTCATTTGTATTAACAATTTGCCTCCTGCTGCTTTTAAAATTCTTTCTTTATCTCTAACTTTTGACATTTCATTAATAATGTGTTTTGGTGTGGCTCTTTTTGGGATCATCTTATTTGACTCTCTCTGGGCTTCCTGGACCTGGATGTCTGTTTTCTTTTTTAGGTCATGGCAATTTTCAACCATTACTTCTACAAACAAGTTTTCTACCCTTTATCTTTTTCTTCTTTGGGACCCCTCTATTGTGAATGTTATTCCACTTGATATTTTCCCAGAGGTCTCTTTAGTTATCTTCATAAAAATTCTTTTCATTTTTGCTTCTGTCTAGGTGAGTTCCATTGTTTTGTCTTCCTGTTCATGGATCTATTCTTCTACTTCATCTAGTGTGCTTTTGAACACATCTGATATAATTTTCATCTATTATCGTATTCTTCAGCTGTGTGACTTTTGTTTTGTACTTTCTTATGTTGTTTTTTTTTAAATTATCACTGTGTTCATCCATTCTCCTGATTTTAGTGACCACCTTTATGACCATCACTTTGAATTCTTTATGAGGTAGATTACTTATCTCCATATTATTAAGTTGTTTTTATGAGGTTTTGTCTTTTTTTTTTCATTTGGAGCATTTTTCTCTGTTTCCTCATTTTGCTTGACTCTCTGTACTTTTTTCTATGTATTAGGGCAAAACAGCTACCCTTTTCATTCTTGAAGGAGTGGCCTTGTGTAGGTGATGATCCTTTTTGTTCAACCTTGCCCTAGCTCTAAGATGTCTCTCAAATCTTTGTGATTGCTTAAACCACCTGATTTGTCCCCATTTCGAGGGTGTGCCAAGACCTGTTAGTGATCCAAGAGAAGGAATCTCTTTTAGGGCCTTTTCAGGATGGTTGAAAGCCAGGCTCTCAGGCAGCAGTTTTTCAAGTATATTAATACAGTCCTGTGGGTTTACAACTGTAATCCCCGCTGGGCTCCAGACCAGGAAATCTAAAGTGGTCCCCTGGTTGACAGTTGCAAAAAATCAGGGTTTCAGATGAATGTATGAGTTCCTTTCAGGGAAGTCTCATCAAGCTGCAGTGAGGCTCAGAGGGTTTGCAAAGATGGTGTCTTTCTACTTAAGTTTTTTGGGAGTGCCTTCTTGGCTTCTACATGTTTGGGAAACCTGAGGCCTGTTTGTCAGACTGAATTCCAAGCTATGTAAATAGGACCTTTCCACAGGAAGACTGGGGTTTTGGTTTAGTCCACTGTCTGTGCAGTGCCCCAGTGGTGTTTTATTGCCATTAACTGTCTTTCTGATTGTCATAGTCCCATGAGCCTCTAGAAATCCAGCCCTTTTGGCCACCATGGCCAGGTGACCAGGTTTGTCCTTTGTATGGTTTGCACATGACTACTGACTTTAGCAAAGCAGCTGGAGATTGTAGAGGTTGGGACACACTCTCCAACTTCAGAAAGGCAGTTTAAAAAATGATTTTGTGTGTCTTTTGTCTTCAGGAATGTAGTGGGAGAATATCTTGTTTGTGCATATGTGCTGGCTTTACAATGGGAGCAGTAGACTGCTGAAATTGCCTGCTTTTACTAGCCCTAGTAAGGGTGCAGGGGAGTTTTGAAATCACCCATTCTAGTAGACTTTATTTAGTTAATGGGAGAACTCCAGAACAATTAGTGTTCACCTGCCTCCACCAGGGATTGGAGAACACTGCAACATCCACTCTCTTTGCCCTCAGCAAATGTGACTTCTCATCCCCACCCATCCCTGCAAGAGGAAGCTGCATCTGAGCTTGTCTGACTGTTCTAGCAGGCTATGTGGAGAGTGCTACAATGGCATCCAACAGCACCTCCATCAACATGCCCCCATATCATCAAATGAATCTCTCTCATAGTCTAGAAGATACTAAAGTTTCTGTTATTTTCACTGTGTCTTATTGAGAATGAGACCACATGAGAGCCTTTCAAGAGGGGAATCTGTTTCCTATTGCACTTTTTGTCCCCCAGATGTCAGCTCAGTTGGTTTTCCAAAGCAGACATTCTGGAACTTGTCACTCCAGTGCAGATCCCAGAGACCAGGGTGCCCAATGTGGGGCACCAACCCCTCACTCCTCTGGGAGAAGTGCCTATGTGGTGAGATCACTCCCTACTGTGTGTTGTTGCATCAGGGTTTAGGTTTTTCTGTGAGTCCATGTCTCTGCTTCTCTTACTCATTTTGAAGTGGTCCTTTTATTCTTTGTTGTGGAGAGCAGTTCATCTAGTTTTTAGATCTTTTTCATAGAGAAAACTCAGTCCAAGCTCATTCACCTCACCACATGATAGGCCAGTAAGTTGAAAGGCAAGATGTTGGGGAAAAGAAAACAACTTTATTCAGAAAACCAGCAAACTAAGCAGATGACAGCCTATTGTCTCAAAGAACCATCTTCCCCAGCATGAGAATTGAGCTTCTTTTATTTTAGGAAGTGGGGGAAACAGGAAGGGGTTGGAGTCAAAATGTGACTGATATCTGTAGATATCCATGAAAGGTTGTGTAACTTTTGTCCTTGGTCAGTTAGTCTTTGCATACAGGAATCTGTCATATTGTTCCTGTAAATCTTAAACATAACATATTCATTTCTGTGTGTACTTCCCTATCTCCTGAGTGAGGTAGGTTTTTGGTTAAAAGCAGTTTTTTCTTTCAAATCTCAGCTGTAAGCAAACCTCCTGCAATAATTAACATGCTTATGTGTAAGACAAAGCAGAAGTTTCTAAGCTATAGTCACACCAGCAAGGGAAATTGAAACAATATGGAGTCATACATGCTAAGTTTTCCCCTGTTACAATGATCCATAACTATCTGTAGATTTAATATGTCCCAGGAAGGAGGACAGTTCAAGATCTTCCTATGTCACCATTTGGATTCCCTCTCCCACCACAATTTTAAGGTATAGCTTATTCTTTTAACCAAATGTTTCCATAAAAGAGAATTAATGGAAGCTGAAAGTTCATTTTATGAGGCCAATATAATCTTGATTTCAAAACCAGGTAAGGAAAATACATGATAAAAAAAGTATAGAATTATTTCTCTTGGGAATTTAAATGCAAGATCTTGAATAAAATATTAGTTAACCATATGCAGTATTAAATTACAAAAATGCAAGAATTGTTCAATATCAGAAAATGTATCACTGTAATTCACCATATTAATATAATAAAGGACACATTTTACATATTATCTTAAATACAGAAAATCCTTTTGGTAAAGTTCAATGCATATTTACAATACAAACTGTTTAAAAACCTAGAATAGAAAACAACTTATTTAACTTGAGAAATGTTCTATAACAAAAACCTACAATAAAAATTTTACTTGTAATAGAGAAATTTAAATGTGTTACCTTTAATATCAGAAACTGGATAAAGATGCCCACTTTCAACATCATTTTTAAATGTAAGACTTGAGATTTTAACCAATATCATAGGGAAAGAAAAATAAATAATTTGGAAAAGGATTGGAATGGAAGAGATAAAACTCTTACTATATACAGTTTATGTAATCTACCTCGGAAAACCGATGGAATCAATGAACTATTAGAAGAGTTCAGCAAAGTGGATAGGTAGAAGGAAAATTATAAGAATCAATAGAATTTCTCTATACCAATAATAATCAACGAGAAAATGAAATAAGAAACAAGATGCCATTCACAATAACACCAAAACCTCTAAAATTTGGGGAAACTAAATTAAATATGTAAGATATCTATGGAAAGAATTTCTAACTCTACTCTATAACATAGAACATAGAATATGTTCTGAATAAATGGAGAGAGAATCCATACTCATGACCAGGATAGCATGATATTATAAAGATATGTTTTCCCAAATGAATTTTTAATTCAATGGAATTCCAAACAATGTAGTTGAAGTTTTAATGTATTGATAGGCTTAGTCAAAATTTATGGAGAAATATAAAGATCCAAAACTAGCTAAGCCAATGATAAAAAGAATATAAAGGGGAGACTTGCCCTATTAGGTATTTTCATACCTTAAAGTTACAGTAATATCATTAGCATCATATATATGTATATATATATGTATAAGTATACATATAAACATACACACACACACATGCATATGAACCTAATTTATAATAAGATGGCTCCACAAATCAGTGCTGAATTGATCATCTAGAAAGAGATAGTGAGAAAAGCTGGCTCACTTTATGTAGGAACGTAAAACTGCATTTTTAATTTATAATTAATTATATGGATACACCCAATGATTTTTCTCCTCAGTGTATATTCTTAAAATATTTCCACGTGGGCCCATAGGGGTCCATAAATATCTGAGGATACTCACTTTGTTTCATTGTGTCATTGTTCTTGGTGGTGGGAATTTGGGGTAATTTGGATGGACCTCACTGGAAGTATGGGTATATAACATGTGGTAGATGTATGTCATGAAGTACTGTGCAGCAGTTAGAAATAACTTATATGTACATGTAACTAGGGGCACCTGGGTGGCTCAGTCATTGGGCGTCTGCCTTCCGCTCGGGTCATGGTCCTGGGGTCCTGGGATCGAGCCCCGCGTTGGGCTCCCTGCTCCATGGGAGGCCTGCTTCTCCCTCTCCCATTCCCCCTGCTTGTGTTCCCTCTTTTGCTGTGTCTCTCTGTCAAATAAATAGATAAAGTCTTTAAAAAAAATTCCCCATTGAGAATGGGGAATTTTTTAAAAAAATCTTTAAAAAAATCTTTAAAAGAAAAAGAACTTATATGTACATGTAATCAAATAGAAGGGCCTTAAAAACAATGCTTAGTAATGGAAAAAGTATTAAAAATTATATAATAATAAATATATAATTTATATGTTTAATATATTATATTGTATATAAATTACATATATACTTTATGTAAATTGAAAAATCATTCCCACAAAAAGAACAATACATATTTTACAGCAGCAAACAAAAATATACATATTAAGGGGGCACCTGGGTGGCTCAGCCATTGGGCATCTTCCTTCAGCTCAGGTCATGATCCCAGAGTCCTGGGATCGAGCCCCTCATTGGACTCCCTGCTCTGTGGGAAGCCTGTTTCTCCCTCTCCCACTGCCCCCCTGCTTGTGTTTCCTCTCTGGCTGTCTCTCTTTTTCTGTCAAATAAATAAAAATCTTTAAAAAATACATATTAAGTACATTAGAATTCTTGTCTATGTATGTGGGGGCAAGGGAATAAGAAGAAATAAAATGAGAAGAGTCTTGTATGGACTAATGACAATATGCCATTAACTGAGGATTATGATTAACTTTACCATTTGCATCTGATGGCTCAGCATTGTGTAATCCAAGTGTGAGCAAGTTAGAATGACAGTTATTTGTCTAGGGTGAGACCAACAGCTGTGTAATAAGGTTGGTTTACCAAACTTAAGTACAACAAATGATTATCAAGGGAGAATTTTGGTAATGATGAGTGACCAGCCATCTTATTTATACCCAAACTCTGCAGTTATGAGTGTTGGGATTACTGAAAATACTAGTAAAAACAAGATATTACACCCTGTTCCCCCTGAGCCACCTCTCCTGGGAAGGTTGGGAGTGAGGTTTACCTACATTTATCTACTGGAGGGATTTAAAATACTTGGGTATTTTCTGGAAATAAAAGGCTTCCTCAGGGGCCATATACTTCCCAATGGTTCTTTTCATAATACCGTGAGTCCAGGACTGACTATCCAGACTAGTTATTTAAGCTTCCCTAGCCTAGGAGTTCTGCAAAATCTGCTAAGAAACCATATGAAGAAAGGGTCTTGTGTACTGGATCTCTAGAACTGGAAATGATAGAGTAGATACACATTTATATAGATTGCTAAGATCAAAAGGAAAGTCAGAGACTTACCTCACTTTGAATAGTTTCTATTTTTTTTATTGAAGTATAGTTGATATACAATGTTACAAAAGTTTCATGTGTCTGGGGCACCTGGGTGGCTCGGTCAGTTAAGTGTCCAACTCTTGGTTTTGGCTAGGGTCATGATCTCAGGGTCATGAGGTCAAGCTCCGTGTTCAGCTCTGCACTCAGCGCAGAGTCTGCTTGGGATTCTCTCCCTCTCCCTCTCCCTCCCCCACTGCCCCTTATCCCCCCTCTAAAATAAAGAAATAAAAGCTTTAAAAAAACCCAAAAGTTTCATGTGTCCAACATGTGATCCAACAACTTTACACATTGCTCACCACAACCTGTCACCATACAAGGCTATTACAATATCATTTACTATATTCTCTATTCTGTATGTTTCATCTCCCATATTTATTCACTCCGTAAATGGACCATATACTTGTGGGTTTATTTCTGGGCTCTCTATTCTGTTCCATTGATCTATATGTCTAGTTTTGTGCCAGTATCATACTGTTTTATTTTCTAAAATTTTTATTTGATTATAATTGACCCACAATGTTACATTAGTTTTAGTTGTACAACATAGTGATTCAACTTCTCCATACATTATGCTATGCTCACAAGTGCAGCTACCATCTGTGACCATACAATGCTATGACAATATCATTGACTACATTTCCTATTTTGTGTCTATTCTTTCTGTGACTTATTAGTCCATAATTGGAAGCCTGTATCTCCTACTTCCCTTCACCAATTTTGCCCATTCCCCATTTCCTTTGCAACATCATTTTTGTTGATACAAAGATATACATCTTTTTATATATACACCTGTTTCTGCTTTTTGTTTATTCATTTATCTTGTTTTTTTAGATTTTACATATGAATGAAACCATAGCATTTGTCTTAGCTTTGTAGTATATCTTGAAATCTTAAGATTATGGTATCTCCAGCTTTGGTCTTCCTTCTCACCTTCTCAAGATCACTTTGGCTATTCAGGGTCTTTTATGGTTCCATACTAATTTTAGGATTTTTTGTTCTGTTTCTGTGGAAAATACTATAGGAATTTTGATAGGGATTGCATTAAGTCTGTAGGTATCGTTGGGTAGTATGGACATTTTAACAACTTTAATTCCTCCAGTCCATGAACATGGTACTTCATTTGTTGGTGTCATCTTCAAGTTCTTTTATCAAAGCTTTATTGATTTCAAAGTATAGGTCTTTCACCTCCTTGGTGAAAATTCCTTGGTTATTCTTTTTGGTGCAATTGTAAATGGAACTGTTTTGTAATTTCTGTTTCTTCCTACTTCATTAGCAAGATGGCACAACACTACTTCATTAGCAAGCCAATTTCTGTGTATTAATTTTGTATGCTGCAACTATACTGAATTTATTTATTACTTCCAATAGTTGTTTAGTGGCGTCTTTAGGGTTTTCTATGTAGAGTATCAAGCTATCTGCAAATAGTGACAGATTTACTTCTTCCTTACCAATTGCATACTTTTAAAAATTTTAATTCCAGTATAGTTATTCTACATTGTTATATTAGTTTCAGGTGTACAATATACTGATTCAGAAATTCCATACATCACCCAGTGCTCATCACTACAAGTGCACTCCTTAATCCTCATCATCTATTTAACCCATCCCCCACCCACCTCTCTTCTGGTAATCATCTGTTTGTTCTCTATAATTAAGAGTCTTTTTCTTGGTTTGCCTCTCTTTCTCCCCCTTTGCTCATTTGTTTTATTTTTTAATTCCACAAATGAGTGAAATCATATGGTATTTCTTTCATTGACTTATTTTGCTTAGCATAATACTCTCTAGCTCCATCCATGTCATTGCAAATGACAAGATTTCATTTTTTATGGTATATATTGAATATATATACCACTCCTTCTTTACCCATTCATAAGCCAATGGACTCTTGGGCTGTTTCTGTAATTTGGCTAGAGTAGATAATGCTGCTATAAACATTGGGGTGCATGTAGCCCTTTGAAATAGAGTTTTTGTAGTCTTTGGGTAAATTCTTACTAGTGTAATTGCTGGATCATAGGGTACTTCTATTTTTAACTTTTTGAGGAATCCCAGTACTGTTTTCAAAAATGGTTAAAGCAGTTTGCATTCCCACCAAAAGTGCAAGAAGTTTCCCTTTAAACCTGTTGTTCCTGGGGTTGTTGATTTTAGCCCTTCTGACAGGTGTAAGATGATATCTCATTGTAGTTTTGATTTGTATTTCCCTGATGGTGAGTGATGTTGAACATACTTTGATGTATCTATGGCCATCTGGATGTCTTCATTGGAAAAAATGTCTATTCTTGTCTTCCCATTTTTATTTGCATTATTTATTTGGGCGGTGTTGAGTTGTATAAGTTTTTTTTTATATATTTGGGATACTAACCCTTTATCAGATATTTCATTTGCAAATATCTTCTCTCATTCCACAGGTTGCCTTTTAGTTTTGTGAATTGTTTCCTTCACTGTGCAGGAGCTTTTTATTTTCAGGAAATCCCAATAGTTTATTTTTGCTTTTATTTCCCTTGCCTCAGGAATCATATCTAGTAAGCTGTTACTACAGCTGATATTAAAGAAGTTACAGCTTGTGTTCTCTTCTAGAATGTTGCGTTGTCTGTCTCCCATTTGGGTCTTTCATCCATTCAGAATTAATTTTTTATATGGTATAAGAAAGTGGTCCAGTTTCATTCTTTTGCATGTTGCTGTACAGTTTTCTCAACACCATTTCTTAAAAAGACACTACATCAAAAACTAATGATGTGAGGGGGAGGAGCAAGATGGTGGAGGAGTAGGAGACCTGGATTTCGTCTGGTCCCAGGAATTCAGCTGGATAGGGATCAAACCATTCTGAACACCTGCGAGCTCAACAGGAGATCAAAGAAAAGAATAGCAGCAACTCTCTGACCAAAAAAAGCGACCACTTTATGGAAGTTAGGACGTCTGGAGAGGTGAATCTGAGGTGATATTTAAAGAATAAATACCTATTCTTCTGAAACTGTTCCAAAAAATAGAAATGGAGGAAAACTTCCAAACTTGTTTTATGAGGCCACCATTACCTTGATCCCCAAACCAGACAAAGACCCCATCAAAAAGGAGAATTA
This sequence comes from Zalophus californianus, assembly GCF_009762305.2. NCBI lineage: Eukaryota > Metazoa > Chordata > Mammalia > Carnivora > Otariidae > Zalophus > Zalophus californianus. The sequence continues at coordinate 67,534,053 of NC_045612.1, forward strand.
CAGACGAATATCTTTGATGAATATGGATGCAAAAATTCTCACCAAAATACTAGCCAATAGGATCCAACAGTACATTAAAAGGATTATTCACCATGACCAAGTGGGATTTATCCCTGGGCTGCAAGGTTGGTTCAACATCTGCAAATCAATCAATGTGATACAATACATTGATAAAAGAAAGAACAAGAAACTACGATCCTCTCAATAGATGCAGAAAAAGCATTTGACAAAGTACAACATCCTTTCTTGATCAAAACTCTTCAGAGTATACTTCCATATCATAAAAGCCATCTATGAAAAACCCACAGCAAATATCATTCTCAATGGGGAAAAACTGAGAGTTTTCCCCCTAAGGTTAGGAGCACAGAGGGATGTCCACTATCACCACTGCTATTCAACATAGTATTAGAAGTCCTAGCCACAGCAATCAGACAACAAAAAGAAATCAAAGGCATCCGAATTGGCAAAGAAGTCAAACTCTCACTCTTTGCAGATGATATGATACTTTACGTGGAAAACCCAAAAGACTCCACCCCAAAACTGCTAGAACTCCTACAGGAATTTAGTAAAGTGGCAGGATATAAAATCAACACAAAGAAATCAGTGGCATTCCTATACACCAACAACAAGACAGAAGATAGAGAAATTAAGGAGTCGATCCCATTTACAATTGCACCCAAAACCATAAGATACTTAGGAATAAATCTAACCAAAGAGGCAAAAAATCTGTACTCAAAAAACTATAAAATACTCATGAAAGAAATTGAGGAAGACACAAAGAAATGGAAAAACGTCCCATGCTTATGGATTGGAAGAACAAATATTGTGAAGATGTCAATGCTACCTAGAGAAATCTACACATTCAATGCAATCCCTATCAAAATACCATCCACTTTTTTTCAAAGAAATGGAACAAATAATTCTAAAATTTGTGTGGAACCATAAAAGACCCCAAATAGTCAGAGGAATGTTGAAAAAGAAAATCAAAGCTGGTGACATCACAATTCCAGACTTCAAGCTCTATTACAAAGCTGTCATTATCAAGACAGTTTGGTACTGGCACAAAAAAAGACACATAGATCAATGGAACAGAATAGAGAGCCCAGAAATGGACCCTCAACTCTAAGGTCAACTAATCTTCGACAAAGCAGGAAAGAATGTCCAATGGAAAAAAGACAGTCTCTTCAACAAATGGTGTTGGGAAAATTGGACAGCCACATGCAGAAGAATGAAGCTGGACCATTTCCTTACACCACACACAAAAATAGACTCAAAATGATTGAAAGACCTAAATGTGAGGCAGGAGTCCATCAAAATCCTAAAGGAGAACACAGGCAGCAACCTCTTCGACCTCAGCCGCAGCAACGTCTTCCTAGAAACATCACCAAAGGCAAGGGAAGCAAGGGCAAAAATGAACTGTTGGGACCTCATCAAGTTAAAAAGCTTTTGCACAGCAAAAGAAACAGTCAACAAAACCAAAAGACGACCAACAGAATGGGAGAAGACATTTGCAAATGACATATCAGATAAAGGGCTAGTATCCAAAATCTATAAAGAACTTATTAAACTCAACACCCAAAAAACAAATGATCCAATCAAGAAATGGGCAGAAGACATGAACAGACATATTTCCAAAGAAGACATCCAAATGGCCAAGAGACACATGAAAAAGTGCTCAACATCGCTCAGCATCAGGGAAATCCAAATCAAAACCTCAATGAGATACCACCTACACCAGTCAGAATGGCTAAAATTAAAATGTCAGGAAATGACAGATGTTGGCGGGGATGCAGAGAAAGGGGAACCCTCCTACACTGTTGGTGGGAATGCAAGTTGGTGCAGCCACTCTGGAAAACGGTATGGAGGTTCCTCAAACAATTGAAAATAGAGCTACCATACAACCCAGCAATTGCACTACTGGGTATTTACCCCAAAGATACAAATGTAGTGATCCGAAGGGGTACGTGCACCCCGATGTTTATAGCAGCAATGTCCACAATAGCCAAACTATGGAAAGAGCCAAGATGTCCATTGACAGATGAATGGATAAAGAAGGTGTGGTGTATATATATACATAGAATATTATGCAGCCATGAAAAGGAATGAAATCTTGCGATTTGCAATGACATGGTTGGAACTGGAGGGTATTATGTTGAGCGAAATAAGTCAATCAGAGAAAGACATGTATCATATGACCTCACTGATATGAGGAATTCTTAATCTCAGGAAACAAACTGAGGGTTGCTGGAGTGGTGGGGGATCGGAGGGATGGGGTGGCTGGGTGATAGGCATTGGGGAAGGTATGTGCTATGGTGAGCGCTGTGAATTGTGTAAGACTGTTGAATCACAGACCTGTACCTCTGAAACAAATAATACATTATATGTTAAAAAAAAAAGAAGATAACAGGAAGGGAAAAATGAAGGGGGGAAATCAGAGGGGGAGAAGAAACATGAGAGATCATGGACTCTGAGAAACAAACTGAGGGTTCTAGAGGGGAGGGGGGTGGGGGATGGTGATGGGTATTAAGGAGGGCACGTATGAATGGAGCACTGGGTGTTATATGCAAACAATGAATCATGGAACACTACATCAAAAACTAATGATGTAATGTGTGGTGATTAACATAACAAAAAAAGACTGTCTTTTTCCCATTGGATATTCTTTCCTGCTTTGTTAAAGAATAATTGACCATATAGTTGTATATTCATTTCTAGGTTTTCTATCCTGTTCTATTGATCTATGTGTCTAGTTTTGTGCCAGTAGCATACTGTTTTGATTATTAAAGCTTTGTAATATAATGAAGTCCAGAATTGTGAAGCCTCCGGCTTTACTTTTCTTTTTCAAAGATTGCTTTGACTATGCAGGGTGTTTTGTGGTTTCATACAAATTTTGATTGTTTGTTCTAGTACTGTGAAAAATGCTATGGCATTTTGACAGGGATTGCAGTGAACGTGTATTTTGCTTTGGGTAGTATAGACATTTTAACAGTCTTTGTTCTTCCAATCCATGAGCGTGGAATATCTTTCCATTTCTTGTGCCATCTTCAATTTCTTTTATCAGTGTTTTCAGAGTACAGATCTTTCACCTCTTTGGTTAGATTTAGTCCTAGGTATCTTATTATATTTGGTGCAATTGTATATGTGTTTGTTTTCTTAATTTTTCTTTCTGCTGTTTTATCGTTACTGTATTTCAATGCCATTGTTTCCTTCTCAATGTTCTGTTTAGATAATCTGTCCATTGATTTAAGGGGGGTGTTAAAGTCCCCTAGTATTATTGTATTATTATTTATTGGTTCCTTTATATTTGTTATTGACCATGTTATGTATTTGAGTGCTCCTATGTTGGGTGCATAAGTATTTAAAATTTTTATGTCTTATAGTTGGATTGTCCCTCTTTATTATTATATAGTGTCCTTCTTTGTCTCTTGTTACAGTCTAGTTTGCCCAATATAAGTATTCCTACCCTGGCTTTCTTTTAACATCCACTTGCATGACAGATGTTTCTCCATCCCCTCACTTTCATTTTTAATTTTAAATTTTTTTAAGATTTTATTTATTTGTCAGAGAGAGCACAAGCAGGGGGAGTGGCAGGCAGAGGGAGAAGTAGGCTCCCTGCTAAGCAAGGAGCCCAATGCAGGACTCAATCCTAGGACTCTGGGATCATGACCCGAGCCGAAGGTAGATGTTTAACTGACTGAGCCACCGAGATGTCCCAGAAGAAAGGCCCCCATCCCCTCACTTTCAATCTGCAGGTGTGTTTAGGCCTAAAATGAGTCTCTTGTAGGCAACATATAGATGGGTCTTGTGTTTTTATCCATTCTGTCACCCTATGTTTTTTTGATTGGAACATTTTTTCCTTTTAAATTCAAAGTACTGATGGATATGTATTTATTGTTATTATTTGTTTTGTGGTTGTTTCTGAAGATTTTCTCTGATCTTTTCTTGTCTTTCTCTTTCATGGTTTGCTGACTTTTTTTAGTGATATATTTGGATTTATTTCTCTTCACTCGTTTCATATTTATTAGTGGTTTTTGATATATGGTTGCCATTAGGTTTGTATATATCTTCTGCATATAGCAGTCTATATTATGTTGATGGTTGTTTATATTTGAACCCATTCTTTACTCCCCCCCCCCACATTTTAGGCTTATGTTGTTATATCTTATACCCTTTTATTTTGTGAGTTCCTTGACTGATTATTTACAGAAATATTCATTTTTATTGCTTTTGTGTCTCCTACCTCTATACTGTCACTTTTGGTCTCTCCTTTCCACTTAAGGAGACCCCTTTCATATTTCTTGCAGAACTGATTTACTGGTCACTAACTCCTTTAGTTTTTGTTTGCATGGGAAACTCTATCTCTCCTTCTATTCTGGATGATAGACTTGCTGGGTAGAGTATTCTTGGTTGCAGATTTTTCCCATTCTGCACTTTGAATATATCATGCCACTATCTTCTGGCTTGCCAAATTTCTGTTGAAAAATCTTCTGGTAGATTTATGGGTTGTAAATTTCACTTGTAAATTACTGACTTCTTTTGTTTTGCTGCTTTTAAATTTTTTCTTTATCACTAAATTTTGCCAATTTGAACAATATTTCTTGGTGTACATATTCTTTGACGGAAGTTCTCTGTGCCTCCTGGATCTGGATATATTTTTCCTTCCCCAGATTAGGGAAATTTTCAGCTATTATCTCTTCAATAAAATTTCTGGGCCTTTTTGTCTCTTTTTATTCTGGAACTCCTATAATACTTACAGTATTATGCTTGATGAAGTCACTCAGTTTCCTAAGTCTATTCTTGTGTTGCAAAAATATTTTTTGTCTCTTTTTATCAGCTTGACTACTTTCCCTTACTCTGTCTTCTAGGTAACTACTTCATTCCTCTACTTCTTCCATCCTGCTGTTCATTCCATCAAGCATGTTTCTCATTTCCTTTATTGAGCCCTTTATCTCTGCTATGTTATTCCTTATTCCAGTGTTCAGAGTCTCACTGATGTCCTCCACTCTTTTCTCAAGTCCAGTGAGTATAGATCTTTGTCTGTGGCCTTGTCTTGTTCTTTCACTTGGGATACATTTTTGTCTCCTCATTTTGTCTTCCTCTCTATGTCTGTTTCTCTGTGTTAAGAAAGTCAGTCATGTCTTCTGCTTGATGAGGAATTCCTGGAGTGCCCTGCAGTGCATTGTTCCCTATTCACCAGAACCTGACACTTCAGGAGAGTATCCTATGTGTGTTGCTTACACCCTGTTGTTGTGTCTGAGTTACTTTTCCTTTCAGTCCTATTGTATGCACTGCCTCTTGGCCTGTTGTGGGCTGTGCTTGTTCTCTTTGTTGTTATTAGTACCCAGGTAGGCCAGCTTTGAAGTGGCATGCCCACTGGCAGACTTGGGAGTAGGGCAGGCATGTTAGTGAAATTTGAGTTGGTTTACTAGTCCTATGCCAGATCTCCTCAGGCATTGTAGAGGCTGGAGGCCTCACTTTGTGGTAACTGGGGACACAAGGCTGGGTGCAGTGTGTGGTAGCAGTTTTGAACCTAGTGGCTGGGTAGAATGCATGCAAGGGTTTAACAAAATTCACCTTGAGCCCAGGTCCAAGGGTAGCAGACTTGGAGTTTGTGAGTCCTCAGGAGAACTCATGGGCATGGTGCACTGCTAGCAAGTTAGGTAGCAAGTCTCTGTGTAGCCTCACTTCCTACAGATATCCCTATGTTTATGCTGGAGGGCAGGGGAGGAAAATGGCACCTGCCAATTCCCTCATTTTTGGAGAAGTCTTCCAACATGCTCCAAAGTCATTATGAACATATCTGTCTCCTGTTTCCCCCTAGCATTGTGTAAACTGCCATTTATATTTTGCCCATCTGCATAGTCTGCTGTCTCTTTAAGGGTGGTGAGCCAGCTATCACCCACTCTCCCTGCTAATTCAGTGCTGACTCAGCTAACTTTTAAAGCTTCAGGCTCCAAGTCTCACTAGTTATACAAACTCATGTAATTCAACCCCTCTGGTTTTTCAGAGCTGGATGGTATGGGGATTAGTATTCCCAGTGTGAGCTCCCTGGTGTGAGGGCCCATTTCTCTGCCCTCTCCACTTGTGCAGCTCCCTCACTACTATGGACAGCCTCCCTCTGTATTTTTGACTTTCCTAACTTTTCAGAAGCAGCTCCTTCTCTGTATTTAGTTGTGGAGTTTGTTCTGACAGCCTTCAGATTGCTCTCCAGTTTATTTACTTGGATGTGGATGATGTCTAGTTGTAAACGTAGGACAGGGTGAACTCAGGGTCCTTCTACTCTGCCATCTTCCCAAGTTTCTTCTGTCTCCATTTATTTTTTTTATTTCTTGTTTGTTTTCTTCAATGACCCATTGGTTGTTTAGTAGTATGTTGTTTAGTCTTCATGCATTTGTCTTTTTTCCAATTTTTTTCTTGTTAATTTATTTCTAGTTTCATATTTTGTGGTTGGTAAGGATGCTTGATATGGTTTCTTAGGTTTACTGAGACTTGTTTTTTGTGTTATTACATATTATGTATCCTGGAGAATGTCCCATGTGCACTTGAAAAGAATGTGTATTCTGCTCTTTTTGGATGGAATTTTTTTTTGTATGTATCTGTTAAGTCCATCTAATCTAATGTGTCATTTAAAGGCACTATTTTCTTATGTATTTTCTGCTTGGATGATCTATCCACTTACATAAGTGGGGTGTTAAAGTCCTCTACTATTATTGTATTAGTGTATTAGAAATACAATTAGTATTGTATTTCTCCTTTAATGTCTTTTAATATTTACTTTGTGTTTTTAGGTGCTCTTACATTGGGTACATAGATATTTACAACTGTTATACTCTCTTATTGAATGACCTCTTTATAATTTTGAAATGCCTTTATTTTTGCTCTTGTTCCAGTCTTTGTTTTAAAGTCTATTTTGTCTGAATTAAGTATTATTACCTTTGCTTTTCTTTTGTTTTCATTTGCATGAAATACTTTTAACATCTTTTCACTTTCAGTATTTTCATTTTTTTTTTTTTTTTTTAGGTATGAAGTGAGTCTCTTCCTGGCAACATATAAATGGGTGTTGTTATTTTATCCATGCTGTCACCTTATGTCTATTGATTGGATCATTTAGATCATTTACATTAAGGGGGATTATGATAAGTATGTATTTATCTCCATTTTGTTAATTGTTTTCTGGTTGTTTTTGTAGTTCTTCTATGTTCTTTCTTCTCTTGATCTTTTTCCTTGTGGTTGATAACTTTATTTACTGTTACGCTTAGCTTTCTTTCTCTTTTTTGTATCTATTATAGATTTTGGTTTGTGGTTACAATGAAGATCATATATTACATTCTAAGTATATAACATTGTATATTAAGTTTTGGTTACTTGATTTTTATATGATGTCACTCATATGTGGAATTTAAGAAACAAAACAGATGAACATAGGAGAAAAAAAGAGAAAGAGGCAAACTATAAGAGAGACTCCTAACTATAGAGAACAAACAGGGCTACTGGAGGGGCGGTGGGTGAGGGGATAGGCTAAATGGGTGATGGATATCAAGGAGGGCACTTGTTCTGATGAGCACCAGGTGTTTTATGTAAGTGATGAATCACTAAGTTCTACTCCTCAAACTAGTATTACACTATGTGTTAACTAACTAGAATTTAAATAAAAACTTGAAACATTAAAAAAAGATTTTGAATACATTCTAAAAGGAATTTTATTTATACCCCTTCCACGTTTTGTATATGTGTCAGATTTCACATCTTTTTATTTTGTGAGTCTCTTTAACTTATTTTTTAGATATACTTGGTTTTACTACTTTTGCCTTTTAACCATGATACTAAATTTATAAGTGACTGCTTTACTACTTTTACTGTATGTTTGCTTTTACTCATACATTTTTTTCTTTCATAATTTTCTTACTTCTAATTATAGTTTTTCTTTTCCACTTAAAAAGGACCCTTTAACATTTCTTGTAAGACTGGCTTAGTGGTGATGAAGTCCTTTAAATTTTGTCTGTGAAACGCTTTCTCTCTCCTTCGATTATGAATGATAACTTTGTTCGGTGCAGCATTCTTGGTTGTAGGTTTTTTCCTTTCAGTGCTTTGAATATATCATGCCACTTTCTTCTGGTCTGCAAAGTTTCTGCTGAAAAATCCACAAATAGCCTTATGAGTGTTTCCTTTGTATATAACTAGTATTCTCTATTATTGCTTTAAAAATTCTGTCTTTATCTTTTACCTTTAACACTTTAATTATTTTGTGTCTTGGTGTGGACCTTATTGGGTTCACCTTGTTTGGAACTCTCTGTGCTTTTTGAATTTAGATCTGTTTTCTTCCTCAGGTTAGGGGAGTTTTCAGTTAATTTTTCTTCTGGTAAGATTTTGCTCTTTTCTTTCTCTTCTTCTTCTGTGACACCTATAATGCAAAAGTTTGCTTGATGTTGTCCATGAGACCCATTAACTTATCTTCATTTTTAAAATTAGTTTTTTCTCTATTCAACTTGGGTTTTTCCTTTACTTTGTCTTCCAGAATGCTGATCCATTTTTCTACATCCTCTAATCTATGGGTTATTTCTTTCAGTATACTTTTCATTTCTATTACTGCATTCTTCAACTGTGATTGGTTCTTTTTAATATTTCCTATCTTTGTTGAAGTTCTCACTGAGTTCCTCCACTCTTCTTTCTGGTCCAGTGAGCACCTTTATGACCATTACTTTGAGATCTTTATCAGGTAGATTGGTTATCTCCATTTCATTTAGTTATTTTTCTGGGGTTTTATCTTAGGGTTAGGGTTTACTTTATGACCTAAATCTTCATTCCTGAGAGGTCTGAGCCCTTGAACAAATCATATCCTTCTCAAGCCAGAATTATTGTACATGTCCATAAAGTATATCACCAAGACCAGCAGATGTAAGAGCTCAGGGTGAGGAAACTTTACAATTGATAGTAATGGAGGGAGACAATGAGGATGAGTATCAATTTTTGCTTCAACACCAACTGTAGCAATGGAAGCATAATTCATTTCACTAGATTCTTTATTTTTGATTTCCCCTCAGAAGTATCTCATAGGAATTATGGAAGAACTGCTCTCTGAAAATAGATATAAATGTAGATTATTGTAACACAAAGGGTAGACTGTGGCAATCATGGGTGTACGCCTTTTGAATTATCCTTCAGAAAGAACCTTCTATGAGAAGTGTAGTTAGCTGGAAACCTTAAACTGCTGCATGTTTTGCATCCACCCCAACATTCATATAAATATCACACTATCTCCAGTGTATGCTCCCAGCCTATGATTAAGCATTGTGGTGGTATTAGAGTTGTAACTTTCTTGTCTAATCTGGGATTCATCTAGTATACAATCTTTGCTCTGGTGTTCCCCACTGGCTTGGTTTAAACATTTTAAGAGCTATACTGTAGCCTCTCTTCCTACCCAGTTGTCTTTTCTTTCCTCTCTCTTGTTTCAGTTGTCAGACCTAATGAAGAGTCCAAGGCTCTCCTTGCCTACTACTGCTTCTATTCTTTTGTTGATCAAGGTCATTTCTCTAATCAGTCTGTCCCTTCTAATTCCATCTTGATGCCTACGTTCTGTAGGACCTCAACTAACACAATATATCTGACAAAGGATTTGTAAACAGAATATTAAAGAACTTCTAAAACAATACAAAGACCACAAGCTCCATCTCCTGTCAAAATGGCCAAAAGATATGAACAGAAACTTCACAAGAAAGATAAATAAGAGGCAAATAGACACACAAAACATCATTTGTTATAAGAGAAATGCAAATTTAAACCAAAATGATACCAGTACATATCTACTACAATAGCTAAAATGACAGACACTACCACTTCTAAATGAAAATGTAGAGCCACTGAAAGGATTAAACATTTCTGTGGAGTGTAAAATGATATAGCAACCTTAAAAAATAGTTTTTTTTAATTTCTGGGACAAACATTTTATTTTATGTCCATTACAACAAACTTATAACTGTCTTGTTCAAATCGTCTATATTCTTTTTTTAGACTTTTTAATTTAAATTCAGTTTAATTAGCATATACTGTATTATTACTTTCAGAGGTAGAATTCAGTGATTCATCAGTGGCATACAACACCCAGTGTTCATTACTTCAAGTGCCCTCCTTAATGCCCATCACCCAATTACCCCATCCCCCCACCCAACACCTCTCTAGCAACCCTCAGTTTGTTTCCTATAGTTAAGAGTCTCTTATGATTTACCTCCCTCTCTGTTTTCATCTTCTTTTATTTTTCCTTCCCTTCCCCTATGTTTATCTGTTTTGTTTCTTAAAATCCACATATGAGTGAAATCATGGTATTTGTCTTTCTCTGACTGACTTATTTCGCTTAGCAGAATACCCTCTAGTTCCATCCATGTCATTGGAAATGGCAATATTTCATTCTTTTTAATGACTGAGTAATATTCCATAGTATACATATACCACATCTTCTTTATCCATTGATCTGTTGGTGGACATCTGGGCTCTTTCCATGGTTTGGCTATTGTGGACATTGCTGCTATAAACATTGGGGTGCCCCTTTGAATCACTATGTTTTTATCCTTTGGATAAAGGCCTAATAGTGCAATTCCTGGGTCATAGTGTAGCTTTATTTTCAACTTTTTGAGGAACCTCCATACTGTTCTCCAGAGTGGCTGCACCAGTTTGCATTCCCACCAACAGTGTAAGAGGGTTCCCCTTTCTTCGCATACTCGCCAACATCTCTTGTTTCCTGAGTTGCTAATTTTAGCCATTCTGACCAGTGTGAGATGGTATCTCATTGTAGTTTTGACTTGTATTTCACTGTTGCTGAGTGATGTTGAGTATTTTTTCATGTGTCCGTTGGCCATTTGTATGTCTTCTTTGGAGAAATGTTTGTTCATGTCTTCTGCCCATTTTTTGACTGGATTTTTTGTTTTTAGGTTGTTGAGTTTGATAAGTTCTTTATAGATTTTGGATACTAACCCTTTATCTGATAAGACATTTGCAAATATATTCTTCCATTCCACAGGTTTCCTTTTAGTTTTGTTGACTATCATCAGGACAGTATGGTACTGGCACAAAACAGACACATAGATCAATGGAACAAAATAGAGAACCCAGAAATGGAAGCTCAACTCTATGGTCAAATAATCTTCAACAAAGCAGGAAAGAATATCTAATGAAAAAAAAAAGATAGTCTCTTCAAAAAATAGTGTTGGGAAACTGGACAGCCATATGCAAAAGAATGAAACTGGACCACTTTCTTACACAATACACAAAAATAAACTCAAAATGGATGAAAAACCTTAAATAAAATTTTAACAATTTCTCATAAAGTTAAATGTGTATCTATCCTATAATGCAGCAATTCCACTTTTATGTATCTACCAAGAGAAGTGAAAACATGTCCATACAAATCATTGTGCATGAATATCCAGAGCAGATTTATTCAAAAGAACTAAGAAGTAGAAAAATCCTAAATATCCATCAAAAGGGTAATGGATAAAAACATGTGTGAAATATTAATAGAATGGATTACTCTTCAGCAATAAAAGTCTGAAGATGAACATGGGGGAAATCCAAGATGATAGCATAAAAAGATCTGAACTCTCCTCCTCATATGGACACACTAAAGCTACAGCTATATATGGATCATTTCCCTCTGAAAAATATCTGAAAACGAGATGAACTCCTCCTCTGCACAACAAAGAATAAAAGGACAGTGATAAGCACAGATAGAGTCTCACAAAATTTTCTCCATGGTGGAAGAACAAAACACAATAGGGAGGGATCTCATCATACAGGTACCTTTCCCACAGAAGTTAGGGAATGATGCCTCACATTGAGCAGTCTGGCCTCTGAGATCTGCATCAGAAAGATGAGCTTCCAGAACATCTTGCTTGGAAAACCAATGGAGCTGATGTCCAGGGGTTCCAAAGTGCAATAGGAACCTAAATTACTCTTTTGGAGGTATTGCATGTGGTCTTGCTTGCCCTGAGACCCGAAGAAAAAGATCAGTTTGATAAGTGCCTCAATTATACATGAAGGAGATTCACTTGCTTATCTGAGGGCATTGTCTGGTAGGGCAGGGGATATCTGAGATGTTCCCTGGAGATGGAGATGCTGGTAGATGTCATTGTTGCACTCTCCACATAGATTGTTAGCAGAGAAGGGTGAGTCTAGATGTGGTAACCTTCCACCACCTTGCAGGGAATGGTGGGGTAAAGTGGTCTTGGCACTTGCTGAGACTGGAGAGCATGGGCGGTTGTAACACTCACATGCTTCTTGATATGGTGGGTAATCACAAATGGTTGTAGAGATCTCCAGATCCTGTAAGCATGGAAAATTGTGACACTCTCACACCACGTTACTGGGGCTGGCCAGCACAGGTGGTCCTGGCATTCTCCCACTCTCAGCCTAAAGCCAGTGAACATGTAAAGACAAGTGCACACCATCTACACATTTTCCTTCTGAATTTCTGAAGCTGGTGAGTGTGCCCCACCAACTACACTTTGCAGGAGACTTGCTAAAGTCAGAAGGTTCACATGATGCAAATAGGTAACACTCCTTAATTGCCTGGCCATGGCTGTGAAGAGAGCTGGTGTTCCAGAGCTCTCCAGGACTGCAGCAGTCAGAAAAACACATCTTGGCCGGCCAGCACCCCCAGGGCACTGCATAGACAGCAGACTAAACCACAACCTGGGTCTTCCCATAAAAAAAAAGGCTTATTTACTTAGACTGAAGCTTCAGACTGAAAGAGAAGCATCAGGTTTCCCACACATCTAGAGGCTAAGGAGGCACTGCCAGCGAATGTAATCAGGGAGATGTTATTGCACACCCCAATGGCTTTGCTACAGCTCAATGAGACTTCCCCAAAAGGAGATTATATATTTATCTGATGGCCCAATTTTTGCAACTGTTGTCCAGGGGACATCTGATACCCTGTTTTGGAGGTCAGCAGTGATTACAATTGTGAACCCACAGGACTGTATATATTTGCATATTTTAAAAATGGCTCCCTGAGGGTCTGGCTTCCAATCAGTTTGAAACTAGCTGCTAAATGAGATTCCTCCCTTTGGATCACTGACAGATCATGTAACACCCTCAAAATGGGGGTATATCAAGGTGGTGTGGACAATCAAAAAGATTTGAGAGACAACCAAAAGTAGGGCAAAGTTAAACAAGAGGGATCATCTCCTACACAAGGCCACTCCCTCAAGACTGAGAGGCAGCCGTTTTGCTAGATACATAGAAACAGGGAGTCAAGAAAAATTATGAAACAGAGAAATATGCTCCAAAAAAGAGCATTGAACAAGATAAAACCTCAAAAAAAACCTTAATGATATGGAGATAAGTAATCAAACTGATAGAATTCAAAGTAATGGTCATAAAAATGCTCACTGAACTCAGGAGAAGAATGGATGAACACATTGAGGCCTTCAACAAATAGACAGGAAACATAAGACATAGGAAAATACTAAACAGAAGTCACAGAGCTGAGAATACGGTAACAGAACTGAAAAATGCATTAGAGGCTTTCAACAGCAGATTGGATGAGGTAAAAGTATGAATCAGCAAGCTGTAAGAAAGACAATGGTCCTCACCCAGGTAAAGCATCAAAAAGAAAAAAAATAAGAATGAAAAAAGAAGATAATTTAAGGGACCTCTAGGAGAACTTCAAGCTGAACACTTTTTTTGTTTCAAGTTTTTATTTAAATTCTAGTTAGTTAACATATAGGGTAATATTGGTTTCAGGGGTAGAATTTGGTGATTTATCACTTATATAAAACACCCAGTGCTCATCAGAAGTGCCCTCCTTAATACCCATCACCCATTTAGCCCATCCCCTATCCACCTACCTCCAACAAACCTGTTTGTTCTCTATTGTTGAGAGTCTCTTATGGTTTGCTTCCCTTTTTTTCCCTTCCCCATGTTTGTTTTGTTTCTTAAATTCCACATATGAGTGAAATCATATGGTATTTGTCTTTTTCTGACTGACATATTTCACTTAACATAATACACTCTAGTTCCATCCACATCATTGCAAATTGTAAGCTTCCATTCTTTTTGATGGCTAATATTCCTTTATATATATATATATATATATATATATATATATATATATATA